>NW_017729028.1:27422971-27425036 GCF_001723915.1 Gavialis gangeticus | reverse complement strand
GCCGCGCCCTCGGCCCCGCGCCTCCAGCGTCGGAGCTGGGGACGGTGCCGCGACCCCCGCGGGCAGCCGGCGCCGCTCGCTCACCCCCTGCCCTTGTGCCTCGGGGCCGGACTGCTGCTGCGGCCCCTCCTGGCCAGGGTGGATCCATAATCACCCGCTCCGCGCTTTCTCGTCAGGGTGCGGGAAACCCCGAGCCCGCCCAAGCACCGGGCAGGCCCCCCACCCCCGCTCTCTGGTACCCCGCGAGGCGGTGCAGTGGGGCAGGCAGTTATTTCAGGCGGCAGATGAGCCTGTTGCGAGCCACGGGCCATCCAGACCCGGAGAGGAGATGGGCACCACCCGGTTGCTCTGCCCAGCGAAGCAACTCAACTAACCCAGGGGGGCTGCTACAGCATCTCAGGTGCCCCAGGTAAAGGTGCAGTGGCCTGGACATGACATCTGGAGGCCCCTCCACATGCCTAATCACCCTCATTGCCCTTCTCTAGTTCGCCTCCATCCTGTTTTGAAACTTGGGGACCAGAGCTGGGCACAGTATTTCAGGTGTGGATGCACCAGGGATTTTAAAAGGGGCATCACGATACTTTAGCCTTTGTTTTCGGTTTCCTTCTCCATAATGTACCCGATGATCTGTCCGGTCCCTTCCAGCCCCTGACATAATCCCTGACATTGTTTGCCTCCTTGACTGCTGTGATGATTGAGCTGCAGATGCAGCTGCCTGTATGGCATAAAGTACGTTTGCTATTTGAAGTTCACAGTACAGTAGACATCAGTAAATGTATCTGTAAGCTTGCTTCTAAAATAATCAGTGTTAATAAAAGATTGACATACTGGGTTAAAAATTAAGAAGTCCCACTTCAAGTACCTGTGAGGTATCAGAATTAAAACTTTCTGCCCTGGGACAGTCAAAGATAATTGCCATTCAATGGTAATTGTCCTAAAGGATTGTCCCTGCCTGTTTTGATGCCAGTCAAAACCCAGAACTATCAGCTCCAAGTTAAACTGATCCTCTGCTTTTAGCCCTAGAAAGCAAGGCCTCACCCCTTCCTCCTCCTTCCACGGGGGAAGGGAGTGTCAGAGGGGAAACCAACTGTCCATAGGAGCGAGGCATTGCAGCAATTTCTCCAGCTGGAGCCTCCAAGCAGGTGGAGTCAGTACCTGCAAGAGCTGTGCCAGCACAGAGGAAAAAAAAGACTGGGTTTTCTTTTCAAATAAATTGTGGACCCATCTTTTACCATCCCATGGACACTAACAAGTAGCAAGTCTGTATATGCAGCCCCTGCTGGCCACAGGGAGGCTCCCAGACAACAATTATTTGGGTGGCTTTGGAAGAGCTATCCCAAACCAAGCTTTACAATGTTAACTTTCAGCCCCTCTGCAAAAACAAAACCAAAAAAAAGACACCCTCATGGTCTTAAGTTTCTATCATGTAAATAATGAAGCGTTTAAAAATCCTAGTTTACGCCAGCAATGCAACATTTCAGACAATACAGGGCACCTTCATTTTTTTTGGATCTAGGCAGGCAAGTTAAGGCCAGATATGTTTGTAGAGTCTCATTTAACCCCTTCTTCTCCAAAAACACACACACTGGAATGGACTTACACTTGGGATAGGTTTATTTAAGTCTAGACAGAGTGGTTCAGTAACTTGTTATACCTAATACAATTCCCCACCCCACCACTAACCCTGGACAAGCTAAGCAATAGTTGAGCGTGCTCTGTTTCCAGGATTTTTATTTTTAAAAATCAGAGTATGAAACACAATTCTAAAGTTAGGTTTAAAGTGTTGTCATGTATGAAATGGGGGGGGGGAGAATCAAACAAACTCAAACATACACAATATACATGTTTACATTTTTTTCCTTAAATTACAAATTGCATCTTTTTTGGATCAATAGGGAGAGCCAGGCAAAAAAAAGTATCCCTTCCTTCATCATCTCTTGGCAAGGGTGTCAAATTCATTTCATAAGCAGTGGTTTGTTGACAGTTACTACTTTAAGGCACTAGACTGCAACTAACCATTATATTTGCTGTTTGGTAGACACACTGGTGCTGGCAAATACTAACC
>NW_017729028.1:27411066-27417971 GCF_001723915.1 Gavialis gangeticus | reverse complement strand
AAGGGTGTCAAATTCATTTCATAAGCAGTGGTTTGTTGACAGTTACTACTTTAAGGCACTAGACTGCAACTAACCATTATATTTGCTGTTTGGTAGACACACTGGTGCTGGCAAATACTAACCTGAAGATGGTTGTGTTGATCAAGCTGGTTTTATTGTTGTTTGAATCATGCATAGAGGACATGTCCAGTGCTGGCCAGCAGATTAGGATTCACAGAAACCATCTAGGTCAGAAATCCATCCCTGGGACTTGGGCCTAACCTGGCCAGATATGGAAATACCATACTTACTCTGTACCTATTTTCTGCAAGTTAAGAAACAAACCACTAAGTACAGCCTGTCGCCTTTACTAAAAAGGCACTTGATCTCCTGGCTTTAATTCAATTAATGCAGTCAGCCATGTTTTTACTATTCGGGGACCTGATCTCTTTGTGTTTATGTATTTAAACACAGTCCCACTTACAGCACTCTTTCAAAGTACAGACACCGATTTCACATTTTGCTGGGTGCTGTTTTCTCCTTTTCCCCCCCCTCTGCAACTGCAGTCATAATAGTCTATGGTTTGACGAAAACACAGGATTATAATCCATCACAATTTAAACCCAAAAATCAAACAGAAATCATGGAGTTATCCAGTCTCTTAAAATATCAGAAAAATGAAAACATTTTTCAATATAATAAGACACACAATTCCTTACAACTAAAGGCATATTTTTGTAGAGTTGCATTGTCTACATTAAAGCCAATTTTGTATAATTCATTAAGTTTGGGTATTTCCCTAACTCTTTACTAATTGTCTACACTTCATATGCACATGCAAATTAAACAGGTATATTGCTATTTAGGTTTCATGCACATTCCATATACTAGATCACTAGCCTTATGATCAAATACGTGCATTTACCGATACCCTACAACTATATATTGGAGTAGAGAGACCAAAATACAGTGAATTACAGAATCCACTGCTTTATGGTAAGATCTACAAAGCAAGTTAGGTGTAGCTTTTGGGGAGGCTACTATATTCACTACGACACTGTCAGAACGACTTCTGTTAGGCGTTTGTTTGATGGTGTTCACATGGATTAGCTGCTCATTGTTTTCTAGTTCTGGAAGATAATCAGGAAGTTTTGTATTCAAAATCTGTTGAAAGATGGTAGTGTTTGAATGCCAACATGAAGTTCACCCACAGTAAGTAAAAGTTGTATTCTTTGTTGCTTAAGATGAATGAAGTACATGTAGTAAGTGTGTAAGTGATGTAAACTACATTTTTAAAAGAATACCTGGCCCAGCATGCAATGGGTACTTGGCAGCTACATTTCAAAGTTATTGTTCGTATATTCTTCGTAGCATCACATGCATGTCAGATCAGATGTAAGAAAATGACAACATTATCTAGGATTGAAGAAAAAGTTGGATTTATGTAGAATGAAGGTTGTTCTGACAGTCACTTGTGTTTCCAAAACCCAAACCCCCAAACAACCAACCAACCCTCTCTCTCAACCATAGGAAGGAAGTTATTGAAACATATAACACTTTTCCCTTCGCATATGCAACATAAACCTTTTATCCTTCAAATGTTCCTCAACAAACATCAGCCTATTAGCTTCATTCAGAAACCAACAGGCTATCTAGTTTTCAAGCCAACTATATAGCAAAAGTGTACTGAGAATCCACTGTGCTGACATTCATGTCTCAGAATTAAAATACAGAACAGCAGCTACAGTTAAGTTTGCATATCTGAATTCAAAACTAATGGGGATAATTTTATTAATTGTAAAATAGAACAATTTGGGATAAATATTAAGAGACTATGTGAACAGAGAAAAGGAAAGCTTCCTGACACTTTGAATAAGGATTTTGAAGTGTTTTGGGGAGATGTGTATGTGTGAATTAATGCCAGCCTCAGCTGGCAATTCTGGAAGACAGACATGTTTTATTTTCATGATACATTTCTTATGTGAGAACAACTGGTGTCATACATGTGTCTCATAGTGTTAAGTGGATTTCCCTTCTCATAACACTTGTAGCACAAACCTTATGTAACCTACCATCACCGTGACATGGGATCACACATGAGAGATCAGCCACTGGAGCCATTAGCAACTGCTACATCAGGAGCTTACATTAAATCACCTCTTGTTCCAAATTCAACAGACCAAATCATTTCTGCCTAGACTGTCTCATATTCACAAATACAGACTTAGGAGAATATCAAAATGTAGGTTCTGTTAAAAAAACACCACCGCCACACACAGAATTCAGCTTTATGAAATGAGTGAAAACAGTAAAATCAGATCTCCCTGAAGGGCCTGTATCCATTATTGCAAGAACAACTCCTGAGACTGGCAACAACAGAAACACGAGCCAAACCCAACTGGTTTAGTTTCACTGCCCAAACTGAAGTGCAAAAATAAGTTAATTAAAAAGTTCTTCACTCAAGGTGCTGTTAATAGAGAATCTTCTAGAATGAAGTTTAACTTAAGCATTCCTTTGGAAAGGCCAGAACTTTTTAGCTAAAAAGAATTTGCATGTAGGACCCCAATTTATCAGGTTACTTCTGCTATATTACAGGCAGGCTCCAAACGCTGCAATGGTTAGAAAATACCTCATTATAAGAAACTACAGCATAGCATTAGTATTATTCAGCACAGATCTGTGGGGAAGGTACAGTGCATCCAGATGTTGCTGTTTAGGCTTTTTGGTTTCATCAAGTTCATTTTATATGCAACCATTAGGCATGTTAAAAGCTAAAATTTTGTTCCGCTAAAACTTCGATTGCATTTTTGCCCACTCTTGATTTGTCCATTAGTAGCAGCAGCAGCAGTTTTACAGTTGTACTCTAGGTGTGCTATTTGCCAAGACTATGAGAAACTTTGGAAAGGCTCCGTTGTTTTCTGACGTCTCTGAACAATAACAGCGTTTTGCAAGTTAGCTTCTTCCAAAGTGAGGGTTTCATCCTTTAGCTCTAAGAAAGGTAGAGATGTGGTTAAGGTGAATGGAACGCTTCCCTCCACTCCTTGATACTGCATGATGAAGTCTCTGACATGGCTTATTCTGAGAAGAAAAAAGAAAATGCCATCAGTAAAAAGCTCCTGTGTGCTGAAGTCAATAGAACAAAGCAGTGCACAAGTCCTGTGAACAAATAAAATATGCACAGCAGACTCTGTAACAGTCTCCACAGTGCAACCCTTTCCTAACTAGGGGAGCTCACTTTCATGTGAGGAATTTCCCCATACAGTCTCTCCTTTCCTGTCATAATCTGGAACAAAGCCCCAGACATGAAGATGGGCAGAGACAAACCCCCAAAGCTAAACCCCACACACCACGCTCTGTATTCACTGATGATTTGGGGAATCTCTGAACCTATGAGTTTTAATGGATATTACAATTTACTTATGAAAACTGCTTATTACAAGATGTCTTTGTGCAAGTGTGGAATCCAGCACAGGCTGGCACAGCTGCATTACACCTCTGCCAGCTAATAGACAATAGCAACCTGCTACAGCTCAACTGCCTATTTAGGATAAAGCACCTTGGGACAATGAAAGGACATCTGGAGTTGAAAGTTACCAAACAGAGACTTCAAAGTGTTTGCTAACCTTTAAAAAGGGCTCACTGAGGGGAAAAACTCTGAAAAAGACAGAAGAAGCTCCAGGCAGGTACATAAACTGAGCATACTTTACAAGTTGAGCAGGGAGCCTGGCACAGCTGCGGGGCTGATCACATCCTGAAGGCAGCCAAGCAGGTAGTTCACAGTTTGGACAGACCTGGCTTGCACAGGCATCCCTCAAGAACCAGGTGAACTACAGCAAAGGGCCATATATTCAGGATTACTCTTTTTCAAGCAATTTCTCCCTCGACTAGTCACATACAGCAATGCTGCCGCTTTCAAGACCTTTGTCCAGAGTTTTTCTGCCTGATTAAAGCTACTCTATTTTGCGGCTCCTGAGGATTTAAACCCTAAACCAAAAGGTCATTTCCCTACTGGGATTCTGGCAAAGCATGTGTAGACCAGAAGGAAAAGTCAGTACTGGACCCAGGGGTTCAGCAGCTAGAATAGAGGTTCTCAACTTTATTAAATGTAAGGCACTCCTCAGAAAGGGCCAGCTCTTTGTTTTCATTCGTTTTGTTGCAAAGACCTGGGAAAGACCACAAGTCAGAATGCTTTTGACCATGGATTCCTAGTTTAAATCTGAGTTTAATTTATGACTCATGTAGTTTTTTGCTCACCTGGCAGTACGAATATTGGTATCCCGGTTGGGAGTCATCAGATAGATTATGAGGCCTCAGTCCCCAAAAAGGGGAGTACTACGGACAGAGAGTTTATAAGTTTTGAGCGTGTCCACTCAGGGGTAGCATTTCAACTCGGCTCAGTTTCCAGAGAGACTTAACCCAACTCAACATTTAGCATCCGAGTCTTCTCCCGTTAAGCTGTGAATCAGCCAAGAGGGGGCACTTGCCTGTCTTGGACACTTAGTGACCGATCCGCTAGTTCAACTGCTCTGTTAGTTATGCTATATCAACTCAGCACTACTCTTGTGTTGGTTAGTTTTCTTCTGTTCTGCAAATACAATAACCTCAAATGCTGCCTTCTTTGAGGCTTCGGTTCTATAGCTTGGCAACTTTTCCCTGTGTCAAATTCATATTAGAAACAGCAACTGCGGAATAAACATCCCACTCTTTTTAAGGCAAAACTACTTTATCTGTAACTCAAGCCCAGAAGAACATGTGCTAGAGAGTGTTAACAGTACCTTTCTAGCTCTCTAATCAAAGGCCTTATATGCAGCAATAATGTATTTTTCAAAAGAACGCATGTATTAGATTCACCTTCTAAAAAAAGGGAAAAAACTGTGAAAAGATTTTAATACAAATATGATCAAATTTTGGTCAACTTATTAGTTATTTTAAATTATTTTTCATGACCTCTTTTCACTGCAAGATGCACCCTAACTTTAGCCTTCTTATTTTGTCAGGGGAGAAGGGGTTATACACAGAAAAGCATGGTACTGATCAAGAACAATGTGGAACCTAAAGGCATTCTTCCTTAAAATCCACCTCAATGTTTCTAGACTTTTGTTTTTTTTAAGTTAGAGTGCACTTATATACCATCTCAGAAAAGCTCCACATTGATGGAACACCTGCTGTAAGTATTTTCTGTCAATAAGGTCATATGAATGGGGCTGTTGTTCTGCTCATAACAGCAATTTGAGACACAATATGAGTGCGAACTATTACCATTAGGGGCAAAAGTTTCTAATAATTTAATACACACAGAGTTTGTAGTCGCAATGACATCTCACTAGTACAATGGAATGTGAAAATTAAAAGGAATCTTTTTAGGTTCACAGTATGGCATTGCGTTTCAAAGTTGGATTGCAACTGCCAAGTTTTCTTAAATTGCCATTCTTACAGGACATAAACCCGTATGTAGTGTACTACAGAGAGCAATATGTCTCAGCCTGGTGCTGAAAATAAACCTATGATCATTTAGCTGCTTCAAAAGAAACATGCAGAACAAAATATTAGTTCTATATACTGCACAGTTGCGCTCCTGGGACAGTAAGTTTTAAGTTGGGAAAAAGGCACTGAATGTTGCAGGGCTACAACCTAACACCTCTTGAAGATCCCACTTAGGATCAGGGAATGATAGACAATTAGGGTTGATGGGGACCTCAGAAGGCAAGTTCTTTTAGTCCGGTGGTTTTCAACACATGGTCTGAGGACTGCTGGGGATCTGCAGATAACATCCAGAGGGATCGCGAAAGGTGACTATAAAGATGGTGGCCCTGCCCCAAAGCAAAGTGCTGCTGCTCCATCTCCCCCCATAGCCAGAAGCTGCCCAAGACCCAGCAGCAAGCAGCCCAGCACCAGCAAGGAAAGCGTGGTCAGGCAGCCCTGCCTCATTTTGCTCCCACCACTGCTTCATGCGGGATCCAGAAGCGCAGCAGCAATATCAATCTACAAACTAACATGTGTGCATGTATCAAAGAGTACCTTCCCGTTTGGAAGGAATTTCCGTTGGAAATATTGCCAGTGTTTTGAGGCACTTCTGGAAAGCTTTGTTTGGAATAAGAACTGGACATATTTTTAGTGAAAAGTTAAGTCCTACAAAAGTCATGGGAGGCCACCAGCAAAAGCCTGTCTGGTGGGCCATCCGGATATCTAACTAGCTCAGTTTGTGCCCCAACTTTTCATCTTCACAACACATCTAATGCATGTAAACGTGTGAGGGTCTGACAGGGCAATCTGGGAGAATCCCTGGGTGAATAGCCGCCTGTGCATGGAGGGGACTGTACCTAATAGTTTTCATCAAGAAGCTTCAAATCCGGGTTTTCTCAAGTAAGAGAAAACAACTTTGACACATTTGAAACCCTTGACAGCTTTTTGGCTGAAAATGAGTTGATGCTGGCCAGTGATGTGAAAAGCAAAAGTGTGAAACGCTTGCTGGGGCTTGAATCTCAGTTTCACCAGTACTTTCCTGAAATGGGCCATGAGAATGAGTAGATACGTAACCCCTTTGTAGCAGACTGCAACTCTAACTCTGGTCTAACAGGTAAAGAGGAGGATTAATTACTTGAGTTATCTTGCGACAGGACTGAAACAAATTAAAGCAGGATCCTCTTGCCCAATTCTGGTTGAAAATAAGAAAAAGGAGTACCCTGATGTGACAGATAAGGCCACTGAAGTCTTTACCACCATGCACTTATGTGAAAGTGCGTTTTCAGCCTTAGTATCAAAAAAAACTAGTGTGTGGGCGGAGGCAAGGTGTTGAGCTGGGGCTGCACCGGCCAGCTGGTGGTGGCAGAGCTGGGAGAGGAATGGTGGCAAAATTTGAGGTGGATGCAGCATCCTCCCAGCATTGCTAGCACCTACTCCGAGCCCAGCACCTGCTGAAGAGCCTC
>NW_017729028.1:27401177-27410988 GCF_001723915.1 Gavialis gangeticus | reverse complement strand
AGGAACAACTTCCCCCACTCTCCCCCTGAGCCACGGCTCTGCCCCCCCCTCCCCCTTGCACTCACCCTCTGACCCAGCACCGCCTGCTCCAGCTGCCCAAGGTGCTTCCTTGGGCTGAACCAGCCATGCGCTCAGCCCCACCTCAGGACTGAACCAGGTCCTGGCACCAAAAGCAGGAGAAGAAAGGATGCAGTGTGCCTGCTGGAGGCCACCCCCATTGAGACCAGACCTCTCCTTCCTATGGGAGCTGGGGAAGGGCCAGCCCAACAGTGCAGAGGAGCCTTCCAGGTCCAGGCCACAGCAGCATAAGTGTGGTGGGAGGTGCAGGGAGCCCATCACCCCACCTGGGCCCTGTTGCTGCAGGGGGACCAGGCAGACCCACCCCCAGGAGCCTTCTTGCTGCTGCAGGAAGGTTCCCCTGACCCCAACACCACCCTCCCATGGTAGCAGGATCTGGGGATAGGAGAGGTCAGGAGAGGTCCACTGCCCGTGGGGGCAGGGGGAAGTAGCTCCTCCACAGCTAGGCAACATCCCCTAGTGGCCTGGCTGCACCCACTGCCTATGGCTCCCCGCAAGTGGCCTACACAGTGCCAGGCACACAGTGAAGACATAAGGGGCCAGAGCTGTTTCTGCCAGAGGTCACTATACTAGGTATGTACTATTGGTTAACTTTTTAACCAATATAATAAGAGGAGGTAAAAGGATCATTTTAAAACAATTTCTACATCCCTAACAGCAGTACTCAGAGAAGCAAATATATTAGCAATATTCTTGTATGAAACATTTTACTCCTGCTCTCAGGGTTGATACTAATGTCCTCTACATTATAGGGTACTGACCCAGGACATTTATCTTTCACATCTAAGCCACCACTTTGTTCAACACTGACTGCTGGAAGAAACAAGAAGCATTTTGTTCCCCGCTCCATCCTGAACCACTTAACTGATCCAAGGATAGGTGAGGTTTCCTCTATCTTCCCCCTCCACTTTCTGGCTGCTTTAAGGAGGCACATTGCTCCCTGATATTCTACTTCTGCCACAGGCTCCATTTTGTGACCCCTCCTCTCCAGCAAACCATCTTAGCAGAAGAGTCAATCTGAGCTGATAGCTGCTCACAAGGTGAAAATGGATTAAACATTATCATTTTCAGTCTGCTGAAGCAGCAGTAACACTGGATCCTTCTAAGTCTGGAGTCATCAGGTTACTACCATTTTATATATGGAAGGTTAGCCTTTTATCATAAAAGCTATAGATATAATTTTTTAAATTACAATGAAATTCAAGACTTAATCTAAAGTGTACGCACTTCAAATACTGGTAGCGCACACCAGAATAGCTTTATTCTGATCCAGATCAGTGGATCTGCTCAAACCTAGTACCAGTTGTGCAGTCCAGCCTCTTCCTTACTTGCTAACAATGCTTAAGCCTAGCAACAAGCAATCAACTGCTTGTATTACATTATCTCATACAACTTTTTGGAGGAAGTTTCCTGCACGACATTTATTTTTATGACGGTAGACAGTTTTAAAAGGCAGTAAGTCTGTACAAAAAGAGTCTTTACTGCTTCTAAAGGATTCCCACAACAAGAAATAAGACACACCTCAGATACTTAACTATTGCAATTTCTGAAGCAAGCCACAAGTTATATGTCACTAAACTACTGTTCTACAGATCTTGATCCATAATTTGGTAGTCAATCCTATGTTCATTGGTACTGACACTCCACACTTGCACAAAAAGCCTGATTGATTTCCCCTACAGTCCTGGAAGAAAATCATTTTATTCTGATATATGACATGCACGTTTCGCCAATTCCACTGAGATGTACTTACTTCTATGTTGGCAGAGCTGGGTTGATCTTACCTGTGAGAAACATTAAATTTTTGTACTATCCTTTCCCCGTCTGCTAACCAGATCTGGACATTTGTGATGGGCTCTGAATCACTTAGCGGTACTGATGGAAGAGCTCTTTTCTCAATATCTCCATGATCATTTCTTCCTTTAGAAATTATTCTTGGAGTAGCACTGGAAGGAAGAACCAGACAAGGTTATCCATTTCACACAAAAATCATCAAGTTAAAACAGTCTTGAGCTTATGTATTTAAAGAAGGTTCTAAATTGTGTCAGAGATTAATAACACCATATTCCTAGGCTTGCTAAGCGTATAAATAGAGACTAAAGTTTTAGTAGTGGGATACAATGATTCTTAATATGCTACAAACAGGACACTGAGAGGTAGATTATCTCATTTTTGTTAATGGAAATATATTGTAAAAGTTCTTAAAGAGATGGAGAGAGATTTCAGGTGATCAATGTCTTAACAGGATTAAGCACAAATCCCCAAGAGAACTTGAGAATACTTCGTATGTCTATGCCTCCTTCCCCATTGGGAATGAAGCAAAATATTTTCAGGAGTCTGAGTAAGGAATTTTAAAGCTAATGCTAATTTATGTGCTTCCCAAGTAATACCACATAACAGTCATCATCCAACTTAACATTCATGCTTAGTGTAATATGAAAACAATTAAGTTAGCCTTGATTTGGTTCCCCAACATCCAATTTAAATTACAAGAAAACTGAGTGTCTGCATTTACTCTCTCTCAGTTGTGAAATACTTGTTGATTTTTTTAAAATACAAAGCATTACCCAGTGCCCAAAGTATATATAAGGGAGTACAGAAAAGTGGTTGAATAAAAAGTCTCTAAAATATAAATTTAACAAGTGAGCCTATTATAATTATGTGGTCTGCCAATGGTATTTCAAAAACTGAAGGTTAAATGCAGCTTCCTCTCTATGCAAGCTAACCCTTTCTTCCTGGCCATTAGGTAACTATTATACACAATACAATATTCTAATCAGAGATGTGCTACACCTTAGTGAAGTACCTTAAGTTTTTTAAAGACATGACAATACAAAACAATGTCTTAGGATTCCATCTGCACTTACTAATAATTTGTCTTCAGGAGAAAGTCTACTTAGAAGTCATATTTCACAGATTTCATAGACATTAGGGCTGGAAGTGACCTCGTAAGATCATCGGGTCTAGCCCTCTGCCCAAGGGGCAGGAAGTCAGCTAGGGTCAAAGGATCCCAGCGAGATAAACATCCAAATGTTTCTTGAATGAGTCCAGAGCAGGTGCT
Organism: Gavialis gangeticus; assembly: GCF_001723915.1. Lineage (NCBI taxonomy): Eukaryota > Metazoa > Chordata > Crocodylia > Gavialidae > Gavialis > Gavialis gangeticus. Next base: position 27,407,849 of record NW_017729028.1, on the reverse strand, counting down.
TGCACCACTTCTGGGGGGAGTTTGTTCCCATTAGACCTTGTCATCTCCTTGGGGTGCTCTGGTGAGCAGACATCCCCCCAGATCCTGATGCACATCCCTTGTGTACTTATAGGCTGCCACCAAGTCACCCCTGAGCCTGCGCTTCTCCAGGCTGAAGAGTCTCATAGCTTACAGCCTCTCTTCACAAGGCCTTTTTTCCTGCCCTTTGATCATGCACGTGGCTCTCCTCTGGACTCTTTCAAGCTTCTCCACTTCCTCCCTAAATTGCAGAGCCCAGAACTGAATGCAGAATTCCTTGTCTATTTTTTAGAGAGACCCCAGGACTTATGCCAAAAACCATAATCACTAAATACAGAAATCCACTGACTAAATCTAAGAACATGACACAAAAGCCTTACCTAAACTCTTTGACACAGAAGTTCCCCCAATAAAGATTCTGATGAACCTAAAGTTTTGTTTCTGGGAATGAAGAAAAATATTCCCTAAAACTTTTAAAAATTGATGCATAAAGACCTCTAGGGACTGAAAATTAAGGAAAAAGTTGTACTTCTATTTTTTGACTTAAAAGAAATATCATTGTTCTAAAAGGCCCGTTAATCAAGTGAACATATGAAACTCTCTCAAAGATAGAAGATCTTTTCATCTGCCCCTCAATGTGGAATAGATTTTTTCATTAAATTTTCTAGTTTTCCCCAGTCTAATGGCAAAAGGTCTGACAGTTTTACCTGATGAAGTTACAGAAAAAATCTGACTGACAAGGAGTTAAGTCGATCTTTTTAGTTAATGTATTTCCAAGAAGAGCTTTAAGATATAGTTCTAAAACATAAGACGAAACAGAACCAACATTTTCTATTGCAATCAAAACTATTAAATGCAGTGAAGCAGGTGTACATAATACAAAAGAACACAAGCATTAATTACATAGGTTAAAATGAATTAGGTCAGACTCAGAACTAAGTCTTATTTGGCTCTCACGTGTAACATAAGAAGAAAAAAAAAAAGACAAGGAGGATAAAACCTAGTGTTATTTGGTCTATATCCAACAGATTAGAAAACACTATCCTGCCTCCCCCTCAAGCAACACTGCCATTGAAGTTACCATCAGACTGACCCAAACCAGGACTACAGGATTAGTTTCGTCACGAGTCACTATTGGGGGCAAGAATTAGCTCAAGTGGAGAGCTGATAACAAATGTTTAGAATTGCCAAAGTTAGTAAGAAAAGCTGCAAGTCACAACTAGGTCATCTGGCAGGCAGAGTACCCAGCACTTCAGTAACTGAAATCACTGCAGTGACAGAGCAGGAGCAACTAGTTTCCATTTACAAGATCAATCTTCTTAACCACGTGACAATTCGTATATGGGGTTCAGTAGCTTGGTCAAGATTTAAAGATGTCATTAAATATATTTTCCACCCCCCTTCCACTAAGAATAATGGGACAATTAAAGGGAAAAAACCCCAAACAGTTTAATGAGCTACGAGCAATTTCATTGCTCTCATCAATTCTACTGTGATCAGTTATATAACTGAATACCAAACCTGCTAAATCAAGACCCTCTTGCTCCTGTAGTCCCATTTTCTCCATGTCAATGTCACCCCCTCCAGCCCCCTGCCCCACTTCCTTTATGAGCTGAACATTGCATACACTTTGTTTCGACACAGACGAGTCAGTGTTTCCATCACATCAGTTACAACGAAGGTCTTTTATGGCAGGGTAAGAGCTTAAGGGAAAATGCTACTACAGATATCACACTGAAGTCTGAAGACATGAGGCATTCCCAGTGCAGTTAGAAAGCATCCATTATATCACACTACTTACCTTCCCAATCGGTAACCATGTCCAGAAAATGGGTGAAATACTGGCTTCCTTGACATATACACCTCATCTTTCTTATCTTCTACCTTCACATCCACTTCTTCCTCATCAAAATTTTTTTGCAACTCAAAAGGCAACTCCCTTAAAAGTCAAGAGTCAAGATTAAAATAAAATTCTTGGTTTAATCTTAAAATTTAAACACATACACAACCCTGACTAATCTAGGTGAGTTTATCCACCCAAAAGGTATTAGTGATACGTCACTAACACCCATACAACATAATCTGTAAATCAAGCTAATGAGTTGGGGACCCACTGCAGATTACTGAATTGCAAATTAATTAGAAGTAAACAGTAAAAATGAGAGAAAGATATCACTGCAGCATGACAGTTTTTTTGATAGAGGGATTATACCCATATTTTCATTGCAAAATTGTTTATTAAAGAGGAGACTAAAAATTGGCTCTGCTGTAGCCTTTGCAAACATAATTTAAGGGCTTCTTTTAATATCCAAAATGTCACCAGTATCCAAGCTCTTTAGTAGACTACACACTGATTGGATTGGGTCCATGCTCAAGTACAGCAAGATCAGTTTCCTGGTTTAAAAGCTCTTTGGCAAAAGGACTCAATTGTGTGATTGTGACAGTGCCTTTAGTGTCTGCGTTGCAGAGAAACTATATGGTGCTGCCAAAATGGACAGCAACCATCTGAAAAATTGTCACCCCATAAAAGTGGTCATCTCTGTAACTATTTGGCTTGGGGAATTGGGAGGAGTGGGGAGAAGAGAAGGAGAAGGGGGATGGCGAGAAGAATCTTTTCTTCAGGAGTGTGGGTTAATGCTCACACTAAATAGCTGGGAAAGGATGCTACTTTTATGGACAAGGTGCTCATTATAATTATGGTCAGGAGCAAATGCTGGTAAGTGCCATTCACAGAGAAAAATGTTTTCATTAATATGCTGTAAAATTAAGTACTATTGACCTAGTAAGATTTGACACAGCTTGAAAGGATGATTTATCATTTTAAATGCAATGGCTTAATGAGTTCATACAGCTGTAAAAACAGTTACTTTTGTTTAGCTTTCACTCAAACGGCACATTTATACCACAGAAGTGACTGACAGAAAGGTTACCCAGCACTTGCTGAAGGAGGCATAGCAGCAGCTCCTCATAGGGCCTCAGAATCTTTCAATGAGCAGAGAAAACTACACCTTAACTGTAGCTAAGGATACCCTCACTGTAATCTTTCTTTGGAGAGCATTTCAGCTGTAGCTACCACTAAGGCATTGTGCCTTCCTTATTATAACTTTAGGGTACAATCATCAAAATGGACTTTTAGTTTATCTCAGCACTCTGAGTGTATAACCATAGGCTCTAAAAGGTTACTCTGTCTATTGGACATGCCTTACTACAGTGTGAATAGCTATTTTAATGACAACTGCAGCATAACTTCACATAGGTCTATTTTAAGGTATAAGCAAAGCAGCTGCTATACCAGTTCATATAGCATTAAGAATTTAAGCAAAGCACAGTATAAAGTGTATTAACACCCAAAGCTCACTTGCCCTTTTTTAATTGAATCTAAGAACTGCTGATTTGCCACATCTGTGTAGCTCCTGAGATCACCATCATTTACTGTGAATCCATTTTTCCATAGCTTAATAATGATGTCAGCCTGCGAAGTAAGAATAATGAATATCATCTCTTCAACAATGAAGTAATGGGAAAACACAACTCAACATACTAACATTTTCTTATCGTTTCAGGTCATCTACTCAAGAAACCAAAATTATGCTGGAAGACGGCTTGCTCTAATGTCTTGGGTCAATCCCAGTAGACAGGAGGGTAACAACATGGGACAAGTGACATTTTTAATTTCTAAATATCTTCGGTCATCAGAAATATGCTTGAGACAAACCTCTGAGCCCAAAATGATTGAAAAGCAGAGGTGCCTATGTAAAACTGTTTACAAGAAGAATTTAAGACACATCACCCTAGTTATCCTCTTACTCCTACCACTCCACATGATGGGTGCCAGAGTTTTTCAATTGATCTCTTTGAAGTACTTGATGTGGAATCGAATGCTCAGCACCAGTGGAGGCCAACATTTTTGGAAGGCATGCCACAAGTTACCCTTCCTTGCACCTTGCTCAACTGCCACTATGATCTCCTTCCCCTGCCCGATCCAGTGCTTTACTTTCTATTTCCTGCCCTATAGTCCTCTGTGTTGCCTGTCCTGATCTGTCACATGCTATACACTGAGGCTGCCCATGTCATCTATGGCATGCTGCCCATGTCACCTAAGCCACCCCAACTTTACACTATTCCTGAATCTCTTTTGTGAGTTTTAAAGGGCACAGCTGAAGGATACAGAGCGCAGGACTAGGAATAGAGCTTAGAACGCTTGCTCCGTAATATACACTTAGGTCTGCTAGCTGTAAAGCATGTTCAGTATTTATGTTCTTCCAGAAAGGGATATAGCAGTTGCTTGTCAAGTGCTATATATAAACAGGCAAGTAAATAGAAGGATTACTCAGCAGTAACTGTAGTTTGAATTATACCACAAGCTATTCCAGACCCTGATCAATTTAAAGATATTTTGACGCTTGCACCCATATCACACAAATGTAGAAGGTATGTGTAGATTTAGTTCACCTTACTTAACAGAGGCTCTTCCTAGAGCCCAACTGTCAGGAGAGGCTAAGCTACTCAAAACTAGATGCTGAGGGGAAAAACAGTGACTTAGCCAGTTTAGACAGAGTCAGACGACTTCAGATGGAGGTTTAGAATATAGGTGTCAATGTATTCATGCAAAACAGTCAGCCCCCAGGACCTGAATCTTCCCAACAGTCCTGGCAGATATCATAACAATCTTTAGAGACTCTTGTGTACAACTCCAGTACAGCATTCAAGTGATTATGCTACAATCCAGGCATGCAAGTTTAGGGAGTTAAGATTCATATGTACTGTTATGTAAGTGACAAATGAAGGGAGACTGGAGAGCTGAACATGGCTGGAGGTAAATGGATGCTTTTCAGTCTTTTCTGCACTAGGACTCTTCAAGCCATTTCATCATACAGGAACGGCAGGAGATTGTTCGTGTTTACAAGGCTGCTATATAAAGAAACTGTAACCTACCCCTGAAACTCTGAGTACCAGAACTAACATGTCCAGTTGAGAGTTAAATTAAACTAAAAAGTTTTATCCTGACTATTCTGGAAAATTTTTTAAGTAAGGGTATAAGACAGAACGTACAGAAGCCTTTGACTCGAGACATGAAGTGTGTATCAGGAAGCAGCTCCTCTAGTGAACTAGTTCAGAGGCTGGTAACCAACAATCCACAGAGTGGATCTGGCCTCCAGGGTCCACCCACACGGCAGCCAGGAGGTTGGTGGGAGCAGCTAGGACTGAGTGCCAGCTCACCTCGGACCCAAGCTGGGCTGCTCTGACCCGCTGCCTAAAAACATTGCTGACTGACTGCTGATCTAATTTATATTACCCTGCAGACTGTGGAGACACATACAAAAATTTAAGATCAGATAATAAATGAAAGAAGTAAGTTTACATAATCCAGAAGATATTTAAAACATCTCCAGAACATGTCTGAATATTTCAGGTATACTTAAACTATCAAACTTTTAGATTTTTCACTAACAACTGAAACCTTTCTAACTTGAACAGGACTAGAAGAATTTGACCCCAAATCTAATAATATAGCCAGGTTTCCGTGAAGGTAGTTAATCCTCCAAATCTGAGTACTGGAATGATATGGTCTCAACTTGGGCAGTTGTCCAAACACACAAAATATTAAGTGCAGAATCAACTTCTAGCTGAAAACTGATGTGAACACGTATTAGGTTTTGCATAAAGTTAGAAGTGTCCACTAATTATGTCCTTTGTAAAGGCTGGCTTGTTATGCAAACAAATATTTTAGAAGCCGAGTAAGAAGCAGCTTCTGTTACTGATTAGCTACGGGTATAAGCAACTTATGCACTGTACCTGAAGAGAATAAGAGCACTTAGTCTGACTGGACTCCTTCAAAAGGATTTTACATGTCCAGGTACCAATTCAGACTGAGAATTTCACAACTCAAGAAAATCATGGCACAGTGAGCTGGAGTGTAGACCTGCAATATTGAATTGTTACAGTGCTATAAATTCACACTACGTCTTACTGCATACAAGTTTTCCCCTATAGACAAGCACCAAACATTTACTACTCGAGATGTTTAAGAACGGCATCTCTGGTCTTCCTTCCTCCAAGTTTCTCCTTAGAATTCATTGGAATAGAGCAAGGCTGCTATGGATCAGCTTCAAATCTTCCTGTACGCACTCTCGCATACCCCAAAAAGCAGCTGAAGAGTGGTAAGACTGGGGGGGGCAAAATACAGCCCATGGGACAGATCCGGCCCACCAAGTCATTCTATCCAGCCCGGGGGGGGTGAGGGCTAAAAAATTTAGAAAATTATTATCTGCACATGACTGCTTGTCCAAGATGATGAGGTGCCAGCAGCAACAGCACCCAGGAGAAGCCAGTGACAGGACCCAGCAGCTGAGCAGCAAGGCCTGCCCGACACTGCCCCCCACCAGCCTCCCATCGCCCAACAGAAAGCCTCTGCAGCTTCTGGCCTGGCAACACTTTCGCTGTTCTCTGCCCTCCCTTCATCTGAGTGGAAATCCAGATAAGATCAGACAGAGGGAGGGAGTGGAAACCGTTGCAATCAGCCCATGCCAGGCTGGGCTGGTACCATGCTGCACCGTGTGGTCCCCGCCATGCAGCCGGGAACCACGTGGTGCTGGCTGGGGTGGGCTGGAGTGGTGGCCATGCAGGAGGGAAAGTAGGGAAGTGGCAGGGGAG
>NW_017729028.1:27398372-27401121 GCF_001723915.1 Gavialis gangeticus | reverse complement strand
GGGAGGGAAAGACTGCAGCAAGACCTGGATAGGTTACAGGGGTGGGCTGGAGTGGTGGCCATGCAGGAGGGAAAGTAGGGAAGTGGCAGGGGAGTGGCAGCAGCATGCAGGAGCATGGAACCCGTGCCAGTGCCCCAGGCCCGGTGGGAACCCAGGGTGGGATGGCAGGAGCATGGAGTCTGAGCATGCGGTCTGCTTGGCTGCATCACGTGAGGTTCACGTGCAGTCCACAAGCTGCGCACAATGGAGCTGGCAGCCTAGTCCTGCTCACTGCTATGCGCAGGGCATGGGGAATAGCTGGAAGCTCTGCACTGTGGAGCTGGGCTGGCTCCATCCCTCTCCCTGTCACCCCAGGTGAGCCCCATGACCTACACTGCCAGCTTCAACACACAGGGGTCGGTGGGGCTGGCTCTGCTTGCTGGCACCACAGGCAGCTCCAGGGATTCGCACGCTCCAAGGACTGAGGACCCCCCTACACACACATGCTCCACCCACCATACTCCACACCCTCCCACATACCCCAGCCCAACCACATACCCACACCCGACATACTCCCCCCATACATCACCTTACCCCCACCAACACACAATATACAAGAGTAGGACTGTATTTTAAGCTATTATGCAATTGCCTTTAGATACACTATGCAAGCACACATAAATCAGGACAAATATATTTTTAAATAAAATTAAAAGAAGTTATAGTAGTTGTTTATTTTTAAAGTATATGCTTTTTTTTCAGTTTCAAGAGGGCAGCACCCTCCCTCTCAAAACGAGCACTTCCAGGGCAAGTCAGGGGTTAGAGGTGGGACTTCTGGTCCCAAGATAGCAAACAAGGGTGGAGCACCCATCAAGGGGCAGGGCTACCCTTGCAGCCCTCATCAGCTCACCGAAAACTCATCAGGCGGCTGAAATAACTGCCCACTCCTGGGTAAGACCCTACTCCCATCATGGTAGTTTGTTCATATGCCACTAGCCCCTATTCTGCAAGATCTTTATTCCTGACCCATCCCAATCTCCAGAAAGTGATAAAAACGGGGTCATGAGACAGAACAAGGCTCTTAGAGCCAGACTGGTGTCAAGCATCCTACTGTGCATTTGCTTAGCTACACAGGCCTTGTCTACACGCAGAAGTTGTGCACATTTAAATGAGTTTAGACATTAGATGAGCTGAACTGAAGTAAATCCTTCACATGAGTACACATCATTTAAGTTGACTGTCCTGTACTGCTATAACTTAGATTGCTTCTTTAAATCAGTGTCCAAAACATTTAAGTAGCTGAAACAGTATCAATTTAGTTTTGTTTTGAATCACTAACTATATCATAACTGCAACTATTATTAAATTAATACTCTGATTTTAAAAGTAGTAAGATTTCTGTGCTATTCTCATCAAGATTATGGTGTTTTGTCAGCTAATGCACTGAGTTTATCTTATGTCCCAATTACATATAATTTGGGACAGAAAGACGCTATAGCACTAAGTTGTGACTCGATTAATTGAGTGTGCTGGAGTGTGGCAGTTACCACGATCCAGGAGACTCCAGCACCATGTGCATCAAAGTTCCCACTCTGAAAAATGGCGATGGGGGTGCTTTAACTTAAGCTCTTTGAACAAACTTAAGTTAAAGTACACCCAATGCCATTTTTCAGTGTGGGGATGCTGATACACAAGACGCTCCAATTTGAGCAGCCCTTGGAGGCGCTCTAATTAAAGTCCCACCCCCGCAGAGCACATCTATAAATGCCCTATGAGACTAATGAAACACCAGTAATTACTCTTTCATGCCTACAATGAAGATACGTGAATGTACAAGCAGGGGCACAGACGTTAGTATCCTTTCCCTGGGTATCAGCAGGTAGAAGCCTGTTTGGCTTTTTGCAGCTCATAGCCAGGACAGAGCACATGGCTTCACTTAAACCAATGCTTTGGCAAACAAATTCAAGTACAGTCATTTTCCCTATCACTTACCTGATTGTTCACTTTGGCCGGCGGCATGCATATAGCTCCTACCTTCCGAGCTTCTTCAAAAAGGTTATCGACAAAACACTTGTGGCTCTGTTCTGTACCATTGAGAAGCTGATCCTCGGCTCCTTGCTTACACATCCTGCATAATAAAAAGAAATCAGAAAGTCTCACTTAAGCTAGAGGTACACCGATAAGATTTTCTTGGCCAATACCGATAGCCAACTATTCACCAGGCATATCAGCTTCACTGATCCAATAACAAATTCACAGGAAAGCAGCCAGACAGCATGGAGAGCAGTGCCCTGCACGTAAATCTTTGGAGGGGAAGGGGCAGACAGAGGACCCCATGGTGAGAGAGAGAGAGAAGCAGGGGCTGGGGCCAGGGGTGCTGCCCAGCCAGGGTGGTGAATGGGACCCCAGGGAAGGGGAGTGAGACAGAGCCGTGGGCATCCTGGCACTTAAAAATGGTGGCAGAGGTGCTTGGACTAAAGCTCATCAAACGAGCTTCAGTTCAAGCACTGCCACTACTTTTAAGCATGGGGAAGCTTCTAACTAGAGCTAAATAGGGTGAGGGCAGATATGGGCTGCCCACTGCAGGCTCGGGGCTCTCCACCCTGAGAGCCGCACACTGGCTGTGCATCTCCTGCCCATTCAGCACGGCTGGTGGCAGCAAGTTGTGCCTCCCACTGCTGGACGGGCAGGGGATGCCCATCCAGCATGCAGCTCCTGGGTCAAAGGCAACAAAGACCCCAAGTCTGCAGCAGGCAGCTTGTATCTGCCC
>NW_017729028.1:27397301-27397869 GCF_001723915.1 Gavialis gangeticus | reverse complement strand
GCCCTCCCTCACCAGGGTGGCCTCGATCTGCCCAGCCCCCCACGCCCCTTCCCCTCCACAGACTTACCTGCAGGGCACTGCTTTCCACATTGCCCGGTTACATTCTTGGCCCCATGCGTGCTGTCACTGCATGCAAGTGTGTGGCATCTGGGGCCCTGGCCAGAAGGCACATTATATTTATCAGTACATTATCAGCTACACCAGCCAAAAAAAGCTGATAGCCCATAACATTCATTTTCATTTTATCAGTGCCGATCCGATATGGCATTGATATATCAGTGCATCTCTAACTTACGCTTATATGTTGTGTGTCCTTTAGTTAGCCAGGTCCAAGAAGTCTGCTCCTCCACTACCTCCAGTCTTAGTCATTAAAATATTATTTACACAAAGTGACTCAGGCTCTAGGAGACTCCAGTGATACTGTGGCAGAAAGCCACCTTGGTTTCTCCCCAAAAATCTCTGCCCTGTGACACTATGATTTAAATCTCTGTGCTGTGACCATTCAATTAGGATGGGCCCAGCACACAGGGGACCACACCCTCAGCCTGTCTCTTTAGGGAACTGGAGC
>NW_017729028.1:27386864-27396223 GCF_001723915.1 Gavialis gangeticus | reverse complement strand
GCACGTTACCCCCAGACTAGCGAGTGTGCTCCGGGAGAGGGGTCGGCCGGACATAAGGCGCCCCTAGGGAGGCATTCGGAGCCTGGAAGGTGGTCGGGCGCAGGGAGGTGGGTGGCTCAGTGCAGGAGCACCCCCTACTGGCCCGCCTCACATGGTGGAAACAGCGGAGGGATACGAATACCCAGCTGTGTTCCTGAGGTGGGATCTCTGCACCCGCCACAGATACAAGGCTTGTGACGTGCACATAAGAGTAAAAAAGCATTCCATTCATCTGTACCAAAACCTCTAAAAGTTAACTATCAAATACATTGGGCAGCCTGCTGTCATCCCCTTAGAGTAAACTACTAGACAATTCACAATTTCCATTCAAATCTCCCACTAACCTATTTTCTGCTCTCTTGTGTTAGATTTAATTAAGCCACCCCTGAAAAAATGTATGGAGAGGAGTGGGTTTTTTGGCTTTTTAAAGACAAGATGGAAAAAGCTACTCACAAAGTTGCTTCCACATCATTTAGGTTTTCTGCACTCACATATCCCTGTCATACACTATAAGAGTTGTTAATGAGCTGGATAAACCTAGGGACAGCTCGCTTAGTACTACCCTAGCATCCTGAAAGCATGCAACAGAAGGTTTCAACATCATGGCATTAGAACAGCGGATCTCAACCTTTTTAGACTCAAGACATCCCTCGGAAAATGCCAGCTCTTAGCTCTCATTCATTTCTTGACTATAGTGCCCACCTTTAAGAAAGGGAAGCAAGAGGATCCAGAACTACGGACTGGTCAGCCTCACATCAGCTCCTGGTAAAATCATGGAGCAGATCCTCAAGGAATTCATTTCTAAGCACTTGGAGGAGGTGGTGATCACCAAGGGCAAATCATGCCTGATTAATCTGATTGCTTGACTGGCTGTACGTATGTGGGAAGAACAGTGGATATGCTATACCTTGACTTTAGCAAGGCTTTTGATACAGCCTTCCACAACATTCTTGCAAGCAAACTAAGTACAGATTGGATGAATGGACTGGAAGGTGGACAGAAAACTGGCTGATTCATTGAGCTCAGAGGGTAATAGTCAATGGCTTGGTGTCTAGTTGGCAACCAGTATCAAGTGGATTGCCTCAGAAGTCAGTTCTGAGGCCAGTTTTGCTCAATGTCTTCATCAACAAGATGATCAACAGGAAAATGGGATGGAGTGGACCTTCAGCAAGTCTGCAGATGACACCAAGCTAGGGGGAATAGTAGATATGCTGGAGGGTAGGGCTAAGATTCAGACAGACCTCAACAAATTGGAGGATTGGACCAAAACAAACCTCATGAGGTTCAATAAGGACATGTGCAAAGCCCTGCACTTTGGATAGAACCATCCCATGCACCAGTACAGGCTGGGGACCGAAGCTAGGCTTATTAGTCTGGAAAAAAGACCAAGAGGGGATTAAATAACAGCCTTCAACTACCTGAAGGGTGGTTACAGAGAAGATGGAGATAGACTGTTCTCAGTGGCAGCAGATGACAGGACAAAGAGCAATGGTGTCAGATTCCAGCAAAGGAGGTTTAGGTTAGATATTAGGAAAAACTCTCTCACTAGGAGGGCAGTAAAACACTGGAACAGGTTCCAACAGGCAGAGAGGCTGTGGGTCAGACTCGATCTGCTCAGGTCCCTCCACTATAAGAACAGGTTACAATGTTGTTGACACCTTGGATTCCTAACTGAAATCTCTTGGTATACTTTATGAATCATATTGGTGTTTACAGGCCTAACAGTGCTAATTTGCATAGCATCCTTAAAAGGATCTACCAATAACTTGGTTGAGAATCACTCCTTCAGAGGGAAGATCCACTTGTGGATCAGAAATTGGCTTAAGGACAGAAAACAGGGTGGGTATAAATGATCAGTTATCAGAATGGAAAGATGTAAACTGTAGGGGGATCCTCCCTGCTTCCTCCACCAGGGACAGAATCATATAAAATTAGTAGAGGTGTACTGATACATCAGTCCCATATCGTATCAGCATCAATAAAAGAAAAACTGAAATTACTGGCAATCAGCTTTTTCTGACTGATGTGGCCGATGATGTCACCAATAAATGCCATGTACATGCACACAGCTGCAGTACAGCCTGATAAATCTGTTGTGCGGGAGGAGGCAGGTGGGGGAGGGAAGGGACATGGGGATGCAGATCAAGGCCCCCACGGTGAGGAAGAGAGTGGGGCTGGCACAGGGGCAGGTACTGCACAGACAGGGTGGGACATGGGATGGGGGCACGGCCCCTGCATCCGCCCGTACCTTATCCCCCCAAGACTTACCAGCTGGACACTGCTCCCCATGCTGCATATCGGCAATTGGATCGGTATCGGCCAATACGACTTGTTAAAAATCAGCCATTTGTATTAGCCAAAAAAAATCTCTATTGGTGCACACCTAAAAACTAGGGTTGGAAGGCTCTAAGGAGATCATCTAGTCCAACTCTTTGCTCAAAGCAGGACCATCCCCAACTAGATCAGGATCTGTGCTGGGATCAGTGAAGTTTATCATATTCATAAGAAATTGAAATGGGGGGGATGGAGGGGCATGAAGGTGAATAACTGACAACATTATTCAAAAACTAAAGTGAACTGTGAAGAGCTACACAAGGATCTTGAAAAACTGAGCAAACAGGCAACAAAAAACAACAGATGACGTTTAATGTTGACCATTCCATGTGAACAGTTGGCCAAAAAACATCAGTTCAATGCTCAGCAGCAGCTGAAAAGGCAAATAAGAGGTTAGAAATTATAAGAAAGGAAATTGCAAATGAAAGAGGAAGTATCATTATGCTCCTTTATAAATCTACTATACATGCACATCTCAAATACTGCATTCAGTTTTGATCCCTCTCCACCTGAAAAAGGTTATAGGACTATGAAAGGTACAACAGAAGGGCAACGAGGACCGGTGGTATGGAGGGCCTTCCATATGAGGAACGATTAAATAAGCTAGGAGTTGTCATCTTAGCGGAAAAAAGATGACTGGGAGCAGGAACAAGATAAAGGTTTATAAAACAATAAACACATCTTAACTTTCTCTGCACCATTTATTATCTCCCACAATACTAGAACTAGAGGATATAAAATGAAACTATTGCCTAGTAAGTTTTAAAATAACAAAAAGGAAGTTCTTTTTCACACCACAAGTAATTAACTTGTGGAACGCACAGCCACAAAATGTTGTGGAGGCAGGCAGCTTAACCCAGTACAAAAGGGGACTGGACTTCTCATGGAGGAAAGGCCTCCATAGGTATGTGGGCTCTGTATCAGAGCTTCCTAAACCCTGACATTCCTGAACATACACCAGAAGATTCTGGATATGTCCTTTTTACCCTCCCTCTCAACATCCACTCTGCCATGTGTAAGACAGGTCAATCAATCCAAGCACAGTATATCAAGTGGGCAGATATAAACCTGATGACTTTCAATACTGACAAATGTAAGGTACTCCACCTTGGGGGAAAAAACCTGCAGCACGCTTATAAGCTAGGCAGTGCTATGCTTGCTAGCACCATGGCTGAAAGAGACTTGAGGGTCATGACTGACCACAAGATGAACATGAGCCACCAATGCGATGTCGCAGCTGGTAAAGCAAACCAAACTCTGGCTTGCATCTATAGATGCTTCTCAAGTATATCTCAGGATGTCATCCTCCTGCTGTACTCGACCGTGGTGAGGCCACAGCTGGAGTACTGCATCCAATTCTGGGCTGCAAAACTCAGGAAGGATGTGGAGAAGCTTGAGAGAGTCTAGAGGAGAGCCACGCATATGATCAGAGGGCAGGAGAATAAGCCTTATGAAGAGAGGCTGAGAGCCATGGGAGTCATAGTTCCATAGATGTTAGAGTCAGAAGGGACCTATTAGATCGAGTCCGATCCTCTGCCCTGGGCAGGAATGAGTGCTGGGGTCAAATGACCCCAGACAGGTATCTGTCCAATCTCCTTTTAAATACCCCCAAGGAAGGGGACAGCACCACCTCCCTTGGAAGCCTAGTCCATATTTTGGCAACCCTCACTGGAAAGAATTTTTTCCTGATGTCCAATCTGAATTTGCTCTCTTCCAGTTTGTGGTCATTATTTCTAGTTACCCCAACAGGCACCCTAGTAAACATTGTATCCCCTATTTCTTGCTGCCCCCCCCAATGAGTTTGTAGGCAGTAGGAGTGTTCAGCCTGGAAAAGCGCAGGCTTATGGGAGATCTGGTGGCAGCCTATAAGTTGACTGTGGTGTGCATCAGGATCTGGGGTAGCGCGGGCAATTATTTTGGGCGGAGGGCTGCTTACTGAGTTTTGGCCAGCCATCAAGGGCTGCATGACAGGCAGCCAGGGGCAGATAAATATTAATTTTCTAAATTTTTAGGGGCCCCGCGGGCCAGATAGAATGGCTTGGCAGGCCACATCTGGCCCACAAGTCACATTTTGCCCATCCCTGATCTGGGGGAATGTCTGTTCACCAGAGCGCCCCATGGGATGACAAGGACCAATGGTCAAGAACTCCTCGAAGAACATTTTAGGCTGTGGTGAGCAGCAGTTTCTGCCCAGCTGCTGCTGCTGCTCAGCCCTGACGGGCGAGCCCAGAGCCAGCACGGGGTGCACAGGATCATGGCTGCATGCACTGGTCCCTGCCGCTACCACTGTGTGCAGCTGGGTGGTGCATAGCGGCGTGCTGTGGCTGTGTACTGTTGGTGGTCACGAGGAGACACTGCAGGGCACTCAGGCTCTGGGATGCTGTGGGGCAGATGCTGACTGGCTCAGGGGTGTGCATGTGGGGGTTCCCATGCACACCACACATCCTCTCAAACCCTTCCTGCAAACCCCACAACCAGATATAAGAGCAATGCCTTTAAACATCACAAAAGAACATACTGACAGAGAGAAGGAAAAAATATTATAATCAAACTCTTTTCCCATGTTCAGCACAACCTAACAAATATTTTTCTTGAGGCTAATCAAAGAGAATCTAAAGTATGAATTTAGGCATTTATTATGCTTTACCTTGAAAGTTAAAATGATTTATAGGCAAAATAAATAGGATCTCTTCATATATAACAACAGTCTCCAAAACATCAAAATAGAAAAAACAGGCCTATGAATTTACTTGTAAGCAGAAATCTTTGTGCAGGCACTTGGAAGTCTTCTACATTGGGAATTTAACGTTGCGATTATAGGAAGAAGCAAAAAAAGCATTCTACAAACCCAGTTCGCCACTTTTGCAAAACCAAGCATATGTGGAGCAGATGGATAAAAAAAAACACAGATCTCCAGCGCAGATTCCTTTTATTCTTCAATCGTAAAAGTCCTTCACTGCTTTATCAGACAAGCAGAACAACTCAAGAGATGCGGGACATGAGATAAAAGGAGCAGAAACACTTGCTTTAGCCAACCAGTTAGTAAAGGCAGCTGCATCCTTTAAGAGGAGATGAGAAACAAGCAGAGAGACATGCCTGGTATGGTTTCAATTCATTTCATTTCAGCTCTCAGTCTGCGATGCAGGATCCAAAGGAAGCATGCATAATGGCAGCCTGTAAATTAATGCGATTTTTACAAAAGGTCATTTTTTGCCAGCTTTATAAGTATCAGTAATGGTGGGGGGGTTGACTTTTTAAAAAGAAAATAAGGCAAAAGGCAGGGCAGAACCACACAAGCAATCAAACGAGCAGGAGAAAAAAGAACCTGAGCACCTACCACTCTTCTTTTAAAGTTTTGATATTGTCTACTTCTTTCATTCTGATGCTTTGCCTAATTATGAAAAGAAGATTTGTAAGAAATAGGCAAAACCCTTGACCCACTTGGCACTTCTGAAGCCGAGTTGTTTACATTTTCTGCATCCTTTAAGAGCTGTTCTGTGTTGACAGTTCACTTAAACAGGAATCTACAAAAACTGCTCCAGTCTCCAGATGGCTCTTTGTTTTCCTGCGGCTTCTAATGTGATGACGCATACAATGTGTACCATTTTCAGCCTCACACATTTAAAGGAAGACAACTGTGATTTTTTGAAACACCCCACCCCCCAACTCCCCCCAAGAATTCAAAAGCTTCATCATTCTTTTGAAAGCACAGAAAAAAAAAAAATCTATCACTGCCATTTTCATGGATTTGGTTTACATTCTTTGCTTCACACTCTGGCAGCAGTACTTATCAGATGGTAGTAGAACTGCAATGCCAATGCAGGCATCCTTTGTAATAGCTCATTGCCAGCCCCGACCTTCACTTTGACAGTGCATAATCCAAAGACGCAGCATCCTTCTAAGTCCTCCCCCAAGGTTCCTCCACTCTCCAGCTGGTGCAGTGTCCCTGAAACTGGATATGGCAACTCATGATTCTTGTTGAAAAAGGACTAGAAAAAAAAAATCCTGGATTTTCAAGTGCTGAACATACTACAGGATTAGTCTGCTGAGTCAATAGGGCTGAAAAGTGCTATACTGATCCTGTTGTGCTCTCCCCTGAGCTCTGCGGGGAATTATTTTAAGCCACAAAAACTACATAGAAAGCACTGAAGACCTGACAAGGGCAGAGGAACTCCGACTTGGCACTTTATTTAAGGATCTAAATCCTGCTAAGTGCTAGGCACCACCTTTATCGAAGCTGCTCAGAAATCTGCAGCAGTCTCCAAGTTGCCTCTGTGCATAGGTATTGGAGCAAGCAAAATAGGTAACAGTACCCAATCATTTCCAAAATAGCTAGACAAAAACCAGTGAGACTTAAATTTCTTGTTCCTCCCCAACTGTGCGGGCACCGTATAATCATGTGATATGCACATAGCTTTACTTATATATTTGAATTCAAAACCTGCCTTTTAAAATAGTTTATGTTAAAAAAAAAATCCCCAAGGTAGATTTACTATACAGAGTTTAGGCATCTCCTGGATATTAAAATCTGGCACCCAGCTCATTTATCTTTTGTGTTATTACCCTATGCAAAAATTTTAATCTTCTGTTAATTATTTTGTGGATCACCTCCCTTTGCACACACATTGATTAGTGCTGTTATGTCACAACGTCTGCCGAGCATTCCACAAAGACATCATCAGAGTGGTTGTAAAACCAGACCGAGACAGAAGCAAGTCTTTAGGCTTAAATTCTGTTTACAAAAACAAACAGGCCTTGCACATATAAAAGCCCTATACAAACCTAGTCAGCTATTAAAGATACTTTTCTTTATCCAAATACCATAGTATTTTACACTTAATTTTACTATTATATTACGGGTAAAATTAAATACAGATTATGCAGCATACCACTCATGTCAGCTGTCCAAATCTAGTATTACAAAGATTTAGTGGCATACAATCTTGCTGGTATAGGAGCCTACACACTTTACACCTCCATGTTATATTTGTCCTCGAGTCATGGATTTGGTTTACATTCTTTGATTCAGACCTGGCAGCAAGAACTTATTGGAGAGTAGCAGAAGAACTGGAATGCCAATGCTTCCTCTCGAAGTCTGTCTCCAAGAAGAGAGATGATCACTACACGTAGCTTTAGGTGACAGCTGGCTCAATGAGGCTAGTCAGGCGTGAATGAGAAGAACTAAACAAAAAAGTTTTAGTGTGTAGTAGGCAAGTCTCTGGAGCTCCTTCAGTATCTCTACATAACCAGCTGCTACATAACTAAGGGTCCATGTCCCAATTCCCAATTCTTTTAAATTAGGGAGCATCTCTAAATTAGAGCTTCAATCACTCCTGATTATAAAAGCAACAAGTGTGCACTTAGACAGGATTTCATTTTTCTTGCATAACCACGCAATTACACGGATGTAGGTAAACACGTACCCCACGTTTTCCCTTGCTCTAACCTTTCCTCGCATACATTATACTCCCACTTATTTCTCAAGACATCAAACTTGCAACACAATCTGAGGACACACACTTACAGGACCAAGAAACGTCTTTAGCACAAGCACTTGTCATATATATTCTTATACAACACTTTCATTAGTTAGGACGCAAGTGGAAACAATATTAAGGTGTACTTCATTGCTTCAAAAGCTAGTAACATTACCCAGAGCCCAGGGGGCAGTTATACCATTTTTCTTCCTGTACAAAGAAAAGCATAAACACTGCCAAATATCACTGCCAGAATTAAACTTTTCAGAGAATAAACTCTTTGGAGCAGCAACTATTATTTCCTATATAATGTATTATCATGGGGTCTAGGAGTCTTGCTTGTGGACCAAGACTGCCGAGTGCTAGGTGCTACTTCCTAGATTTGGTTTTGCCACTCTGAGCTTTTCTGGATAAAGTTTAAATCTAAATATTAATAGCAATAGCAATAAATACACTACAGGAACAGACAGGAGGTGTCTCATCCAAATGGCTACAATCTAGGCAGATGGGGAGGAACAAGAGGCAAGGAAACAAGTGCCTGCCTGACCTCAAGCAGCTTTAGCCTTGCTGAGCTCTGTAGGCTTATAAATAAGTTGTTCAATTCATCCAAAACTAGAACCAAGCCTGCAAATGTTTTCAATTTCCCATAAAGCCTTTTTTGGTCTGCCCAGGCTTCCCTCTGCCTCCCCACAGCCTGTTTCCATAGGCTGAGCGTGATGAAAAAGGAAGTAAAAAACAAAACAAAACCCTTTGGGGTTTTTTTAAGATTCACTAACCCCTCTCAACCAAAACTGAACACTCGGAGACAGGTTTCATGGTGGTCAAAAAGCCACCGCAAAAACCTGCTCTGAACAACTCTAGAGCAACACATACCAGGCCTCCCGCCCCCTGCATGCCTCCTCGAAGGTGCAGCCGCTTACCCTCACCATCATTTCAAATCCCAAACAGATCCCTGCCTGCTTCTGATGGCTCAGGCGCCAGGCCTAAAACATGCCGGACTCCTTGCACACCAGCAGCCATGTGACGTGGCCGTATCCCGGCCTCTGCACGTCTGGCTGGGACCCTCCTTTCTGAACCATCCCTCTGGAGCCTTTCACTGCTGTTCACAGTCACCCACACGTCACACGTGTCACACACAGACACCGCACACAGACGTCACACATCACACACAGGCATAGACACACACACGACACACAGAAAGAAACACACACGACACACACACAGGGATGAACAGACACACACGTCACACAGACATCACGTCATACACAGGCATAGACACAATTACACACAGACACACAGGCATACACACACGTCACAGGTCACACAGATAGACACAGGGATGCACACAGACAGACACACACGTCACACACAGGCACACAATTACACACACAGGCACACCCATGACACACACACAGGCACACCCATGACACACACACACCCCTCCCCTTGAGGCAGCGCAGCCGAGAAGCCCAGGCCGGCCCGCGCCTCCCCAACCGCCGCCGCCGCCCG
>NW_017729028.1:27386500-27386853 GCF_001723915.1 Gavialis gangeticus | reverse complement strand
AACCGCCGCCGCCGCCCGGCCCCGCCCGGCCCCGGCCCCGGCCCCGGGGAAGGGGAAGGAGGAGGCAATGGAGGAGGCCGGGCTCGGGGCCCCGTACCTGGCAGCGCGGCCCCGGGATAAAGCGGCCCGGCCCCACGTGCTCCTCCCCTCGGTCCGCGCTGGGGGCTCCGGGCTGGGCCAGCTCCTCCCCCGCGGAAGGAGGGACACGGCGGGGGGAGGGGGCGCAAACGAGAGCCCGTCGTTCACGTGCAGCGCTCCGTATATTTTAAACAAAACCCAAAAAAGCCAGTGCCCTCGATGTCGTGTCCGCTCCCCTCAGGGTTGCGGCGGCGGCGCGAGGACCGCCTCCCCCC
>NW_017729028.1:27366364-27381500 GCF_001723915.1 Gavialis gangeticus | reverse complement strand
ACACACAGGCACACAATTACACACACAGGCACACCCATGACACACACACAGGCACACCCATGACACACACACACCCCTCCCCTTGAGGCAGCGCAGCCGAGAAGCCCAGGCCGGCCCGCGCCTCCCCAACCGCCGCCGCCGCCCGGCCCCGCCCGGCCCCGGCCCCGGCCCCGGGGAAGGGGAAGGAGGAGGCAATGGAGGAGGCCGGGCTCGGGGCCCCGTACCTGGCAGCGCGGCCCCGGGATAAAGCGGCCCGGCCCCACGTGCTCCTCCCCTCGGTCCGCGCTGGGGGCTCCGGGCTGGGCCAGCTCCTCCCCCGCGGAAGGAGGGACACGGCGGGGGGAGGGGGCGCAAACGAGAGCCCGTCGTTCACGTGCAGCGCTCCGTATATTTTAAACAAAACCCAAAAAAGCCAGTGCCCTCGATGTCGTGTCCGCTCCCCTCAGGGTTGCGGCGGCGGCGCGAGGACCGCCTCCCCCCGGTCACATGGGCGCGGCGCCCGGGCAGGCCCTGCGCGGCCGGCGGACACTCCGCCAAGGGCCGGCGCTGCGAACAGGCGGCGCGGCTTGAATGCGAGCGCCTTGTGCTGCAGCAAAGCCCCCAGAGCTGCTTCGCCTCTGCCGAGCAGTCACCCAGCGAACAGGAGCGCCTTGCTACTGAAGCCGAAGCAACTGTGTTCGGGTGATCCGCATCGCGGACTCACAGCTCCACATCAGCCCTTCACTCTCCATTTCAGACTTCCCTTTTCCTTTTTTTTCGGCCTTCCTCGTTTAAATGTTCCTCCGGTCCATGCGAGGGGTTTCTTTCTAAACGCAGGCCTCTGGTGCTGAATGATAGACGGAAAAAGACGCGGATCGTATTAGAGCGCATCCCACGACGCCTTGTTTCATATTATTTGTAGCATTAAGCATAAAACAATCAGGCAAAGCACAGCTACTTTTATGCCTTTCCATCCCAAATGCCTATTAATATCAAATTGTTATTTAGGGTAGGTAAAAGGGGATGTTGCCAGACAGTGTACAGGCATGGATAATTGATGGGGTGGCTTACTCAAAATGCAGTATGAAACTCCTCCGCTACAGCACAGTGGGATTGTTTCTCCACGGCTAAGGGAGCTGCATCCATGTCTTTGTCTTTCAGCCTCTGTATCAGTGAGGGCTGCGACAGCAGTAAAAACAGCACACTGAGCCCTTTGGAGACTGGAATGCCTTTCATTATTCTTGAGAGACCAATTAAGGACTAGTGTTGACATATTCCAAAAGGGCTCCTGTCTGGGCCTTGTGCAAAGTACAAAAGAACAACATCATGGTTACAAACCAGTGACTCAAGGTTGCAGAGGGTATGCAACAAAAATGAGAAAATGGAGTGGGATTTTCAGGGATCCACAAAGCATTTAAAGGAGCCTTCCTTCTTTATGCCACGCTGTGACTTGAACATTGTATCTTGCTCCTTGAAGAAATCCAGCTCAGCTAGAGTTAGAAACTACCCAAAACAAACACAATAGCTGAGTGGGCCAAGGACTAAAAGCACATGCCGAGCTGAATGAGAGCAGCAATTTTGGTATGATTTGTAGCTCACACCTGCATGCCTGTTTTAACAAGCTTTTTAAATCATCAGTGTAGTGTAAAACACTTAAAATGAACTAAATTAGAAAGTCAAAACTTGCTAATTCACATTAATTAATAGGAGACTCATTGTGAATTAGTAGGGTGATTTAAAAAAGCAAAGGTACTGTGCTAGGCTGAATGTATTCTGTTCATTTAGGGCCTGATTCTGTCTATTCTTACTCCTGTGGATTGGTATTTTATTCTTTAAATTGCCTGACTCACAGCGACTACTGCTCAAGGTGAGTAAGAGGAGTAAACTCACATCCTTAGTTAGTTTGATCTTTGTAATTTTCTCTTCATTTTATTGTGATGCACCACGAACGTACTAAATGTCATGGAGGACAATTTGTAAGACTAATGGTTAGCAATATGAGATTAAATTACAGCTATCTTCTTCTGAATTTTTATTGGGTTTTGGGGAGACATTGCCATTTTTGTGTGTGCCAGTTAGAAAGTGTGCCTTTCAACAAAAGATTGTGAGATTCTGTTCTGTGGTATTCATGTTATTTGCTTGACATTTTAAATCCATGTTGAGATCCTTGGATGAAAGGCTAGACAACTGAAAGTTTAACTGCCACGTTTGATTCTATTAAAGCAGGGGTGTCAAACTTGAACAGCCCCCTGGGCTGGATGTGGACTATGAGACAGCTCACATGCCAGATCCAAACTTGGCAGCAGTGGCTGGACAAGTGGTAGCAGTATAGTGGTTAACTCCTCCTGCCCCACCCTCACGACACCCCCCTACTTCACCATTACTGACACGTGTATCCCATGGGACTCTGTAGTCTGTACACCAGAATTTGGTAGTGGGCCCTGCCCTTGCTCGCCGCACCCCCTGGATTCCCAGCTATTCCAGGAGCTCTGCAGGCTGAGTGAAATGGTGGGCTGGATCTTTAATATCACTTATTGCATTAACATGACAGCAGTGTTTTAAAAGTCTGTGGCATTCAACTATCCTCAAAACTGGCTTGACTTTAGAAGGTGCTGGGCACTCTGGCCCTAATTAATTAAAAGTACTTAAGATTAAGCACATGGTTAGTATTAGCTATTGAGTTCTTATCCATTGCGTTAATGGTGTGTTGAACCCAAGTGAGCAAGGTGAGTGAGACCAGACATTCCTGGTGTAATTATGTTGAGTGCTGAATTACAGGCAACTGGTTGACTTGAACCATGAGCAAGAGTATGTTTGGAAGCATGGTGCTGTACCACTAGTCTTCTGCGGTGAGCAGTCCTGCTGAAATGAATTGAGTGAATCTGTAGCCCCTTTACTAGTTCTTCTAACATACGTTATCCTACAGGATTAAAACTGTTGGCAAAGCAAGCAGATTTGAACTCCAAAAATACCACTCTGTTAAAAAAACAAGAAAAATATTGTAACGGAAGTTTGTATAGTTAAAGTGTGATCATAGTCAAGACATCACCAAAATACTCTCTTGGCTTTGGAAGTCAAGGGTGATGTAGCCATGATGGTCCAGAAATTATATGAGAGGCAAGGATGTCTTAGGGTGTTATCTTTTATGGGACCAACTGTATAGTCAGGACAGAGTTAGACAAGCTTTCAATTGCAAGACATTCTTAGTGTCCAACCTCCTACAATACAAAAAGAAGTTTCCCTGTGACCACACAGCCCTGGTGGTCACCTATCACCCAACGCTGGAGCCATGTGGAAGCATTGTCAAGAAACGACAGCCTATTCTTGGCAAAGATCAGACCTTAAGAAAAATATTCCCAGCTTCTCTACTCCTGGCCTCCAAACTACCCTCTAACCGTGCCCAGCTCATCAAAAGCAAACTCCCCATGGCCCAAAAGACATCAAGTGGGACACAGCCTTGTCTTTGCAAGAAATGCATAACCTGTCAACACCTCTCCACTGCAATTACAGACAACACTCCCAATGACAAAACCATCAGAATCCACCACGTGCCTTTCCCAAAATGTGATATACCTGATCCAGTGTATTAAATGTCCTCATGGCAACTGTGCGTGTGAAATGAAACAACTATGCACCAGAATTAACTCTCACAAAAAAAAATATAAAGGACAGAGCCACACACACACCATTAGGAGTACATTTCTCACAGAGCAACTGCTCTGTCTCTGATCTCACTGTCTTTGTACTCAAGGAAAATCTATCTGACGCCTTTAAAATGTGAACCTGGGAACAAAAAAATGTGTGTGCTGGCTGGACACTAAGAACTGAGGACTTAACATTGATATTGATATATGGCACATTATAATTTACCTGATTCCTGAACTCTTTCCACACAGGGGAGGTGAGAATGATCCTCCTCTATTTTTGGTAGGCCTTCATCTCCCAGAAATCTGCTTCTTTTCTTCTTCTTTTCTTCTGCTTCTTCTTCATCTCCCAGAAATCTGCTTTTCTTATGTTTTTCCTGTACCTGGAAACTTCTCTCATGCAACTGTTTTTTACTGTGTTGTGCCTGGATTGTTCTGGTCAGACCCAAAAAATGTCTTGTATTTGAAAGCTTGTCTAACTCTATCCCAACTATACCATTGGTCCAACAAAAAATATCGCCCAAAGAAACCCTTGCCCCTCTCTTGACTTTGTACAGCTTATACCACTAATACTCCAGTAAGAACTGGTGCACAAGATGGAGGAGACCAAAGAAGACAAACAGCCCACTGTGAGTTCAGTTAAGAAAAAAAAACCCCAAGATGCCTATAACAAGATATTCATAAGATGAACGCAACTATCTTGTGTTTCTTTGTCAGGAAGGATCTGACTTGCTGGTGTAGAAGATAACAACCACTCCTGAGTATGTTTGATGATGGAGCAGTGAGCCTTGAGGTTGACAGTGTAAAGCAGTGTTTGAGCTGTCATCGAGGAAAGACATCATCAACAATAACCAATGCAGACTAGTGTATCGAAATGGAGCAGAAAATTAATTATGTGAGATGTTTTCAGGCTAAACAAAAATAACCCATGAAAAAAATATTGCATAAGTGTAATAAAATTAAATGACAACACATCAGACACATTGCTTTATCTTAATTGGTGACTAAGCTGAAAGTCTTTTGAGAGAGGTTTGCACATGCAGATTGCTGTGACAGAACTCAAAAGAAACTAGATTGTAGCAAAAATCTGTGGGAACATAATCTCCAGTTATTTTACATTCAGAAGTCCTGGAAAAGTGGGCCCACCTGTTCTTGTCACTTGTTCCATGATCTATTTCTAGGGGAAGATCACTCTTCATGGGGTGAATCATCTCAAGTTGTCCTGTTCCCTGAACTCAGTAATTAAAAAGTTTTAGGGCTGGGTAGTTTGTGGATTTTTTATTGAGCACCCTTAACTGAATGACATTTTACAAAATCAGTGAGATTTGATCCCTATGCCTTGAAGAACTTGAAGTCTAATGTTCTGATCTTGAGAGGTGCTGAACACCAAAGTGTAAAATTCGGAGTGATCTCAAATTGTACTGACTGCAATGCTGGGAGGTACTCCTTACATTAAAAGGTCAGATTATATCTTGGATAAATGCAGGAAATGATGAGTGAGAGAGGTTGGGATAGAGAAATTGGAAACAAACTGAGGCCAAGAGCCAACTCATATGGAGAGGCAAGCCATATTGGGAACTGTTGTGTGTTAGAGCAACTCACACTAATGGAGAGGAGACTTTTGTGGAAACTGTACATGCGACTGTTTTGTTGCTGGTGGGAGAAATGTCTAAAGCTAGGCATGTTCAAATACAATATTGACATAGATTTAAGATCAGAGGCCTTTAGCAATGTTCTCAGCCTTTTGTGTCACCTCTGAACGTGAGAATATGGTTTCTGAAATGTAAACAATGGAAAACCACGACATGCAGAGTTGAGATTCTTTCCCGTGTATTTTGTAGTTGCCACGTATGGAGAAACAGGTTGAGAAGTAAATGGTTTCGAAAAGTTTGCTGTACAAGGGAAAGGTAAATCGTTGGTTATATACCACATGTTTGGTGACTCAGCAGTAATGGATAGGGTGTTAACTCAGTAACAGCAACAGGCACAGATGTAGCTTACATGCAAACTGACAACATAAAAAGTAATTCCCGTGAACATTTTCAAGTAGTATACAATGGAAGAAACAGTGAGAGACTCAAAACAGTCTGAGCTATTATTACATATATATAGTATGGCAGCATAAAACATGTATCTATGGTAGTAACATACTAGTGATCGTGGAAATTCTTAACCATGAAAATTTAATTTAAAATGAAATTACAATTAAGAAACCATGGGGTAATATTGTGTGTGAAACAGTCCATGAACTCATCCTGAGAGGGGTTATCATTTTAGTTAATATTGCACCCAGATCTCCTTGGCTTGGGTGCACTCTCTCTTTTCCTGTCAGACTCTCTGTGTGACCCTAGAAGTCACTTAATACCTCTGGGCCTTTGTTACCCATCTCTGAATGGTAACACGTGTTAGTTTTTCTACCCTTGCTTGTCTCTTTATATTGCAAACTCTCGAGTGTTGGGTCATGGAGGTTTCTTGCCTCAGTGGTCTACACAACACGTGGCAGGATGACACTGCAGTGGCACTGGTGCTTCCTGAATTGCTTTGATACTAATAGTCCTGATCACAGTAGAAGCAAGAGGATGGAGAGCTGTAGCTGCCACCCACCATGGAAGCAATTTAGAACAATGCATTTTAGTTAAAAACAAATGTAGAGGGATTTCCTGAGCCACAATAACTGATGTGAAGTACATCAGAGATGGCATATAGTTTGCCTTAATGTTATCTCTGTGTTCGAACTGTTGCTAAAATTGTATGTGTGTGTGCATGCACATGTGCACGCATGTGTGTTTAAACAAGATAAACCCTCATTCTAGTTTGAAAGTAATAGCGCCTTTGTATCATATAAGTTAAACAGTACTTTACCCTGATAGCAAAAAAAATTATGTATTGCCATGTGTGATTTTAAGCTCATCTTGAAATTCCCAGTAGAGAAGTGTCCTTGCTAACACTGAGTGTCATACAGAGAACTACATGCCCAACACTACTTCAGGTTGCAGTGGGGTTATCTCCTGTGGCAGGGAAAGCACAGTCCTCACATTCTTGGCTGGCAAGGAAGAAGATATGTCCAACTGCTTTAATTAAAAATGTATTTATTTAAATAATTTAAAAACATGTGTACTGTATGTCTCAATCTGAGGTCTTGGATCAGATTGCAGATGGCTCATAGGAAGCACTGTGTCATCTTATGTGTTTGTACTTGTCTAGTACAACGGGATTCCCAGTCCTGGTTGGGCCTCTGGGCAATAACCCCAGTGCAAACCACTGGTTTGAAGTGTCTCAACTTGCATTTTGCGTGGGGCACATGTGAGAGTTCATACCAGCAGGTGTCACAGAAGAAGTGCAATCTTAATGTATCAGGATCTTCTGCGGAAAGAACTTCCAGCAAGTTTGTAACAGTGAAATCCCTGGTGAACACTTTTTCTTTCAAGAATCAGCTGAAACCAAGATGAGTTGGCAGCATGACAGAGGGAAACATACAGGGGAACTATAAATAGATTCCTGAAAAGATTGTTAGGTTTTCATTCTTGGAATTGTACAATCAGAGATACCACAAAACATCCTTGGCACATTGCTCCTCTTTGAAGTAAATGTGAGTGCTTTAAATTAAACTTCTTGGCCTCCACTCAGACAAGATTCCCCAATGAAGCCTTTTGTAGGGATACAGGACTCTTTCAAGTGTTAGACTCTGTGCCTGATCTCTGGATCCCTTTTAGGACTAGATATAATCACAGAAGGGCTGCAACAAATTTCCCATCTGAATATTTTCTGTGACATTAAATACTACTTAGGGCACAAACAAGGCTCTGCCAATCTGGGTTATTTTCGGACACTTTTGTTAAATTCCACAAATTTCTGCTCTTTAAGTATTGTTCACTGGAAGGACTCCTCTCTGGTTGATCCTTCCTACAGGCTACACCTGTAGACATCCCTGCTGTTGCCGGTGCTCTGGCTTCATACTTACCCTAGATCTTCAATGCAGTATTTCCATCTCCTTTTCTGGAGAATTCTGGAAATCCGTTATTGAACTCTGACAAATATTGGAACTTGGTATTAGTTAATATATTATCTAGTATTTTCAGATGCATTTGCTTTCAGAGGCAGTTAGACAGCTGTTTAACTGCCAATACTGTTGCCACTGTAATACATAGATGTAAGAATACTTGTAAAGTATATTTATGCAGTCCCCAGCTAAGTTGGGCCCTGATCCTACTTGGGCCACTGTATCCAAAATAAATAAAATCCTTTATTTTCTTTTTTCTTTATTCTGTCTTCTCTTTTCTCTTCTCAGAAGGTCCTTATTCAGTACTCTGTACTTCACTATGAACTGTTCTTGAATGAGAAGTGTTGAGTACAGCTTATACAAGTGGCTCGACCCTTCCGGTGTTTTGTTATATGCAATACTTAAAACAATTTTAAAAAAGGGTGGCACCGTGTCAACACCTGGGTTAGGGGCATGATGAAGTCAACTTACGTAAGGTTCATACTTAATTGTTAGGCAACTTGGCAATCTTTCTTAGCACGCAGGAGAGAAAATGTGAAGTTTAAAATTTCATGTCTTTTGGGTAACACAGACAAACAAAAAACACAAGCAAATCTGGACATTTGTTGTAAATTAATTTATAATTTTGTATTGATTTATATTTAGTTTAAAAATAGGAATGGAATCCAAACTGAAATTCATATCCCATGCTGATATCCCAGCCAGATTACTGTTCAAGTCTAAATCCAAAGGTCTGTATGAGCTTAACACGCCATAAAACCAGCATGCTTACGGCACAACAGTTTCTACAGCCAATAGCACTGGAAAGAGAGGCCAGCTGGTATCACATCCAGACACCTTTGACTCCAGAGCCTGCATTACTAGGTATTACATTTGGATTGATGTTGGGGAGCAGTGGGGCAGGGGGAGCGATAGCAAAACTGGGCTCAATCATATGTCTCCGGAGCCATCACAAGACACTTTCCCCACTCTATCACCTCTCCCCAGAAGAATAATATTGGCCACTCTTCATAGTTAAGAGCTGGAGAACCAGGAAACCTGAAAATATAACCACGTGGCCAAAGCAAGGTAGGTAGAACTGGTCCAACACAAAACATGCCTTTACATGTCTGCCACAGTGATAATTTAATGGGGGGAAAGCAGTTAAAAGGAGCCAACATCAGCAGTGAGCAGGGATTTTTTTTAAATGACATCAGTCCCTTTAATAGGAGAACTCCCATTGATTTCAGGTTTACTCATGTGACTATGGTTAGGAGGAAGGAGCTTAGAATATTAACAAAGAGAAACAGATACAAATATTATTTCTATATCAAATATATTTGATAGCAGATTTTAACTATCCAAAGGGTGGGTCCAAAGAGGATGGAGCTAGACTGTTCTCAGTGGTGGCAGATGATGGAACAAGGATCAATAGTCTCACGTTGCAGCAAGGGAGGTTTAGATACTAGGTTCTTACTAGAAGTCCGGTGAAGCACTGGAGCCAGTTACCTACAGAGGTGGTGGAATCGCCATCCTTGGGAGTTTTTAAGGCCAGGCTCAAAAAAGCCCTGGCTGGAATGATCTAGTTGGGGCTGGTCCTGCTTTGAGCAGGGGGTTGGACTAGATGTGACCTCCTGATGTCCCTTCCAACCCTCATTTTCTATGATTCTCTGATGAATATATGATGAAGGGATGCATCTTTTCAGGGAATTTTCACTTTAAGCAGTACAGGGGGCCAAGTACAAGAATTCTCTTGTACAACTAGTGGATTACTTAAAAAAAAAATCATCAGTAATTTCAGTGCTTGTGAAATTGAGGGTGTGGGCTTGAATAAGGCATGTTGCAAGCAGCTGTTATGCAAACTTCCCTAAACAGTTCTGCCAGTGCAGTACATTCCTGAGTTATGACACTGTTCAATTACAATCTGTCTGCTAGTTTTGCCAGAGAGAGAGAGAGAGAGAGAGCATGTGCGTGTATGTGTGTGTGCACGCGCTCGTGTGCTAAGCACATAGAAAGTGGGAGAAGATTACTATGTTACTTTAATTTTTGGCTCATTCAGAACTTTAATTCATTATCTCAAAACTAGATTATTATCGGACTAATGCACTGTCAATACTTGGCAGTATTGCCAAACAGTAATGAAAAAGAACATTATCTGTGCACTGCTAGAGAATAAATAATCTGTCATCACTGTAGGACAGTAAATTTACTGTCTGGTCCCTTATCGCCATGTGTTTGACACTTCTTCCCTGCACTGCAGTTGCAGTGCACATGCGTTCCTGTACTTTTAGGGTAAAAGGACCAGGTTTTTCTGTTAGAGTCTTCCCTGGCTTGAAAGGGGACAAGTACCTTCAACTACTGTAGCTGTTTCATGAATAAAGGATTTTATTTTCCCTGTCCCTGAAATGGCCGTCACTTTTTACAAGCCCTGAAATATACGTACATAAAAAGGAAATAAAACAGAGTATACCAACTACATTTTTCACAACACTTGAAAAATTCTGTGATGTTTAAAATGCCAGTTGACATGCCTGAAGTTATTAGTACAGGTTAAAAGCTCCAAAAATCAGACCATCAAATGAATAACTTCCACTTCCCAATACACATTATCTATGACAAGATCTGCCTCTGGAGGATGGCTGCACCCACCCAACGCTGCCCATTCTCGCCTCTCAGGGTACTGCCCTGTCCTTGCCTGCCATGCTTTGATGGTTACATATAAATCTGGAGAGGTTGCCCTCATAATCCAGAGTGAATCTTAGGTGCACTTTACCCTGCTCATCATCGCTGCTGTTGTCTGGCCTGATTCTTTAGCTCAGCTGGAGAAGGTGTTGTCTTTAGGATCCATCTCAGCCAGTCCACTCTCCCAATCTCTCTCTTCCCCACTGAATCAGGCCCCTGGCCTTTCTTCTCCACTCCAGGCCCTTTACCATGTCTTGCAGTCCCTTGGCTCTGCTCTTTAGCCCTACTCTCACCAGCAGAGGTATTCCCTTGCCTACTTACCAGGAGCCTGCTCAGCTCTGCTGCCCCTGCTCTTTAACAGTCCTCACTGGCTGTACCCTCTAACCCCTTCTCACTCCAAGTGACCTGCAGTCTTTCTACACCTTTAGGGCTATTACTCCTTGTTCCCTCTTGGCCACCTGTTTCTCTCAGCTGGCCCTCAGTCAGCTGCCTCTCTTCCCCTTGAACTAATAGGGGCTCGGGCTCCCTGTTACATAGCACTCTACCAGTCTCTCTTCCCTGTTAACATTAC
This sequence comes from Gavialis gangeticus, assembly GCF_001723915.1. Lineage (NCBI taxonomy): Eukaryota > Metazoa > Chordata > Crocodylia > Gavialidae > Gavialis > Gavialis gangeticus. The sequence goes on along the minus strand of NW_017729028.1, from coordinate 27,370,645 downwards.
AAGCAAGACACAGAGTTCACCACTGAACATCACAGGTTCTTTGATGTACTTGAATGCAGAGTATTGAAGAGGATAGTGGAAGTGCATCATTTTGCTTATAATTTGGAATGCTCCACTTTCTTCTTAAATATCTGACTGAGATGGCTTCATATTTCGTAATATTTAACTTAAAACATCTTATTTTCTGGAGATTTTCTATTTGTGAGTAAAGATTTGGGGTTGATGTAGAAAAAGCAGAACACCATCTGTGTACATGCAGTATTTCTCTTTGTTCTTTACCGAGGATTGTACTGTACATGTAATCATTAAAGCAATTTAGAAACTTTGATTAGTACATCCTAACAATAGCCCTGTGCCATGTGATTGGTAAGTTTTATTATACTAATAGTTGAGATGCGGAAACAGGAAGTATGGAGGTCACTTGCTCAATAGGACCCCCCCAAATCACTGGCAGATCTAGAATTAAAATTCAAGAATTTATTGCTTACAGTTCTGTCCTCACATTGCAACGTCATATTTCTGGTCTGAAACAGAGAGTTTGTTGGTGTATCTGAATTGCGGCAGAGAGTTTAAAAAGGGACCGTTGCAGTTGAGTAGCAGCTGAGAGGATAATTTCATATAATTCATATCAATGTAAAGGAACCAGATTGTATCTTATTTAAAGTTTGGAAAGCACTTTAGGCTCCAATTTACTGTAACAGCTGCTATTTTTCTCCTTTTAAAAAAACTAAGTGGTTGTGTCTTGTTAGGAGCAAACAAGTCAGAGAATGGTAAGATTGACAAGTTCAGAGTAATAAACACCCAACAGATTAAGGACACCTGGCAAATGATACAGAAACATATTGGGGTACAGTAAACATGGAAGAGGATTTTTAGCCTTAATATCAAAATAATTTTCTTAGAAGTAAAGCTTACTAGGCTGTGAAACAGTTGTCTGGGGAAAGTGGCCTGTATTATCCTTTGGAACAATTACTGACGTGTGTAATCATCATGCCATAGACTTAAAGAAAACCACTTGGATGAGTAAAAGTTGCCAGTTTAATTTCCTATGCAAGAAGCACATTTCTGGCTGAAACACAGCTACAGCTGAGACAAAGCACAACAGCTTTTCAACTGCACATAGCAACTGCTCACGGCTTCTTAAATACGGGAGGCTGCCAGTGCAAAAGGAACGGTGGAAAAAACCTTGGTCATACCCCGTTCACTCTGCTTTTCAGCATCTACTCATTGCCACTGTGCATTGGCAACATGTAGGGGGTGCACGTGGGTGCACGTGCACTCCCTGAGGTTGGCGGTGCACACCCTGCTAAAAGCGCCATCAAAGCTGCCGGTAGTGCCTGCGGGTGGTTGCCGCTTGCCGCCCCCCACCCCCTGCTGCTGACACTGCTGGTGGCATCTTGCGGGCAGTCCCCGATCGCTGCTGGCTGCTGCCAACACTTCCAGTGGCGTCTGTGGGTGGTGCTCACCACCCTCCACCCCACTGCCGACACTGCTGTGGCCGCCTGTGGGAGCTCCCCGCTCGTCGCTGCCATGCCCCTGCTGATGCCGCCGCCACCACCTGCGGGCAGTCACTGTGCCCCCCCAGCCTCTGGGGGCACGCAGCATTCATGCCACTGTGTGACACAGGCCTTTTGATGTGCTTAGTGGATCAGGGACTTGGGCTCATCAAGGAAGAACTATAAACCCCCCCGAGTAGGGAGGCCACTGGGAACACATCAACTGAGTTTGGGAGACAACTAAAGAGAAAACAGGGACAGGAGTGAGGTTTAAAACAAATGCTCGAAGGGTGGGGGGGGTGGCACTGAGCAGAGCAGGCTGGATGTGTGACACAGGCCATTTGATGTGCCTTTGCGAAACGTGGGCCAAAGCCCACCAAAGAGAGCTATAAGCCCCCCCCTTGATGAGGGGAGCCACTAAGGGCACATTAGTGATTGTTTAACGAGAACAACAAAACAGGAGCAGAAGTGAAGGCTGGAGATTCAAAATGAGTGCGCCAAGGGGAGTGGGGGCACCGAGCAGAGCACACTGGATATACAACACAGGCTGATTTGTTGCCTTAAGGCATTGTGCCACCAGGTGAACTATTAGGCTCCCTTAGTCTACTGAAAAGGCAGCAATTGAGTACTTGGGACAAATGATAACAAAACAGGGATCAAGTGATGGTCAAAGGTTAACAACTAGTGTGCGGGGGGCGAGGGGCAGGGCGGGGGCTGAGTAGAGCACACTGGATGTGCCATGCAAGACTTTAACATGTGAAGGAGAGTCATGGAAACAACAAGCCATCTTTAGTACCACTAAAGATGTGGGGACCACTAATGATGCATTACTGAGTATTTGGAACAAATACTAATGAAAATGGGGATGGGAGTGGAGATCGCAGGTTAATAATGAGTGTGTCAAAGAGGGATACCAAGCAGAGCACACTAGATGTGTCACACAGGACTTCCAGCATTTCAGGGGAAGTCGTGGGCCAGGCCTGCCATGTAAAATATAAGCTGCCTTTAGCGCTGGGGACCATTAGTGACGTGTTACTGATGATTACTTGGAACAAATAATAATGAAAACAGGGACAGGAGTGGAGGTCAAAGGTTCATAACAGGAGTGCAAAGGGGGGACACCGAGCAGAGCACTGAGCAAATGTGCCACACAGGACAGGGGGGACTGGCCCCCCCTCAGTGGGGGGGGGGGGCACAATTTGTGGGTGGGCCTGGGGATGGGCCAAAAGCCGCTTATCCACTCTTATACTTTGTGCCCCCCCCAACACTGCTGGCTCACATGGCAAAAAACCTGCCCCATCCTGAGTGGTGCCGAGTCGGGGGCCAATCTCAGGCACGTGCCCCCCAAACCCCCCTACCACTCACCTGTGACACAGGAGACTGGCCAAGATAGACCTACAGTGTAACTCAGTGAATGCCAGTTCGTATGTTTTTAACGCTGTGCCACCGTTCAGATTTGCTGCTTGGTCTTGAGTTTTTCCAGGGAGGTGACATGTTTTATGGGACCAGCTGCACCCTGGTATAAAGTTACACAACTCTAGCTTTCCAAAGCAGGGCATCCTTCTTCAGGCTCACGGTTAGTCGTGGATTTTCCATGATCACTGTTGCATTTTAACCTCATCCAAGTTACCGCAGCATTAGAGCAGGGGTGTTAGACACGGCCCGGGGCTGGATCCGTCCCACAAAGCTCTACCATCTTGCCCCAGGCGGCTGTGCAGACCCAGGCGGTGCCTGCTCCAGCCCACTTGGGACATGCAGCACCCGCTCTGTGGGGCCATCCCCATGCCATTCACCTGGCCCACAGGGCCGGGGGAGTGCAACACCCAGGGTCAGAGCTGGGGGTAGCTGTGACGGGATGCGAGAGGCTTTTGGGGTAGGGTTGCTAACTCTATTTGAATCTGTGCCGGGAGGTTTCATCACATGATGTAATGACATTAATGACTTTATGTCAGGAAGGCAAATGCACATGACTATCACATTTAAACCCCCCCTGGACAACTGTATAAATCAGATTCACCATTTCACATTGATTTGAATGAATGTCCTATCATGGATCTCTCAGCATCTCCTGGATTGTTCTCTAATTCCCGGGACTCCAGGGCAATCCTGGGGGGTTGGCAACCCTATTTTGGGGGCTGAAGTCTTTTAGGGCAACTTGCCAGCTGCATGGCAAGGACAGAATTACATTCTTCCTCCTCTCTGAAGAAATTGGAACTCATGGTAGAGGCGATAATTAGGGATTCTGGTTTTCTCCAATTAAAAAAAAATCCCCAGATTTCCGTTAAAAAAAGTAATCCCAAATCCACATTTTTCCATGATTAAAATGAAACACCAGCAATATATAGATCTATATATTAGTGATGTCTCATTTAAATCATGGAAAAATGTGGATTATTTAAATGAAACACCAGTAATATATCGATCTATATATTGCTGGTGTTTCATTTTAATCACGGAAAAATGTGGATTTGGGATTACTTTTTTTAACGGAAATCTGGGGATTTTAATTGGAGAAAACCAGAATCCCTAATTATCGCCTCTACCATGAGTTCCAGTTCCTTCAGAGAGGAGGAAAAATGTAATTCTGTCCTTGCCATGCAGTTGGCAAGTTGCCCTAGATCTATATATTAATGGTGTTTCATTTCAATCATAGAAATATGCAGATTTGGGGTTACTTTCTTTTAACCAAAAACTAGGGATTATTTTTTTTAAATCACAGAAAACTAGGATCCCTGGCAATAATATCTTTGATCAGACCAACTAGATTTTAGCAAAAAAAAAAAAA
>NW_017729028.1:27360958-27361364 GCF_001723915.1 Gavialis gangeticus | reverse complement strand
AAAAAAAAAAAAAAAAAAAAAAAAATTATTTTGCCAAAAGATTTATTTTGCAAAAAAAAAAAAAAAAATCCTCCTCTCTCTAAGGCACCTGCCTCAGTTTCCCCCCGCGCGAGGCGCTGTGACGTGTTGGGCGAGGGGGCGGGTCCGCCCGCTACCCCCGCCCCTCCGGGCAGACAACGCCCCATCCCCGGGACAGAGCGCCGTCCGCGAGGAACCATAGAGTCGCCGTGCGCGGGCTAGAGCGTCGCCGTGCGTAGCGCAGCGCCCCCCGGAGGCCGCGCGGTGGGCGCGGAGAGAAAGGGCGAGGGGGAGTAATGGCGGCCAGCTAGTGCCTGCCTCAGCCCAGGCGGCGGCGGCGGCAGAGGAGGCGGCGGCGGCGGACTCGGTGCCGCCTCGGCAGCGGCGC
>NW_017729028.1:27359260-27360342 GCF_001723915.1 Gavialis gangeticus | reverse complement strand
AGAAGTTAGTGGTGTCCTATTACTAAAAAAAAACAAACAAAAACAAAAAAAAAAAACACCCAACAAAAAAAACGCGAAGTTCCTGGAACCGGTTTTCTTCTTCCGGAGTCAGTTGAAAGGGATCGTGTGGGGTTGTCATGAAAATGGGATCCCGAGGGACTCATGCCAACGCTGTGTTTCGAAAAGCAAGCGTCTGTTTTGACGTGAGCCTAATGGGTTTGTTTTACGGAAGAGTGCTTCATCGCACACCTGAGCTCCGGTTCTGCAAAAGTAGATGCTGTCTGGGTCTTTATTTAAAAAAAATATAATCAGAGCCAAAGTGTAGCAGGGCTTGTTAGTAGTGTCTTCTGGTCTGTTTTCAAAAAGTTTGTGCCTGTGTATTGTATGTATTTGCTGTACATCTCCCACTCAAGTTTAAGGCTAAGAAACTTTGTTATTAAGTATATATCGTAACAGAGTGGGAGATGTATGGCAAAGACATACAATATATACTTAATATGTATTTGCCATACATGTCACACGCTAGTTTAAGGCTAAGAAACTCTGTTGTAAGTATATATTGTATGTCTTTGCCGTACATCTCCCACACTAGTTTAAATTAAGGCTGAGGAACTCTTATTAAGGTTCAGACACTTGATAGTGATGTGGTAAGGTTTTGAACTGACAGGTCTTCACTGAATAAAGATCACAATCTAAGAAAATTTCTGGCCAGTACATCACACAAATTTATATGGGAGTCATATATATGTACCTTTGTGGAAAAATTGCTGTAATTAAAAAATGTACACGTACCAACTATGATTTGAAGAATTTATGTTAGGAGAGAGTGCTGAAGCTGCCAAGTTTGTGTGGGAGGGGCCTCATAATTGAGCTGTTGAAAGGCCAGTGTTGCACTTTTCAAATTGGGTACAATGATGATTAAGTTTATCATCTGTAGTCTGAGACACCCTAGCCATCCCTTCCCAGCAGTTAGTTTGCTGCAATGTTTCTCAACTGGTGGGACACAAAGGTTGTGTAGGTGGGACTTCAACTCATTGCCCAATTGAAAAAATCAGTTGTTTGCACTTCAGATAGATGAATCA
>NW_017729028.1:27350043-27359249 GCF_001723915.1 Gavialis gangeticus | reverse complement strand
CAGTTGTTTGCACTTCAGATAGATGAATCAACAGATATCTTGAGCAGTACAATTTTTGTGGGGTTTTTTTTTGGTTGGTGGGACATAAGGTGCAAAAGGTTGAGAACCGCTGGTTTGGTGAATGGGTAGTCAAGTTAAGCATGGTGCAGGTCTGGAGCGCTACAGGTCAAAAGAATTAAATCTGTTGCGATGTGTATGACAATGAAGTTAACAAGGTTGAAGAGTGGAGAGATTTGTAGAATATTCCTTTAGTGGAGATGTTTAGGATTGTTCTCTTGTTCAGGGAATGTTTTGGAGATTATATTTATGCTTCTTCCTAAGGGCTAAAGTTGAGCTAGCAGTAGACCAACAGCATCTGGTGAAAATTCTGACCAGTCCTTGTACAATAAATAAAGGGTTACAAGCTGTTCCCATCTGTTTTGTATCTCTTTCCCTTCCCCCCTCCTATGTTTTTCTTCTTTTTTTGGCACTGACTAATATATTTCAGCTTATACACATACATAGATTTAGGAGAGTAGAGTTGCAGGGGGGAAGCAAAATGCAGGAAAAAGTAAAGTAAAGGACTTATTTCTCAAGTCTTAATTATTAGTATTATGTTGAGTAACAAGTTAATATTCCTTTGTACTGTTTTACCTTAATTTGGAAACAGTTCATGTCTTATGGAAATGAGCCATGGTGGTCTAAATGGCTGTATCACATTCCCTTTATGGTGTTCAAACATTTCTCTGTTTTATTTTGAATAGAGCAAGTGTGTGGCAAGCTATTTTGTGAGAGATTTGTTGGATACATTTAACTAGCAGAGAAGTGAGTTATTGTGGTTACTTTCAGGGAAGTACAGAATAATAATTGACTCAGATGAATACTTGTGTGTTCTGCCCAAATTCTAGGATTAAGAAAATAAGCAAAATCCCCCACTAGATTGATCAGTGGGTCCAGATTCTTATTTTTGAAATGCGATCGTGGTAGTGTTTGCTACCGTAGGGCACTGAGAAGAACTTAGGCAATTTGTTAATGTTATCATAATGGATTTGTAAAATTATTTTTGTAAATCGGAAGTTTGGCCACCTCTCTATTTGCATATCTTACTATTAAAAAATGAGTAGGGCAAGTTTTATAGCTTGATATTAAAATCGTATGACAAGGTACAGAATATATCAAACTTTAAAAAAAAATTATAGAATCATAAAACTAAGTTTTATGAAGTTAAATTTGAATCCCACTCAAACTATAGAAGAATATATTTTGTTTTGTGATCATAAGAAACATTACATATATGTGGGTTTTAGTTGTTAAGTTATATTGTTAAGTTATAAAAACTGATTTTTGCTAACGCATCTCAACTATCAATATATGAACTGTGATGGCCGTGACTGTATTTAATTGTCCATTGAAAATTATTTTATTCTGCAATCTTGAGATGAGTCTTTAGTAGAATTGTAAAAGCTATAAAAGCCACAAATTTGTTTCTCAGTTAATACAATAGAAGTTTTTTTGGTCACATCACTATATTAGAAGTGTATACAAGATTAACCTAATGTAATTAACCAAGGAAGCATTAACAGTACTTTAAGAGCTACTTGAGGGCACTGTGATTATTGTAAGGCAGGTTCCTAGTTGAAAGTAGGACTGCCAACATTCAGCTTATTGAATAGCAACATAGAGCTCTCCATTGTACTTAATTGCTAATAGGAACAAGCACAGAACTGGGGATTGACTTAAAACATGGAAGTTATGTGGAACATAAGCATTAAACAGCATTTTTGATTCTTATCCCTTGACTCAGTTTTTAAATCTGTAAAATAAAATTATTATTTTTTTATTTATTTATTTTCGACATTGAAACTGCAGTAATACAACTTGTCAATTGCCTGTATGGCAGATAGTCATTGTTGGTCTTTAGCTCTTGAAATGCTGCCACAATCTCTTTATTGAAGCAGGTTATTTTGATATTTATGATTTATTGTGTTTATCTTAAAAATAGTTCCCTCTTTTTACTGACAGCTTTGACATTAAGTACATGCCTCTTCCTTTGTTTTGTGGAGGGGACAAAGCTTGATGCAAACTAATGTGTGTTCTTATGTTTCCTTTTCTTGTTTATATTCCCAGTTTTGAATGTGGTAAGAGCTTTCTGGTTTGGAAGTTTCTTTGGATTGTTACCTAAACATCAGCGCCTCAGCGTCTTCTAACTATTCTGTGTTTGAAAAAGAAATAGGGAAATTCAGTCATCTTGGGTGATGTAAGAAACAGAAAATTACATTGCTGTCCATTTGTACTTATAACTTTGAAAAAAAAATCAAGAACCTTTCCAAAGAAATATTTATGCATTCAGACAATTGACCTGAGTCTTATTGTTTCAGCTTGCCATTATATTAATGCGAGTATTTCAGCTAAACATTGTACAGCTAAACGTTGTCTAAAATATATTTTAGAATCTTGTAAAATTATCCATAGAGATTTCAGTTGGAGGCAAATTTTTGAGGAAGCCCATTTTTTCCAAGGTGTTATAGAAATCAGTCCTTTTCCATTTTAATTGTGCTTCTGTACTTTGGGAGTTGGTATAAGAAACTCAATGGTCTAAAATGAATCGTATAGTCCAGTGGTCTCCAAACTTTTTTGATCGCGCACCCCTATCAGTAAAAAAAATTTTTGAGCATGCACCCCCAGTATATGTATATTTATATAAATATAAATAGAAGTTCTAATATTTTCTTCCTGCACCCCAATGGGGATTGTCTTGCACATCCCCTGGGGTGCACGCACCCCACTTTGGAGACCACTGGTATAGTTTGTTTCGTGAGTCACTGATATTAATAAGTCTGTGAACAGTGGGAAATTGAGAGGTTCTTCGAAGGGATCTGTCTCCAACTTCCTGCCAAAATGTTGGTATTGATTTAGCCAGTTTGTCATTATGTCAATTCATGTGCTCAAATAAATTTATAGGGTTAGAGCTTTTCCAAACAGTTGTATCATGATGATTTCACATAGATGTTAATGGTGCCTAATTTCTATTTAGGAAGATAATCACATTTTATTTGGGAAATTGTTTGATACACTACAGTTGCATGCTGTTCTGGGATGTCAGAAATGAAGCAAGATCGAACCTATCAATGAACAGCCCCTAAGCCAGAGCTGTCCAAGTGGTGGTCTGAGAGGCTCTCCAGGCCCCTGCAACCGCCCCTCCCACAACTGCATGGCAGGAGAGGGCCTTGGCTGGGTGAGCCACACGCCACCTGTGCTGCTTGCCCCCAGTGTAATTGCACAGGCCCATCCCCACAGCATGGGGTTGGTGTGGTGTGCTGCTCTAGCTGCAGGGAAGTTGGACAGGACTGCTATAACGAGTCACTTCTCTCTCACAGCTGTAGCAATGTATTGGCAGTGTTTTCCTTTTTGCTTTTACCTATGCCATGTTGCAGGGTGGTTTTTTCTTTTTTTGACATCTCTCATTTTTTTGCTTTGTGGCTGTATGTGAAGGTTCAAGGTGAAAGTTCAAGAGAGCCTGTAAATTTAGGGAAATGGATGTGATGATCCCACAAGGCCCTTTTTAAGGGTTTGGACATGCATACATTTTAAGCAGTTTCAAAAGAGCAGCAGGCATTACTTTCTCATTGTTATGTGCCGACAAGTCGGGAACACTACAAATATAAGAAAACTACTCCAGCTTTAACATAGTTTCATCCAGGGTTAAAGTTGGAGCAGTTTTGCTTTATTTATATTGTTACATGTGGAAAAACCAGGAACAATTAGTATGTAACAGCTGCTGCCCTTTTGAAGCAGCTCCAAAAATCTGTGTCCATAACTTTAGGCCTATGATCCTAAGACCTCCGAAGGACTCTTAGAAAATGGAATTGGGGATTTAGTGCTGCAGGTTGGCCACCGCTGTACATGAGCTACAGCAAGCATTGCAATCTCTATGTGGCATGTGGCAGATTAGGGAGGGGGACAGGCCACACAGCAGTAAATAGAGCAGGAAGCAGAAATCAGAACAGGGGATGAGGTGGGGGCACAGAGCAGGAATTTGGCAGGGAGCAGAAAGTAGAGCAGCATGTCTGACAGAGGAAGAGGATCAGAGCGGCACTTGAGGAGGATGCAGGTAAAATTTGTGGCATGCCTACGAAAAAGGTTGCTGCCCCCCACCAATTTTGGTAGGTTGCCCTGCTTCTCTGGGGTTACTGAATTGAGGTCCAGATATGGTATTAGTGGAGTCTGCCTCTAGAGTTTCCATCTTTTAGGAAAAACTCAAAACAGAGGCCTTAATCGCTTGTTATTAAACAGCCTAAGGCTTTGCAGGAGTGCTTTACAGCTTGGGGTTATTTAAGGTAACTGGCTCAGGAAATTGCATACTAATGACCTAGATGCCTCACCAGATCTCCCTCCAGTTTCATTTGAATGTGGTAGCTCTGTACATGCTGCAGTTCTTCTGTTCTGATAAACAGTTGATATACATCCCATCATCATGGGGTGGATACATTTTTATATACTCCCTTTCACAGGAAAGTATAGAGTTACTAGACACGGGTGATCTTGAATCCCACCCCCTTTTTCTCCCTGCCAGTTTTCTGTTGGTTTGTTGGCTGCTTGCTTCTTTCTCTCCTCACTTCCCTATTTCTGAATATGCAACATGCTTACTTCCCTGTTACCTATGGACGGCTTATCATATCTGTTTTATTTGTTTTCCTAAAGGAAGGTTGATTCTTTTTGTCTAGTAGCCATTAAAACGCTGCACTTGCAACTAGATATGAGCTTTAATTTTAAGTTGCTACTACTTTTTGCTATCTAGGATCATGAATTATGATTCAACTATCATTGAAGCTGTTTTGTAACTTAATATACTTTTGTTTAAACTCTGAATTTTTATATAAATTATCGTGCTAGACAATGTCACATTGTTTACTAGATTGTGCTTTTTAACTAATCATTTGTGATGCTGTGTTTGGACAAACATTGGAATTTAATGAAAAAATGTAAATAAAAACCCTCAGGATTTTTTTTTTTTTTTAGACTTCATAAATTAAATAAAACTGCATTAACTATGCTGGATACAAAAGAAGAGATGATTTTATCAAATCATGTTTTGCACTTTAAAGCAGCCTGATTTATTGAAAAGAAGAAGTATTTTCCATAGTTAGTGCATCAAACTGATTATGGTCACCACGTCCTTCAATATTGGAGTCCGACTATATCTCCTTTCCTGACACCTTGTATATTTATTTTAAAGTTTGCCTGTGCTCTGGTGACTGCATCTGTTGTAGACCTACCTGAGAGCTTTAAACTAGCTAGCTCATGTTCAAGATCAGTGTAGCCACAGTAACATATTGGTCAGTGCAGGGTGAGTGGGTGGGATTTGCATCCTTCACCAAGTTCTCTGCTTCCCCCTCCCCTGCTAGCAGTGCCAGAGTTGCTGTATTTTTCTCATATAACTTGTATCTTTCCCCTCCATAGCTGGCTGGAGAAGATTGAGATGTATGTATGTGAGGAAAAACACTACCCATAGCTCTGTAAATTTTGGGGGGAGGGGTAGAGCAGTGGTAACATTAATTGGCACAGTTCTGGGAGCCAGGGCAATTAATGCTGCCACTGCTTTCCCTACCCCCACACCAAGTTTCCAGACCAGTGGGGAGCCTCCATCCTCTGCTGCATGCATACTGGATTGGGATGCCACGCAGGGTTGGTCTGTGGCCAGACTTGGTGCACCAGATCTGACCCAGTACATGGCTTAAGAGTCAGCATGCAGTCCCAGATTCAGCACATGGCCCAAGAGCCAATATGTTGGGTCAGACTTGGAAAACAGTCCTGGTGCTGGCATGCCAGATTGGGCTGGTCCCGGCATGCAGCTCCCAGCCACCGAGATTTCAGGCCTTCAGTACCCATGCTCCAGCGTAATTCTCTCCCCCACCTACTTCCAGAGGCCTTGCAAAAATGGGGATTGTGTAATATACAGGAAAATATGGTAGTTCAAAGCCAGTTTGGCTATATGTACTGCAGCTATGGTCAGCTGGACATTGTATCATTGGAAAAGGAAAACAAGGTCTCCTGCCTTTTCAATTCTCAACTGGCTTCTCAGCTTCTTATCAAGTTATTGGACTGAACTAGCTGATTGAACTGAATTGAAGAAAATGCCCCTCCCACCCAGGCCTGTTGCTGTCAGTATTTGAGTCTGTTTCAGTTGCTTATACAGTGACTGGCTAGTTCTTGTTGCTTAGCCACACCAGTTCGGTTGTTTGACTTCTGTACTGCTTGGATATTATTTATTTTGTATTTAATTTAAACTGTCAAGTTTAGACTTTTATGGAGGCTGTCAACTTGTAAGTTAATTTGTTATTTAAAGAAAAGTATATTTAAATAAAAATCTAATTCAGATGACAAATCAGATATTTATAGAGAAAATGTTAGTTTTTATCTATCCTGCTTTTAAAGTAGAACATTTGATCCTGCAAATGAGAGATTCTTCATACTGTCATTGCCCCTGAAATACTGCATTGCTGCTGGAAGGCCTTGGTATAAGGTAAACAAGCAGTGTATATCATCAGGGATGTTCAGTCTTCTCTCTGTAACATCCATGTGACCAAATGATTGATCAGTTATTAGGCTTTCAAACAACTGAAAATTAAAATTCAGTAAGAAAATTTCAGGCCAAGTTTTATACTAGTGCTTCTCACCCAGGGTGCCAGGAGATCCTTTGAAGGGTGATGCAGGAAGTATGAGGAGATAAGCAGATAAGGGCAGGCTCAGGCTCCAGGTGTAAGGAGATACACAGATAAGGGGAGTTTACAGAAGTTACATTTTCTACCCGATGAGGCCCCCCGACAGCGTTCTACAGCCTTAATATAACTAACATTCACGGCTGCAGAGTGCTTTTAAAACGGCTGATTAAGTGACAATTTAACCCATATCTGATGAAAATATTAGGCAGGAACTCTGTAACGCAGAGTGAGTGCCTTAAGGAACCTGGATACAGGGTTAATTTTGGTCAATTGCACCCTTATCCCATGAGACTTGGCTTTGTGGGCTGGGCTGGGCTGGGCTGGGCTGGGCTGGGCGAGCAATGGGATAAGCCCCATTCTGCCCATTCTTCCAGGTGCTGGAGGGAGGCGGGGAATAACCCCTTCCCTGCCTCCTCACCTGAGGGGCCCTGCCAGACAGCCTCTGGCCATGCCCCACCCCTGCTGCTGGACAAGCAAAAGGGCTGTTGTCCCATCAGTGCCCTACCCCATCCTTGTGTCCAAGGAGCGTGAGACTTTGTGGCAGGGGGACTGTGATCTGGGGAGGAGGGGGGTCAGAGCTGCTGTGGGGCAAGCAGTGGCATTGGGGTTTGGAGGGGGCAATAGCCCCCCAAGCCTCCCTAGCACTGCCACCACTTTGTCTGCATAGTCCACGGCAAGTCCGACTGCCCTGCAGCGTGGCCCCCCAGCCAGGAAGAGGTTCATGCTCTGGGACACCGTGACAGGCTGCAGCCCCCATCAGGGCCGCCCCCACCTTGATGCTTCAGGGGTGGGGCCAGAGGCTGGCAGGCAGCACCCCCTTAGGTGTGGGGCAGGGAGGGGGTTTATTCCCACCTTTGCCCTTGGGGCACTACAGTGGGGTCTGTTCACCCTGACAGCCACTGCTGCTCGCTTCCTGCAGGGAATGAGCAGTGGGATAAACCCTTTTTGCCCCCTCTGCCAACTGCCAGGGGGAGGAGGAAATAATCCTCCTCCCTGCCTCCTGCCTAAGGGGGCCCTTCCGGCTGACCTCTGGCCCTGCCCCCATGGTGGCAAGGAGGGAGTGACCCTGATGGCAGCTGCAGCCCCTGTCAGTGTCCTAGAGTGTGAGCCCAGAGTGGGGGTCTGCGCTGTGGGGTGGTCAGAGCTGCTGTGGACTGGGTGGGGGGCTATGGCCCCCTCTGAGCCCTGCTGCTGCTGTTTGTTCTGTGTGGTCTGTGGCAGCTCTGGCACCCCTGCTCATGCCCCCCCTTCCCCCAGCCAGGAAGAGGCTCAAGCTCCCCAGATGCCAGGACAGGGGCTGCTGCCCTGTCAGGGCCCTACCCCTTTGCCATTTTGAAAGCAGGGCCAGAGGCTGGCTGGCAGGGCCCATTTTAAGCCTCCTGACTCCTGTCCTGTACGTACAAGCTGTTATGTGAGCAGCAGCTCCAGCTGGACAGTGTTGCCCTGCCAGCAGCAAACTGCTGGCCCTGTTACTCGGGGCCTGCTCTTATATCGGGCAGCTGGTCCTGCTTTCCAATCAGGCAGCCTCCTGCTGGCCATGTGACTCCTGATTGGGAGTACAGCCACTTGCAGGCTGCTCTGCTACCTGTTCTGGCCCTTAAAGGGGAAGTTGCAGGCACCTTGGTCCCCTGCCATAATCTCAGACTGGTTTCAGCCATTATGGAACTGGTTTATATGCACTGAACTTGTGTTCTGTTAAATGTTTAAACCAGTTTCTGATCACTTAAACCGGTTCATGTGTAAACTTCTGTCTGTAGCCCTGAAGTGTTTCCACCTCTGGGTGCCTTTTGTCCCAAACCCCTCCCTGCTTTCTTGCCACTGAGAACCAGCTGAGATGTGCCAGGTGCCAAGTCCTTGGCCTGTGGTGCCACAGGCTCTGTATCACCTCTGTCAGCGAGGGTTTGCTAGCACTTAGCTGATGGGATTTTGCTAGCTAGAAGAGTTGCACCCTTGTTTGTTTTTTGCACTCAAAGAAGGAAAGTTGGATCCTTCTTTCCATAGAATGGGCAAGCCTGTACAGTCAGATGCTCTAGAATCACAATTCACACTGACAATAAGGGGTAAAAAGAATATAAAAATGGTGTATTATAAAAAAATAAGAACCAGCATAAAAAAAATCAGTAACCATGTTTAGACAGAGATAAAAGAATAAACAAAAGAAAATATCAGAACAATAACCCGTTTTTATCCTGTACTTTAAACCCAAGGATGCTGTCTCTAGCCAGCTGCAGCAGGTTAAAAAGTAGCTTGTGTCTCTGACTCTCCTGCCAGAGCCTCCTGTAGGTCTTCCTGTCAGCTTCTTGACTGAGCCTCTGTGCTGAGGGACTCCACCCTCCCCTGTACCTAGAGAGACAAAACCCAGCTCTCCAAGCAGGCCTAAATACAACTACTTATTTGGATACTCACATATATCACTTCTCTCCTTTTTTTTTGGCAGGGGGTGGATTGAATGTATAACATCTGGGCTCCCTTGCTCCCCCCCCCCCCCCCCCCCCCCCGGCCCCG
>NW_017729028.1:27345475-27349799 GCF_001723915.1 Gavialis gangeticus | reverse complement strand
CCCCCCCCCCCGCCCTTCCAGGTTCATGTTTGCCAGAGCAGATATCTTTACTGATATAATTAAGGCCAGTAGAATATGTGCATCCTTTTAGATGGAGTTTGCTAATTCAATATAGCGTTTTTCTTCCCTCCGTAGTTTGACTAGCCAGGCATTTGGCAGAGCCTCAGAGCATGTCTGCATGGGAGACGAGCAAACAACTCAAATGGTAATTCCAAGCCATTGCACTGTTCAGTCATTTAGGCTTGGGGTCTTTCCTAGGTGCAAAGACATGAATTGTTTACTACATGAAAGTTATCATAGTCCGCATCCAAACTTGTGGTACCACAAATTGCACATGTGGAACATTAAAACGTTCCTTGCATTGCAAATTTGCAGCATGGGGGAAAACTTGCTACTTGGATTTCCTAGTAGCAAAAAAATGCTGGTGGGGGGAAATGTTGCAAAGCACACAAAAATAGTATGCACCACTGGAACAAATGGAGGCTTGGTCCTGCAGTGAGATGTACTGGCTGCTGGCCAGTGCATCTCTACTGCTCCACTTGTGCTCCTGCCACTCCAGTGGGCCAGGAGCTGGGCAAGGGCAGTTTTCCCAAAGCTGGACGATGTGTCCCACAACAAAGCACACATGCAGAGGGACGTACACTGAGGTACAAAGTAGCGGCACAAATCTGTGTCACTACTATTTGTATTGCTGCAAGCGCGTGCATCTGCCTGTCTGGATGTGGCTGTAATTTCATAGTTTCTAGGGTCGGAAGGGACCTAAACAGATCATGAAGTCCGACCTCCTGCCCTGAGCAGGAACGAGTGCTGGGATCATAATACCCCAGCCAGGTATCTATCCAACCTCCTCTTGAAGACCCCCAGGTAGGGGAGAGCAGGACTTCCCTTGGGATCCCATTCCAGAGCCTGGCAGTCCTAACCATAAAGTAATGCCTCCTGTTATCAAGCCTGAACTTGCTGTCAATCAGTTTGTGGTCATTATTCCTTGTTCTCCCAGGTGGTGCCTGGGGGAACAGAGCCTCACCTATTTTCCTTTGGTCCCCCTTGGTGAATTTATAGATGGTCACCAGATCCCCTCTCGGTCTTCTCTTGTGGAGGCTGAGTAGATTCAGGCCCTTTAGTCCATCTTTGTAGGGCCTGGCCTGCTGCCTCCTGACCATGCGAGTGGCCCTCCTCTGGACCCCCTCTCAAGGTTAGCCACATCCCTCTTGAAGTGCGGCACCCAGAACTGGACGCGATACTCCGACTGCGGCCTGGCCAGTGTCGCATAGATGGGAAGGATCACCTCCCTGGACCTGCTTGTGATGCATCTGTGCATGCATGACAAGGTGCAGTTAGCCTTACTGACCGCTTCCTCGCGTTGGTGGTTCATGTCCATCCTGGAGTCTACCATGATTCCAAGATCCCTTTCAGCTACTGTATGGTTGAGAAGGGTGTTCCTCAGCCTACAGGTGTGTTGCTGGTTCCTTCTCCTTAGATGCCGCACCTTGCACTTGTCTGCATTGAATTCCATCCTGTTCTCATCTGCCCACCTCTGTAACCTGTCTAGATCTAGTTGGATTTTGTCCCTCCCTTCCAGTATGCCCACCTCTCCCCACGTCTTTGTATTGCCACTGAATTTGGACAGTGTGCTTTCCACACCCACCTCCAAGTCGCTGATAAAGATGTTGAATAGCACAGGTCTGAGGGCCAAGCCCTGGGGAACTCCACTGCCCACATCCCCCTGGGTTGAAAATGACCCGTCCACCACCACTGTCTGGGTGCAACCATCGAGCCAATTTGGCAACCATCTGACTATGTAGGCATCAGTGCCTCAGTCGCCTAGTTTTTCTATGAGAATGGGGTGAGAAACAGTGTCAGAGACCTTCTTGAAGTCCAGGTAGACAACATCCACCTCTGTCTGCATCCAAGGACTTTGTGACTTGGTCGTAAAAGGAAACAAGGATAGGTGGGCAGGATCTGTCCTCAATGAACCCATGTTGGCTGCCCCTGAGTATTACCTCCCATGCTGGGACCCCGCAGATAGTGCTCTTTGATAATTTTCTTAAAGGTCTTCCCAAGGACTGAGGTGAGACTAACTGGCCTATAGTTACCTGTATCCTCCTTTCTCCCCTTCTTGTAAATTGGCCTTTTTCCAGTCCTCTGCACCATGAGCACAGCTGTGCCAGGGGCCCTGCTATGACCTTTGCCAATTCACTCAGTACCCTTGGATGAGGAGCATCCGGACCTGCTGATTTTAAACACGTCCAGCCCCTCCAGAAGTTCCTTAACTAGATCGTCCCTGACCCTAGGCATGGCATCGTGTTCCCTGAGCCTGTCCGTAATCCTAGTGGCAGAGTTGTCCCAATTCCCTGCTCAGAAATATGGAGGCAAAGAACTAATTGAAGAGATCAGCTTTTTCCTTTGCTGCAGTCACCAGATGGCCAAGTCTGTCCTGTAGGGGCCCCACATTACCTGGTGCCTTCTTATTCCCTATGTATTTGAAAAAGGACTTTTTGTTATCCTTAATTCTGATATTGTGCAGTCCTGGCTTCTGGGCATGGGGGAGCTCCAGGCATGTGGTGTGGCTCCTCTTTTCTGTGTGGCACTGCTGGTATTGCCCCTGTGACCCTCATTTGGGTCAAATATGGCATTGCTCCTCAAAAGGAGCAATTTAAAAAATGACTGAAGTAATGTCACTTGAGCATGCACCTGCAGATGAACATAAACTTGCTATTGGATACTTTAAATAAAGAAATAGAGGAAGATTTGAAGAATGGATATAGTCATCAGCATTACCTTGCACTCAATGTTAAGCATCTTCAGTAGTGGCCACAAACATCCATACTGGGAGAACTGTGTTCCCACTTAACATTAATTATTGTGCATAAAAAGAAGAACACAGAGTATTATATCCAAGTAGCTGAACATGTCATCTGAGAACCCAGAGGAATATGAGAATAAGATAATTGCTTGGATAATGCAATTAAAATGTAAGCGAAGAGAGTGCTCTTGGGTACAGTCTTCTTAAAATGTTGATGTTTGGGTATACGGCATACTGTTCAAACCTTACTGAGAGAGAAGCAATCCCTTAAACAATTTTACAGCATACTGTACAGAGGGGTGGCCAGCCTGCAGCACAAGTGGCATTGGCAGCGTGTGTGGCACCTGGCAGAAGGGGGGGGGCAGGCAGTACAGCAGCTGATGTGGTAGGAAGCAGAGCAGGAGATCGGGCAGGGAGCACAGGGCTGAAAGCAGAGGAGAAGACCAGGCAGGGAGTACAGAGTGTAGGGAGCAGAGCATCAGATTGAGCAAGGGAAGGGGATCAGAGTGGCATGGAGGGGGTAGGGGGCACATTTCTGGTATGTCTGCTGAAAAGGTTAGCCCCCACTGCTGTAGAGGATGACTAATACTCTGGCAATTACTGTTAACCTTCATGGTTGGTTAAATGGGACAAGGTATGCTCAGTGCCCCTGCTTTTTCCGAGACACTTGATGGAGTTTTTAATAAGATTGTTAATGTGCTGGGATTCAACTATTACAAGCATGTTTAATTTTGTATTTGGCATGGTAAGGACTTTAATCAAAGCTTTTTGCAAAAAAGGAGACTAAAAGCATAAAACTTACAAAAGCAACTGAAAGAGGCTTTGAAAGGATTTAACAGTTTACAGGCAGATGCCACTACTGTCGTAGTCTCAGTGGAAATCTGGCTTGATCTAGTTAGCAACAGAGAACTTAGAAGCACATGAAGACAAAAACCAAAACACTTCAGGAAAAGTATGGAGCCTTTCTGTTAGCATGGCTATCTTGAAATGTAGCAGTAGTAACAATAATACTTATCTCTTACCTTACTTCTATCAAATGAGTTGTAAAAGTTGGTATAATTTTCCTTGTTTACAAGATAAGCCATGAAGAGATCGCCCAGCAGGCCAGTGTTAAAACCAGGAATTTAATCCAGGTCATTTGATTGAATCCTCCTACAGCCTCACTGGGTACATCCAGAAGAGCGCGCACATGCCTCTTGCCCTGTCTCAAACCCCTTTGAGACGGGGCAACAGGCACGTGCGGGAATGAAAAAATGTTCCCTGTGCTGCAGACTTGCAGCATGGGGAGAAAATGAGACCCCTGGATATCCAGGGGTCTAAAAAAATTGAAGTTCAAAAAAGCGGGGTGGGGTACGGTTCTGGACCATGCCCTGAGGCAACTGGAAGCTGGGTCCTCCACGGGGACGCTCTGGCTGCCAGAGCGTCTCTATGGTTGGCCCCTTGCCCAGGCCCATCCAGGCTGTGTGTTCAGCACCAGGGCTGCAGTGCTGGTGAGTAAGGGGTTGCGGGGGGGCTGGAGGA
>NW_017729028.1:27340246-27340475 GCF_001723915.1 Gavialis gangeticus | reverse complement strand
GTAAAAGGAACCAGAGGAAGGAAAAATGTGTTTCTTTGACTGAAATTATGCTGTATGCTTTGCAACTTTGAAATAGGAGTGGGGAGGGGACCATGGCGGGTGCAAATTTTTTTTTTCCGTGGTTTTTTTTCTTTATTATTTTCTTCTTTAAAGTGAAGGTGCCTGGTGCTGTGGGAGCCTGGGGGTACAAATGGTGGGGTGGGGCAGCCATTGGGGGGGTCTGGGGTGG
>NW_017729028.1:27325631-27340032 GCF_001723915.1 Gavialis gangeticus | reverse complement strand
GCTGGGGGGGCATGTGGGCCTTGCAGGGGGGGCCCATAGCCCCTGTGTGGGGGGCTGTAGCCCCTGTGGGAGGGCAGCAAAATATGTATTCATTTAGAGTTCACTTTATTATTATGATAAGAAACATGCTTTAACACTGTAGATATATCAATAAAACGTCCAACTGATCTCTGTCTCTTTATAGTGGTATTTTGTTTTACTTGTGGAGGAACATGGATTTGGGGGTATTTTACAGAGTGACTTTGGGATTTTTTTTATCAGGGATTTTTCAGTTTTCCAATAGGGAACACCAGAATTCCTGCTAGGGAGGCCAGTGGCAGGACCCTGCCTGCTCAGAGCTAGCACCTTGGACCCAGCTGTCTGTGGCTGACCTCTTGGCATGGGGCCAGGAGGACATGCTTTGACAGTTCAAAGCAGTCCACCACACCCGGAACATCTTCTGGGCGATGGCTGGGCAGGGGGCACACATGGCAGTAGTGCCACACAGAGGCCAACCCTGCAACCACAGCCCACTGGCAGCTGGACCAGAGGGACAGATGCCTCTACTGGCTGTGCAGTCCCCATCTGGGTCTGGCAGGTGGCAGCAGGTCACAGCCAGGCAGCAGGCCCCACTACCAGACTTTTGTAGACGGTGCAGGGAACTCTCAGGGCTGCTTCAGCAGTCCAGCTGGCACAGGGGTTAGTGTCCCCAGATACCAATTGGCTGGGCCCCAGAAGCTCCTGAGAGCTAGTAGCCCTGAGCTACTTGACAGGGCAGCTTTTTATATTGCTGGCTCTAGCTCCCCCTGGTTGCAGATCCGGGAGGAGACAGGCAGGGTTATTTTGCCCCAAGTGGCGCAATTTGCCCCACAACAAAGTGCATGTCTGAGCATGTGTGCTGAGGCAAAAAGCCTCACCGCTTCTATCTGAGCCACTGCAAGCACATGTTTGCATGTGTGGATGCGCCCACTATGTACATCCACATCCCTGGAAAGATTATAAATTGAGCCCAAAACAGTAAGAGTAATTTGAACTGTGATTAATGGAAAGAATTAAATATTACCATCCTGCTTTTATAGAATTTGAAATAGAAATCTGAATCTTCATTCTCAGACCTGTTTGTGGTAGGGAACTGGGTGGATGTTGATGGATTTAAAAATTCTTTTTTTAATGAAAAGAATGAGAAATTGTAGATGTGATTTTTCTAGAAAACAGTGCAGTTGGAAATCATTAACTCCCTACCCCCCCCAACCCAAAACTGTCCAGTAAGCTCTTTGCAAATAGAGTAAATTTTAGTATAGTTTGGTTGAAATGCCTTCATAAGTCAGGCACAAAAAAAATGCTAACTGTGTATTTAAGGGCAGGTAAAGAGTAGTAGGTTTAATTACTGTACTGGGATCTTTGTTTAGTACTCTTGTGCTTTTATTGATAGAAATACAGCCTTCATTTTGAAAGCCAGTTAATGTATACCTTTTTTGGTGTGACAGTAAAAATGCTCATCAGATAAACCTCTCAGCATGTGTTTTACTTCATTTAGTAGACAAACTCCTCCCACCCAAGGGGAAAAGCAATGTATGTTTTCTTCTAAATAGGAAAAACTGCAACAACTTGGCCTGGAGTGGTGGGGGGGGGGGGTTTTTTTTTTTTTTTTTTAGCAAGCCATATGTCTTTGTTTTCTTTCCAACTTGTTACAGTCATCTTCAATAGTAAGTAATTCAGTTAATCTTTGCACGCTTGCCTTGTTAGTCACAAGATACATTTCACAGTAAGATTGAAGAAGGAGGTAGATACTGGTACCAGATATTTCAAAGTTCTTGAAAATACGGATCTTGCTGTGATGTTAATGACTAAGAATACATTGCATTTTGAGGAGAGTGAGAGAGAGAATTACTTTTGGGTATTAATAGGAAGAACAGATTTATTGTTTACATTCATTGGTTACATTTAATTAATACAGAAGTAAAATTTTGAGAAGTTAGTGTTTGTCCAGCAAAGCAGAAGAAGACAGCAGTAACTGAAATAATTGGTAGACTTTTAAAATAGGCAACTGAGCTGGGTCAATTGGTTATTAAATTTCAATTTTAAATTAATTTTATGTTTATGAAGATGGACAGTTGTACAAAAGGGCAGAATGATTAGAGATGTTGAAAGGAGCAAAATAGTAGTCAAAGTTCTACGGTGTTCAGTGTGTTTAAAAAAAAAAAAAAAAAAAAAGAGCACCATAATAATTGTTCTCTGCAATGGGGATGGTAACAGGTTAAAGATGATAAAAGGAATGTGGCATAGTATTTTATAAAATAGATAAGGAGACAGAAACGTAGTCTAACCCAGTTTACCCACTGATCTAGATTCTAGTGCAGCTGAACTGGTAATAGTATTATTGGGAATCTTCTTCTGAAATTCCCAATGTGTAGGTATGGCCTAATTGCAAGAACTTGCTCATTTCAAAATTGGATTGATTTACGTGACCCCTTTATAAGATTATATTGTTGCTCTGCGGGCTGCAGTGCTCCATCCCTGATTTTGTGAGCTGTTGAGCTGCTCTTTGTTTTGATTAGCGTTGTCAAGGTTTGTTTTCATTTGTGACTCATTATCTGTGTTAATGATGATCTTTAAATTCATGATCCTTTGCATTTACTAGAAACTAGTTGATCTTTCATGTCTAGATATAGATTGTATGGTCAGGGTGAATTTGTGGTTGTAGTGCAGTCTAGGTAAAATGGAAAATGAGTGGGGGAGCAACCAGAAAAAAAATGTTCAGGGCAGCACCTATGTCCATGTTTGAGGGAGTCACCTACCTTCCCTTTATTACCACACTTAATCAGTAAAGGTATGGGATTCTTGGTTTGCTACTGGATGGCCATATACCAAATGTAGTCTTGAGAGCTTTATTTATTTTTCTCTTGGTTAGGCGGGTTGTACCTTTCTTGTTATCAAGAGTCCTTTAATGTTTAATCTTGCCAATAAGTGCTAGGATGGTGGTTCTCAACCTTTTTTAGACTCGAGGCACCCCTCAGAAAATGCCAGCTCTTAGCTTTCACTCATTTTTTTGAAGAATTATTTCTTTTGTTGCAAAGAACATAGACTACAATAGGTCAGAATGTTTTTAATGCTCTGGATTCCTATTTGGAATCTCTGGGTTTGTCTTGTGAATCATTTGCACACCTCAGAGTACTAACATTACATGCCACTCTTGAAAGGATCTCAAGACACCCTGGCTGAGAATCACAGTGTTAGTGGCTGGCTTTCTGTGCTTTAACTTGACAGCTGATAGGCTAGAATGCTCTAACTATGCATGTTTATAAAAATAGTGCAAGTTCAGCTTTCTTTCATTTTCTTCCTCCCTTATACCAAAGCAGCAATAATACATTATAAACCTGGAGACCTGTTTTACACTCAGATTCTTTGCTACCATTACTTTATTGCCTTCAGTGGTGTTATATTAGCTGAGAGTTTGGACCATCATCTCTACACAAGTCTGTTTGCTGGGACTTAGCTCCTGAGCATGAGATGATCAGGGCTTCTTATCAGTCAAGTTTCATTTTACTCTTGAGTACAGTAGTAAAGAGCAAAACTTTTACGGCTCCCTTTATCTGGAGTGGTCATGCTACTCTGATTTTTAGTTAGCTCCTTTATTAACTGAAAGTAAGGAACTATCAGCAAAGGCCCATATGTCTGTGAACCAACACTGTTGCAGCAGATATGGATCATAGTAAAGATCACTGGACTCTTCCTTCCAGTAGAGCTGTACAGCACCTTTGAACCTCAGGTGCATCCAGATTCTTTAGAGCTTGTTTTCTTGGTGTTTCAATGCTTATATTTTCTCCGTGGCCTGACACTTGCCTTGGCATTTTAAATGATAGCTCTTGGTCCTGGTACTGTATGACTTCAGTACTATTTCAACCAATGCGTTGGTACTACCACAGTATTTTAGTTGGTATTGTGTGCATTCTGGTGACAGCTCTGTTACTATTTGCTTCAATGCTTAAGTTTCCATGGGTAGCTGTGAGGCTGTTCAGTTCACCAGTTCTTACTATTTCAATGCTGAGTTTTTCAGTTTTGCATTTTAATGCCTATATCTGTGCTTGGTGCTTTGTTGGCCCGGCACTCTTTCCTGCTCTGTCAAACAAGGAATGTAGAATACTTGGAATTCAGTTACTTTGGAGCATGGTTACCTTCAAGGGAGTGACTGTAGATTCTGGGCTATGAATTAAATGGAGATTTTTGTACTCTTTGAGGGCCGCTTGATCTTGGAATTAATCTTTCTTTGGCCCACCTCACTCGGATTAGTTATCTTTGTCTCTCTCCATCTTTCTTTTCTAGCAGGCTCGCAAAGTAGCATAGGTCGACGTATGGAAGACCTAATGGTAATCAGTGGTCTAGATGGGATTTGATTCAGTAGAGGGTTTCTTGGGGGGCATCTACTATTTGGCAAATTAAACTACAATTTTATATTGAAAAGTTTTTAAATTTCCTCTGTGGAAATCAAGGTAAATTCCACATTCTTTCAAGCTGAGGAAAGGTCTCTAGATCGTTTGTACCAAAGAGAGTTCAGGCTTTGCTGGCACTTGTGTTTGGATTAAGCTTCAGTGTCTCAAAGTCAAGTTGCACACATCTCACCAAATTATTTGCATAGACTCCAGTTTAAACAGGCAGAAGATTGATATGTGGATAGTTGCTGGGATTTTTTAAAGATTCATTTAAAATAGTTTAGGGAATAACAGTCTAGAAATAATAAAAGACCACCTCCAAATTATTGTAGCCTATGTTAAATTAAAAAAACACCTTTTCATAGTTATGTGTTGTTTTGTTCACTTCAGCATGATACTGAATCCCCTTAGGCAGCATTGCATTGTTCTCTTTAACTACTCTGGCCAGTTTTAAAACCAGTTTTGCAGCTTACCTTGAAACTCTCCTGTGCTACGCAGCATAACTCTTGATATTTTAAAAAGGAAGTGTTCGAGATCGACTTGCCTGAGGTATCTGCTTTAGGTGAAAGCAGAGAACATACCTTTTGGTATGTCTCCTGTGTACAGATGTGGATTATAATGTATTATTGCAACTATGTAAATGTGTAATATGTTTAAGGTGCAGAATTTGGTGAAGAACTTAGTGGGCGATGGACATTTTAATTTTGTGCTAGGTGTGTCCAACTAATTCTGAGTCCTGGGCTGGATCTAGACTTTGGGACTCTTTCTGGGCCAGATTTGTGGGATTGGAATATGTGGTTGGTTTGGGACCTTTGGTGGTGTTGGTCCACGGCAAGTGATGGCAGGACCGTGTCT
The DNA here is from genome assembly GCF_001723915.1 of Gavialis gangeticus. Lineage (NCBI taxonomy): Eukaryota > Metazoa > Chordata > Crocodylia > Gavialidae > Gavialis > Gavialis gangeticus. The sequence goes on along the minus strand of NW_017729028.1, from coordinate 27,334,768 downwards.
AGGAGACCTCAGAGGCTCTGCGTTCTGTAGCAAGTCACAATCCTGTATAGCCATGGCCTCAACTTCTAGTAGCCTTACAGAGGCTCCACAGGCCAGATCCAGCCCTTGGGTGGGCCGTATGTTTGACACTTCTGCTTTATACCATGCTTGGCTATTTCATGTTTGGGAAGCTCTAGTACTGATTTCTGAAGTTTCAAATAATTTTGCTGTAAAAGTCTCTTTGTGTTAATTTTCTACGATTACATTCTTCAGTGTTGGATATATTATGCATACTTAACATTTTAATGAGTTATTTCTGCAAAATAATTTATTTAAGTTGTTGATTTAGTTATTTCTGAAAAATAACTAATTCTCCTTATTTTGAGTAAGGAGTATTTTCATTCAGTATTAGGCTAGTTAGAATTGGGCCTCTTTAGTGTATTTTAACAACCTTTACAGCAGTAGGACCAGTTGCTCATTAGATACCCTTGTACGGCCCATGGCTATCACCTGTGTCAACTGTTTTGTGAATATTATCACAGAGTTTTACCCAAAAATCTTGGGTGCATCTCCTAGCCTCCTTTTGCATTTCTCTTTCAGTCTTTCTAAAATTTTCCAGGATTATGGTGTTGGGAGATTTCTTATAAATGGTTCATAGATTTCATAAACATTAGGGCTGGAAGGGACCTTGCAAGATCAAGTCCAGCCCCCTGCCCCAGGGGCAGGGAAGTCAGCTGGGGTCAAAGTATCCCAGCAGGATAAACGTCCAAATGTCTCTTAAAGGAGTCCGGAGTAAGTGCTTGCACCACCTCTGGAGGCAGTCTGTTCCAGGCCTTGGGGGCTTGGACAGTAAAGAAGTTCCTCCTTATGTCTAGCCTGAAATAGTCTTGGAGGAGTTTGTGACCATTTGACCTTGTCATCCCTTGGGATGCTCTGGTGAACAGGCGTTCCCCCTCAGATCCTGATGTACACCCTTTATATACTTATAGGCAGCCACCAGGTCCCCCCTGAGCCTGCGCTTTTCCAGGCTGAAGAGTCCCGTGGCTCTCAGCCTCTCATCACAAGGCCTGCTCTCTTGCCCTCTGATCATGCATGTGGCTCTCCTCTAGACTCTCTCAAGCTTCTCCACACCCTTTTTAAATTGTGAAGCACAGAATTGGATGCAGTACTTGAGCTGTGGTCTCACCAAGGCCGAGTACAGTGGGAGGATGACATCCTGGGATTTGCTTGAGAAGTATCTATGGATGCAAGCCAGAGTTTTGCTTGCTTTACCAGCTGGTTAGTACAGTCCTTTTGTTCTCAACCAGTGGTAGAAGAGTTTCAGAGTGCTTTTCAAACCTGTTGGCAGTTTCCTTGCATCTTTTCCCCAACACTGCTACAACAGCATTGTAACCCTACCCCAAAAAAAGAAAAGTGAATTTTGAAGCTTCCCAAAGCTTCAGTGACTGAGTTGTTAGGTAAACTTGCTTTCACAACTTCTTCATTGAATAGTCTGCATCTTCCTATGCCTTTGGTTTGCCTGATGTCTGTCTCGGGGCAAGTGGTACTTTTGCCACAGTGGATCTTTTTGGCATTGATTCTGACTTTACAGCAGACTAAGGCATGGTGAGTGTCACTGTGAATGGGACCTTGTGTGCAGGATTTCTTTCAGGTGGTTGTGCTTAGTCGATACTAGATCTAATTGGAGTCAGTGCCCTGATCTTAGATGTTTCCATAATGTCTTTCTTGTGATTTTTTTCCCCCCAGTGAAATAGGTGTTGGTAACATAAATTTTGACTTCATGGAGGTCTGGCCATTTTCATTCATATTACCAATTCTTATTTGCACAGAATATCATTCCAGTTCTCAAAATTACATCCAACTCCTGCTTTGAAGTTGCAGAGTATTATAATGGTCTCACTTTTGTGAGTTTTCTCAATCTCTTCCTCAAGTTGTTAGTAGAACACATTCTTGTCTTTTTTGTTAGTGTGAAAGTTAGGAAACTGTTGTGTACACACCTTGAGTGTCATGAATTGAATAGATACAGGAATGGGACTTTCACAGGAAGACAACAAGCTGTTTCTAATAGCAAAACCTGCTTTCCTTTTTCTGCTGGCTTCCCATGCCAGAATATGATGTAATCATTCAGTTGGTCCAGTCGAGAAGAAAACAGCTCCGTTGAAAGACTTAAATGGAAGTGTCATCACTGATTTTAAAAAAACCAAACAAACAAAAAATCGAGCGTTGGATTGAACACTATGGAATTTTATACTCCAGGGAGACTGAAATCAAACCCTAATAGTTCAAAGGACTACCACAATTCAAAGTTATCATGGATTTGGACAAAGATTACATTAGAAGACTTGCAGAAAGCCATTAAATTGACTCCTGGGAACAAGGCGTCTGGCAACGACTGCTTGCCTGCTGAAGTCTACAAATGTGCCAGCAATGAATTACTTCGAAAGCCCCATGAAGTTATACTTCTCTGTTGGAAAGAGGAAGTGGTACTGCAAGATTTCAAAGACACTCAGTTTGTACAATTATATAAAAACAAGGGGGATAGAAGCAGCTGTGAGAATCATAGCGGTATCTCCCTGTTGGACATCGCTGAAAAAGTTGTCATTTCCTAGGCTGCAGTCTCTAGGTGAAACTATCTATCCTGAAAGTCAGCGCAGTTTTCGCTCACTCGGATGCTCCACTGTTGATACATTTTTGGCTAAGCAATTGCAAGAAAAGTGTAGATGAAAATGAATACCACTGAACATGACCTTCATCGAACTCATGAAGACCTTCAATATGGTTAACATACTGTGCCTTTTACTGTTCTGAAGAAACTATGCTGTTTTCCCCAAACTGTTGAACATCGTTCACTCATTGCATCAAGTTATGAAGGCAACTGTAGTGGATGAAAACAAAGAACCAAATGCCTTTGACCTTAGCAATGGGTAGGAACCTATCTAAATCGCAGCAGAAGTTCACAATGCAGTTATGCCTTTAATCTCGCTCTTTTTGCTGTGTACTTCTGTCCTCTCTACTCTCCCCCCAGCTAAGTGTCGGAGGTGCAAAAAGTGTGGCATTACTTGCCTCTTGGCCATTCAGCAGCAGGGGGAGGGTGCAGCAAAAAGTAAGATAAAAGGCACCACTGCGCTGCGAATTTCCACTGTGATTTGGGTAGGTCCCTAATAATGCGGTGACACAGTGGTGTGTCTTAGCCCCTGTGCTTTTTAATATCTACGTTTTATTCCTGCTTCTTCATGCATTTAATGTCAGCAATGGTGGCATTTATGTTTGAATCGGACTCGGTGGAAGCTTGTTCAACATCGCAAGGTTTAGAGCAAAAAACCAAGGTGAAAGAGCTGGTTCTGAGAGATTTCTTGTTTGCGGATGATGTGGTCTTGGTTGCTTGCAGGGAATTTTCCCTGCAAAGTCTCTTGGGCAGATTTTCAGGGTCAGGCAAGAGCTTTGGGTTGACAGTCAGAAGAAGATGGTGATCATATACCAAGGTGGAAGAATCAATACCTGACATCACTCTGGAGGGTAAATCTCTTGATGTCCTTGACAGCTTTTGCTACTTGGTTCTGTGATCAGCAGGAATCTTGACCTTTAGACTGAATTATGAATCGAACAAAAAACCCAGCTAAGAATGGTGTGCTGTTGCAGAAACACGCGTGGAATTAACAGCAAACTATCATTAAGGTGAGTAACAGGAGTATTTGCTTTTCATTTGTACCTGCCTACCAACTTTCCCCTTTTCCCCAATACCTGAGAGACCGTAGTGTGTTTTAAGTCATCTTATCCTTGAGTATATTAGCAGTTTGTCATTCCAAGCAAGGCATAAAAACAAGAAGATAAATTGGAGATGCATCATCAGCTTTTATGGAAATAAAATTACATTTTATGCCCGATAGCCCTGGCATCTAGGATATCGGATGTCCTGTTGCAATATGGCATGTCTAGTATATCCATGTTCTGATGACAGCTGCTCTGTGACCCAAAAGATGTGATCTACTCTATCCTAACTTTTATTATTATTTTCTTTCTACACCGGCAGAATGTCTGGGGTTATTTATGTTGCCAGTTGCAGATCTCTGGAATTGTCTCATCGTTTTCTTTACGCTTCTGTTTTGGCTAGTTCCAGTATGGACAATGAAAAGGTTTCTCCTGCAGTCTTTATGAATGCTTCCCGAGAGCATGGAGACTAAAGTAATTCATGCGCTCGTAAATCAGATTAAAGATAATACGTGTTATAGAAGTGCAGCACCTTGGTGATGCTAACCTATTGTTTTTATGATACGAGTTTCTCCAAAGGAGGAAAAAGAATAGCATGCAGATATTTAAATGCTGTTCTTTGTGGGGTATTATTATTTTGAACCTAATTGATGAATGACACTTGTACAGTCCATGTGGGTTGCCATGCCATATGTCTTCCTTTATGATATAGAATTGCTTCTCAGGCAAACGGTTGGATTATTGTGTTTTATCAACAAAGGACCTACTTTTTCTGGAGATTCCGTGGCCCGCCCTGGGTGGCTGATGAACGGTGGTGGCTGCGATGGTGGCCAGGCAGAAGCTGCTGCTGGGTGTGGGGGAAAAATGGCCACCTCTCCCTCACCGCTGCCAGGCCCTTGTTCCAGCTGCTTGGAGCCCATGCCCAGGCTTTCCTGAGGCTCCACTCCCAAAGCTGCCCCACTTGGCATCCTGGTGGTGGCAGTGATGGCTGCAGAGAAGAGCCACAGGGCAGCCCTGGTGCAGGCTCCAGGAGGTTGTTGCAAGAAGGGCCCGGCAGTGGCAATGGGGAGGGGCTGCTTTTTCCCTGTGCCAGGCATCGGCTTCTTCCCGGCCACTGCTGCTTATCATGGGCAGGCAGTCTGGAGCAGGTTTGGGACAGCCCAGGGTCAAGGCTGTGTGCATGGGTCCTGGCTGGTTTGGAGCTGGTCTGCTCTGGTTGGGGCGGACTGGGTATAGGCTGGGGCTGTGTGCATGGGTCCCTGCCTGTACCATGGGGCTGGGGCCAGTGGTGGTGGTAGGCAGAAGGAGCCACTGCTGCTTGGGCAGTTCACCTGCAGAGCTGCCCCAGCCTCACTCCATGCTCTGAGGTGGTAGGACGTGCCATGAGCCAGACAGCACCAGGCAGGACCAAGGGACCCATTGTCGGCTGGACAAAGTCCCTCCGCAGGCCAGATACAGCCCGCGGGCCCTATTTAGCCCACCCCTAGCTGAGGTCCATCCTCTTTACAACCACCCTTCAGTTAAAGGCTGCTATCAGATTCCCTCTGTCTTTTCTTCTGCAGACTAAATAAGCCCAGTTCCCTCAGCCTCTCCTCATAAATCATGTCCCCCAGTTCCCTAACCATTTTCATTGCCCTCCACTGGATTCTCTCCAACTTGTCCACATCCTTTTTGTAGGGCGGCGCCCAAAACTGGTCACAGGACTCCAGGAGTGGCCTCACCAGTGCCAAGTATTGCAGTATTGTCTATTGAAAATCTCAAAGACAGGGTTGTTATACTTGGAACTGGGAGAACAGAAGTTCATGGATGAGAAAACTGTAACTTCTTGTAGTTCTACAGCTAAACTTTATTATAGATGTAATAAGGAGAATAACTTCTTTATCTCTTGCAAACAATCAATCCTCTGGATCATAGTGTATGCACAAGAGGTCTGTGTAACCAGCACACCAGGACCTTCACTTTGTATGCTTAGGCAGGAGTATGGAGGAGGGAAAGCTGTCCTGGACCTACCATCCCCCTTTTAAGACCATTGAGACAGAGTCCAAAGGCCAGACCAAGTCCAGATGCTCAGTGCCTCGAAGGTTGTAGCTTTTGCCAGAAAGCAACAGATTAGAGCTGCTGCTGACTGCCTAATGCCTCGGCAAGGGCACTTATCTGTCAGGGTGATGTCCCTTAGCCTTTCTCCAACCAAAGAGTTACCTACAGGGCAGTCAGGGCTAGGGTTTTGAGGCACCCTATATTCGCCTAACTCTAGAGGTTGCAATATTATGGTATTTTATAGGAGCTACCCTGCCACTGGTACCCCTACCATGTTGCCACCAGGCCCTCCAGTCGGCTGCAGTTTACAATCATATCCTGGACTCATTGGTTCATAATAAATGTGAACCAATTCATATTTATTATGTGAAGATTCAGGAGAAGTCCTGAAATCTGGAAGAAGGAAAATATTGATGTTACCTGTATAAAGCTCAGTTGTCTTATTAAACAGAGCAAAAGAGTGGTTTTGTGATTAGGACCTTAATCTAGTATTTTGTATAATAGGTTCAAGTCTCTGCACTGCTTTAGAGTCCCTCCATGGCCTTGGGCAGGTCATTTAATATCTGTTTGTTGTAGTTCCCTATTTGTAAAATGAGAATAACAGTCCTGCCATATTTCTTGAAGGTGTTGAGAAGATAAAGGTTTTGAAGTACTTGGAGATTATGAGAAATCTTCTGTACTTGTCACTTATGTTGGGGTCTCTTGGCCTCTCTCTAGTTTACATTTTCCTCATGGAACAGCCAACACTTTTCTGTGTATTCTGGTAGTATGCAATAATAACCTTTTGATAGTTTTTGAAAACTAAGCGGTGGGTGTCAGAAGAGGTAAAGCAGGAAGACTTTTTCAATATATATATTGACTTTTGCAATATATATATAAATTGCAGTAACTAAATTTTTTTTTTTTTTTTTTTTTAACAGAACATGCAAAACCAAAAATTGCTCAAACTCTCTGGTAACCAAAAATTGCTCAAACTCTCTGGTAATGACTGCTTTGGATGCTTGCTATTTTTTTTTTTTTTAAACTTGAACAGCATGGTGAGGAAATAGATATTTTGAGTTTCAAATACAGCAAAGGCAGTAGAATTATTCATGGTCTATGAGTAGGATGGGTTATGGAGAACTTTAGAATTGGTTCACAGGCATTATGAAGAGGCATTGTTAAATAAAAGGTGTTTTGAGCTCATCGGGTCCTGTTTTATTGGTGAGTTAACCTTCATTGTGTCTGCATTTATCAAACATCAAAGTTAATTTAGATTAGACGATGGGAAAATTGTCTACATTCAAACTGTAAGGACATATAATGTATTACCTAAGACAGTTATGGTATTTCAGTTACTGAAGGTTGTAGACAGGTCTCTGTCAGGAATGTTTTAGGTTCCTGCCTTTGGATAGAGGGTGGACTAGAGCAAGGCTGCTCATCCCCTGACCCGCAGGCCAAGTATGGCCCACTGAGCCATGGCATTTGGCTCGCGGGGCTCTCCATGGGTTGGGAAATTTGGTGGTGGGGGAACAGTGGCAATTAATACTACCACCCCTCGCCTGCTGCCAAATTCCCATGTCCTGCACCTCTTTCCCACTGCACAGCTGGATTGGGGCTGGGCCACACCCCCTTTCCACAGGTGGCCAGAAAAGGAGAAGGCCATGCACCTTCTCCCCCTATGGCTGGATTGGCCCCCTGTCCCCCACTGGGCGGCCGGATTGGCCCTGCAGCACCCACTGGATTGGGCCTACCAGGGGGAATCCAGCCAGTGGATTGACCAAGCACTGTCCATCCAGCCTGTGCAGCAAAAAGATTGAGCACCACTGAACTAGAGGTCAAGGTCTTTTTCCATCACTGTTTTCTATGAGTTTTTGAAAGCACTGCTATACTGGTATGAATTGGATTTTTTCTTAGGTGAGTAGTAGGTCTTTTATGTTCTATAGGAAATTGCTAAAATGAACTGATCAAATGGTCTGATGCTTTTTTCTCTTTCAGAAAGATGAAGGTAGTGATGCTAGTTTGAGTGATAGCCACATATCCCCTCCTGCCAAACGTACCTCGAAACATGCTGATCCTGTGTGCAAAGACAAATCAAAATCACGCAGTACTGGGCAGCGAGAGGAATGGAGCATCTCAAGTGGACAGTCCAGGTAAGCTGTTGCACTGTCATTAGATACGCAGAAGTTTGAAATGCCCTATTCCCAGGGTATTCTGCCCTGCTCTCACCTTCAAATCTTTGTCTCTTTGCAAAGCCCCTTCTTGAGCTGCCAGACCCCTTGGTTTCCTTCTCTGCCCCGCTCAGGTTGTCTTTAGACCTCTTGGTCTTCCTCCTGGCCTTTTTCCAGGCTGTCAGCTTCTCTCTTAGTTCCTAGTCCTAGATCCATTTTTGTTCTCCTTTTTCCCAGATGCTCTCTAGGCCCTTCGACCCATCCGGTCCTGCACTCTGTTCCTGGCCCCTCGCTGGACTGCTGGACCCCTCTGGTCTCACTATGCCTGCTGGGCCTCACTATAAATCCTCAGGCCCCTCTTGCTGTGTCTCGTTATCCAGGCCCTTGGACCTTGCATCCTGTCTGGTCCTGCACTCCATTCCCAGTCTCTTGCTGGACCCTTTTGGTCCCACTATACTTGCTGGGCCTCACTGTGTGGCTCAGGCCTCTCTTGCTGGGCCTCAACCCATGCTATCCCAGTCTTTCCTGGCTCCTCCCTGGGCTTCTGGACTAACTTAGTGCCGGTCTTCCTGGTAAGTACTTTTCTGTCAGGGTGTACTTCCCTAGCCTTCCCCCTCTATGAGGCCACCCAAAAAGCAGTGGGAGCTGAGGTTTTCCAGCACCCCATCCTTGCCATTGGATGACTCCCTTGATCAGACCTAGCCTTGCCTGCTGGCCCCTGGGTCAGCTGACTTTCCAATTAGGCCTGACCCCACCTGCAGGTGGCTCAGCAGATTGCCTGGCTTCTTAGTGGCAGGTATGCCAGGTGCCCTGCCCCACAGTGACTGCAACAAAAAATGGCCTGTTTGTTTTCCTAAAGTAAGCCAACCCACTTGTGTTTGGCTTGAAAATGCTTACTTAGAAGTTGAAACCATATTCTTCTGAGAAATGTTTTTAAGCCTAAGATTTAAGGAAAGGTCTATTTTTCCATGAATCCTGTGATTTTTAGGTCCTTCCATCTGCCACCTTGATTCCCTCAGTTTAATGGGAAATGTTCTCCTTTTGGAGTGTGGTAGGGCCAGACCCTACATTCATTGTTAATTTGTTCAATATTTTTCACTGACTTCATTGGAAGTTTTATGTACTTCAGGAAGAAGAAGCGGGTTCTAAGCTTAAATTAGGAAATTTTCTTTTCCTTCCTTTTGTGCAAGAACATTTTGCAGCTCCTCTTCAGTGTTGTTTTCAGCTGTTCTCCATTTATTACACTACAGTTGGATGATGCAG
>NW_017729028.1:27323517-27325620 GCF_001723915.1 Gavialis gangeticus | reverse complement strand
AGTTGGATGATGCAGGAATTCAGTAGCCACACATCCCTTCCTGCCAAATGTACCTCATAACATACTTATCTTGTGTGCAAAGATGAATCAAAATCACACAGTACTGGGAAATATAGTAACAAAAGTACTATGGGCAAAAGTACTATGACTTCCATATAGCCAAAACAAGTGAGTCATTTGTTTCCTTTTCTGACTCATTAATCCAATTTGAAGAAAGTTACCAGTGATTGCAACATTCTTCAGATTGCACACAGGTAATTACCAGATTATGTAGACACCAGGCCCCCAAGAGCTTGAAGCAGTCATGTCTGGGGCTGCTTTTTTGAGGATTTGCTATAATCTTGGTCCTTGTGACAGCAGCTACTTGTTCTGTAGGATTAAACATTCTTTCAGACATGTATTGTTTTTAACTGCAGTAGGATCACAGGAAAGTAGGGCTGGAAGGGTCATCTGGTTCAGGCCCCTGCTTAAGGTAGGATCATCCCTGACTAAACCATCCCAGTTGGGTGTCTGTCCAAACTGCTCTTGAAAACCTCTGAAGATGGAGAATCCTACAGCCTCCCTGGGTAGCCTGTTCCAGTCCTTGAAAACCCCCATAGTTAAAAAGCTTCTCATACACTCCAGTGTAAGTTTCCCCTGCTGCAGCATTAAGCCATTGCTCCTAGTTCTGTCCCCTGCAGCATGGAGAAAAGCCCATCTTTATCCTCTCTGTAGTCATGCTTCAGGTATTTGAAGATTTTTATCAAAGCACCACCTTCAGTCTTTTCTCCAGACTCAATAACCCGTGTTCTTTCAGATCTTCTTTAAGTTTTGCCTCCTAGGCCTCTAATCATTTTCATTCCTCTTTGCTGGATTCTCCTGTTGGCTACATACTTCTCCAACTGTGGGTACAAAACTGGACAAAGTACTTCAGGTGAGACTTCACCACTGCTGAATAGAGTGGAAGAATCGCTTTACTTGATTTCCAAGTGACACTCCTATCTTGGATTCATGCCAAAACAAAGTTACCTTTGGGATCCACCATGCAGCATTCATAGATATTCTGCCAAATTAGATTTACCCCTGTGGTGTTTAGTCTTTCTGTAGCTAGTGTGAAGCTGTTCATTTTCATGCCTGTATATATTACAGTATTTGATATAAATGTACTTTTGTGGTTTCATGTTGTAACTGGAAGAGAATCCAATAATTCAGGGGTCCTCAACCCCCAGCCTGTGAGCCAAATCCAGCCCACAGTGCTGTGTCATCTGGCCTATGGGGTAATCCAGGGTCTGGATCTTTGGTCGGAGAGTGGTGGTACCACTCCTCTTGCCAGACTTCCTTACCCATGGAGAGCTTCCGGCTTTACATGCTGGTTGGGGCACCTGATTCCAGCACACGGGGCCAGGTAAAAATGGTACTGGGTCCCAGGGCAAAATCCTGGTTGCATGGGGGTGGTGCCAGGGCCCCGGGACCTAATCCCATTGCCTGGGGCAGGGAGGAGGTGGTGCTGGATCTCAAGGCTGGGCCTGGCTTGCGGATTGGCCTTTCTCCATGCATTTGGCATGCAGAGCCAAAATGTTGAGAGCTGCTTAAGTAGGTTATTCAGAAAACACCGAAGAGACATCCAGGTGGCATGCATCTTTGGCCAGACAGTGTGGCTGTGATGGGTGTTCAAGAAATAATAGCCATTCTCATTCATAGAAGGTCATATTTGTTTCTTGTATAGGTTGAAACAATGACCTACTAAATGTGCCCAAAAGCTTTTGTCTGGCAAAGGGGGTGACGTGCCTTCAGCCACTTCTACCTGGTAGAGAGGGAAAGTTCATCTGCTTAATATACATTCTCCCCAAAAACAAAAGAGAGATTTGGAAGGTATAAAAGTTTGTGCTCGAGTTGAGGGACGTGTTTAGGAAATCCCTATAGAAGAGGGATGTTTCCTGGCCCCAGCTTCTAGGTGTTCCTGAATTTAGGGCTCAGATATGGCTGAGGGAGTCTGTAAATTGACAGGATGCTAGATAAGAAAAGCCATCTGTAGGGAAATTGCTGATTAGCAGGGATTACTCTGAAGCTGTTTCTATATAGAGAAGTAGGGTGACATCTTGTATTTCTGACCTTTTATTTTTT
>NW_017729028.1:27321917-27323506 GCF_001723915.1 Gavialis gangeticus | reverse complement strand
AGATAAGAAAAGCCATCTGTAGGGAAATTGCTGATTAGCAGGGATTACTCTGAAGCTGTTTCTATATAGAGAAGTAGGGTGACATCTTGTATTTCTGACCTTTTATTTTTTTCCCCCTCTCTTTCTCAAACTATAGCTGCTTCTGCACGTATGATTTATCTTTTGTGGAATAAAACCTTTTTCCTGTTTTGCCCTGCTGATTGTCTGTGGCAAGCATGATCACAAAATGATCTATTACAGGCATTCTGTTTCCTTGCAAGGAAGGAATCTGCTTCCCTATTTTTTATTTGCAAACCCAGGATGATAGCCCCAAAGAGTGGCAGAGCTTTCTTTGCTGGAGCTGCAAAGGTCTGGACTGGGGTGTGTATGGGAGACCTAAGGTTGGTCAGGAGTCACACCAGGAGCAAGATCTAGTCTATCTACTAAAACATGCAGCAGAACAGGGAGGGGGAGAGAAGTTTGCGCCTTGGGGTCATCCCAACATCTTAACAGCACAGGGTTTGTCACAACTCGTGTTTGTACATTCATAGATATTAGAGTCGGAAGGGACCTCAGCAGATTGAGTCTGACCCCCTGCCCCAGGCAGGTAAGAGCGCTGTTAAGACAACCTGGTATGATTTTTTTGAAGCAAGGTGACGCTGTTAGCTCATATTTAGCTTATAGGCCCCAAGTCCTCCTCTGCAGTACTGCAGCCTAGCCAGTCATTCCCCAGTCTCTATTTGTGTATGCAGTTGTTCTATCTCAAATGCAGGACTTTGCACTTGTCCTTGTTGAATTTCACCTGATTGACTGTAGACCATTTTTCCAGTCCGTTCAAGGTATTCTGGATCTTAACCCTGCCCCCCAGAATGCCTGCAACTTCACCCAACTTGGTGTCATCTGCAAAATTGCTAAGCATGCACTCCATCCCATCATCCAAATCATTAATGAGGATACTAAACAGCTCTAGACCCAGGACAGACTCCTGTGGAACCCCACTTGAATACCTTTTCCCAGCTAGACATTAAGCCATTGACTAGGCTCCTTTTCCCCGTAGACTTGTCTCTCGTAGGGGGGGGTCCTTCCCACCAGTTTCCTGAGTTTGTTAAAGTCTCCGTTCCTGAAGTTCAGCGTCCATATTCTGCTGCTCTCATTCCTTCCTTCCCTTAGGATCTTGAACGCTTTCATTTTGTGGTCACTGCTACCCAAGTTACTTTCAACCCTTCTCAATCAGATCCCCTCCCTAGGTTTTGAACAATGGGTCCAGAAGAGCTCCCTTCCTAGACATCCTGTTTCCCATCTGCATCAAACAAGTTACTCCCAGCACGCTCCAGGAATTTTCTAGACTGTTTGAGCAGTGCTGGGTTTCTCTCCCAGCAGATGTCCTGATAAATCCCTCAGGAGAAGCAGGTCCTTTGATTTGAAAGCTTCTGTCAGTTATTTAAAGAAGGCCATCTCGACCTCCACCCTTACCTCCTGAACCCTGAGGTGGCCTGTAGCAGACGCTCACCATGACATCCCCCCTGCTGCTCTGACCTTTCACCCAGCGGCTTTCGACAGGCCTACCTTCTGCTGCGTACTACACCTGAGAGCGCCTGTACATCTGTGTG
>NW_017729028.1:27319424-27321657 GCF_001723915.1 Gavialis gangeticus | reverse complement strand
GAGAGAGAGAGAGAGAGAGAGAGAGAGAGAGAGATGGCAACACCTCCTCCTTTATTCCCCTGCCTGTCCTTCCTGAGCAAGCTAACCCCTGCCTTGAGCATTATGTGGATGATCTCATTACCTCTCTGTAATCCCAATTGTATCATAATTCTGAGTTTGGACAAGGACAGCGATTTGTCAGTCTTTGTAGATGCAAGGCGCCCTTGTCAGACTTGTGGCACCCCTTAACTTCCCTGAATTGAGTGGCACGCTGTTTCAATAACTAATTTATTTCCGAAAGTGTTTACCTCCTTGCAGAGGGGCCAAGCAGTGGGGACAGGGAAGTGGCCAGGCAGGGAGAACCTGAGGCTACCTTTATCTGCTTGTTACCTCACACTTAGAGCATGAGCCTTTTTCTATTTATTTCTCACATCCTGCAGCACCCTTCAGAGAATCTCACAGCACCACAGGGTGCCCCATCACCCTGGTTGAGAATCGCTGCAATAGGATCTCCAGTTCGTCCTGGTCCCCATGCTTCTTGCATTAGTATATAAACGCTTCGGGTCCTGAGAACATTCCTAAGGCTTGTGTTATTTGCTTGCCCTTACTAAGGTTTTTATCCGTGTCCCCAGGCTCTTTACTTGACTGAGGTTTTTCATAGTTATCTTCTAGTGAACCTAGTTTAAGGCCCTCCTCACTAGGTTACCAAACCTGTATGTAAAGACACTCTTTTCCTGAGCTAGACCTTATCTCCTCCCAGTAGCTCTTTGCCCTGGAGTACCACCCCATGGTAAAAGAAGCTGGAATCCTGCTAGCAACACCGTCTAGGCAGCCATTTGTCGATCTGAAGGTTGCATCTTCTCCTAGACAGACCTTTACACTTGACTGGAAGGATTGATGAGAGCATGTATAAACAACAGTATTTCATTGTGAAACTACAACCCCCTGGGAAAGGTCACATTTTGAGTCTAAATTGATGTGAGGGGGGAAAAGAAAGGTGGGGATAAACAAGATAAGTGTTTAAACCGAGAATCATATGAATGTAGGGCAACTACCTTTTTAAAATGCTTAGGTTGGATGCATCCTTTCCTCCAAACTGGTGGCACGGCTAGAGCAGGACTGGGTCAGATGCGGACTGTCCTCTGCGGGCTCGGGACTCCCCACCCTAGTTCCTTCCCCACCAAGAGCCCCACGCTGGCCATGTGCTCCCTGGCAACAACAGGGGGCACAACTCAATGCCACTGCCACCCCCTCTGGTGCTAGGTGGGCATGGGACACCTCGTCATGGTGGTGTGGGGCTTGCCAGCCCCAAGCCCATAGTGGGCTGCCCATATCTACCCCTGCCCCATGCACAAATTTGGGGGGGAGGCACAAATTTGCCCCTTTGTGGGGGTGTGCACAGTGGTGGGGAGCTGTCCTCCCATGCCCTGTGCCCCCATGACAAGCTTCCTATGGGTCAACTCCATGAACAGCCCAGACTGGGCAGCAGCCCCTTCCCCACTCTCTACCTCACCATGGGGGGGCCTTGATTTGCACCCCCTTTTGTTCCCCCCCATACCTCTTCCTCCCTCATAAACTTAGTGCAGGGAGTTGCTTTTCTTGCTGCCTGGCTGTGTTCCTGGCCACATGCATGTGTGCAGGTGGGCACATACGTGTGTCACCCCCTGCATCCTACTTCTGGCAGCCCCTTGCAGGCTGGAATGCCACCAGCCTGCAAGGGAAAACCTGCCGTTTCCTGTGGCTCCCTGTACGATGCTGCGAATCCAGAACAAATGCTGTCTCAGTTGTGCAGCTCAGGACCGGGACTTCAGGTTTCCATTTCAGGATGTGTCCCTCCCAATTCGGCACCGGTGGTCACCCTTAGAGGTACACTGATACATTGGTTTGATACTGGACCAGCACCGATTATAAAGAAAGATGTCTATATCGGAATTTGACTGATAAATGGTCCATGCATGCATGCAGCCGCAACCCAGCACATAGGCAGTGAGGAGCACAGCCAGCAGCATGGAGAGCTGTGTGCAGCTGGTAAGTCTGGTGTGGTGGAAGGAGAAGGGCTTGGGAGGGCAGATCAAAGCTTCCACGGTGAGGAGGAAGTTGGGCAGGGCCTGGGGCAGGCGCTCCCCAGCCAGGGCGGAGGGGTGTGTGATGGAGCCACGGCTTGTCTGGGGGGCACGGAGAGGGGGGAGCTCTTGCCACCGCGCCATTGGTCCAGGAGGGGATGGGGGTGGGGTGTGCCCCCAGATCGGTGCGG
>NW_017729028.1:27312378-27317997 GCF_001723915.1 Gavialis gangeticus | reverse complement strand
TTCCTGCAGCCCCCTCCCAGTGCTGCTGCAGCTTGCCCTGCCCGCACCCAAGCCCCACACAGATCCGGGGGGCACATACTCCCCCCACCCTCCTGGGGTGCATGCAGCAGCTGGAGCCACCCCTCTCCCCCACGCCTCCTGGATGTGCCGCAGCTCCATCCAGCACCCTGTCCTGCCCCAACCGGGGAGTGCCTGCCCCAGCCCCACGCCCTCCCTCACCACAGGGGCCTTGATCTGCACCCCACCCCCATACCTCTTCCGTCCCCCTCCCCTTCCACCACAACAGACTTAACAGCTTCATGTAGCTGTATCAGAAATCAGATTGGTATTGGCTGATATGCCTCCTTAAAAGTAGGCTATCGGCCCCAAAAATCTCTGTTGGTGCATCCCTAATCACCCTATATGAATGTAAAGTTATGTAATGTTTCACTTAGGTGTGCTTTTTTTTGTCCAACATCTGCCAAAATCTTGAGGTTTTAATGGATCGGATCGTTTTGCTTTATGGAAATGTAGTATGCATTTCTTAGGCAAGTAACAGGAGAAGGCCCATATCCTAGCTAGGGATGTAAATATTAAAAATAAATTCCATTCAGCTTTCTCTAAGTATATCAGATAAATGGTTATCTGATAGCACATGCCTGGTTTAGTGACTTATGGCAGAAACGGCCCTGGCCCCTTATGTCTTCACCACGCACCCAGCACTGTGTGGGCTCCAGTCCACTGGTGGGTGCTGCAAGCGGGGGGGTCAGTTGTTATATTTGCTAAATGGATTGAATTTTATGTTTTAAGAACTTTACTCCTCATTTTTCTTTTGCTTGACTTGACTAGTTTCAGGCCATGGACAAACCCTCAGTTTTCTGTCAAGTAGTAAAGGTGGTTTGCTTTGGCGTCGCAGTGTCTTAGATCTTGATAGTGGTTTCTTCACTGGAACAGAGCATAAGCGAAGTAGTAAAGCCTGTAAGTGCAACAAATGCTGCTATATTTCTCAGATGCTATAAGTATAAAACTAATGAACATGTGAAAGTGTCAGCCTTAGTCCTAAACCAAATTCTTCAGAGTTTAGGCCTAAGGAGCTTCATATTTTGCAAATGTTAAAAGTGAGTATCCTTATTATGTAACGTTAAATGCTTTCTGTAATAATGAATGTTTTTTTTTCTGTTTCAAAAGTAGCATTTCCTTAGTAAATGAGTGCTTGACGTTTTGTGTGTATAACTTTTTTTTCTAGGTTAACATCTCAGCCTGGTGCAACGTTACCAAATGGACGTAGCTTATGTAAGCATATTCCTTCTTGGTTATTTTACATCCATGTATTATCTTAATACGTTTTGTGTTGATTATTTTATGTTGTATGTATTTTTTACTCTGTTATTCTCTCTCTGCCTGGCTTCACCCAGAAATGTTCTCTTTTGGCATCTTGGATGCTTCCTTTGGGCATAAAAAGCACTAAAACACAATTTTGGTTTTCATCTTAGTTCATGCATCTTATTTATGACCCCCTAGCCATAACCTTGCTCCCGAACTTTACTTTTATGAGATAGGTAAATTAAAATGGGCCAATTTCTTGTCCCTCCTTAATTCCCGGCCTTCTGTGGCTCCTCAAAATGCTTTACTACTGTTTGTGATACCTGCACTTGTCTGTTTCTGCCATTGTGGATCAGCTTTCTGGTGTATCTCTACTTTACTAAGTTTCCAACTCACTTTTCTTAACTAGAAATATATTAATCTTCTATGACCCTGTCTCCTGTAGTAGGGTTACAGTGGTGTTGTAGCCATGACAGCTCAAAAAATATGCAAGAAGCAAGGTTTTTGGCAATTTTTATTGAACCAACTATAGTTGAGAGAGGTGTTAGGTAAGTTTTCAGGCACAAAGTGCCTTTCTTTTGGAGACATGAAGTGCACTTCCTGCCTGAAATCCTGTCTATTCCCTGTTACATTCTCTCTCCTTTAGTTGTGTATTAACTCTCCAAGTAAATTCAGCCCCATCAGGGATTTTGGGGTTGTATTACTGTACTTATTTTGGGTGTACCTAAGAACTAAGTAAGATTTGGGAGCTCATTGTGCTGGCACTGTACACACACATAATAGCAACCACAGATATGTTATGCAAAAGTCTGTTTTGTCAGTCAGATAAAAACCTATTTAAAGGAAAGAGTAAGAACTAAAGCTATACTAAGAATGTGTTTGGATTATAAAGTTAACTCTAGAACAGGGATGGGCAAAATGTGGCCTGCTGGCCAGATGCGGCCTGCCAGGCCATTCTATCTGACCTGCGGGGCCCCTAAAAAATTTAGAAAATTACTATTTATCTGCCCCTGGCTGCCTGTCATGCGGCCCTTGATGCCTTGCCAAAACTCAGTGAGCGGCCCTCCACTCAAAATAATTGCCCATCCCTGCTCTAGAATATGGAATCTTGGGTGTTTTAAATCCTAATTTATAACAATAGGATGTATAGTTAGATTAAGGAAACTCATGTAAATAAGTAGCTTGTTAAACAGCATGGTGAGAAACTTAAGTACATCTGTGGGGTTTTTTAGAGTGACTTCCATGATGCACATTTAAAGGGAAACATCTATGCTCCTTAATATCATTGGGGGTTTTATCTTTGTTGAGTAACCTCTTAGTTTTTTTATGATGATGTTATACTATTTCAGAATGCAGGATAATACAAATTTCTTTTAGCTCTCAAAAGCCATTCCCTTCGAGGGGAAAAAAAGGGAGATGGGGACCATGCTTGCATAAACGGAGATATAGAAGTCAGAAAAAGTTGTCGGTCCAGGAAAAACAGATTTGAAACTTTGAATCAGAGTTTGCTATTTGATCAGCTAGTAAACAGGTATGTGAAGATACTAAATTTGCATTCTTTATAAAGCATCTTGGTCATTCAAAAGATACTGATTCCTTTACTATTTCATGATTTTTTAGTTAGGGCTAAACGGCATTATCATCTGTTAGAGGTTGAGCAGATCTTGTTTGTGTTACTGAATCATAAAATCTGTAGTTTTTACCCTTTGTTAGTATAAAGGTAATGCATACAGGATTAATGTCACTTTTTGACATTTACAATACAAAGTAGATTAAAAAAGGGAGGTACAGGCTTGGGAATCAGAAATTCCTAGTTTCCTCTGTTCTTAGGCAAGTCATGTATCCTGATACGTGTATACATGTTCAAATAATTTGGGAGAATTTTTCCAGGTTTGTTCTTTTGGTAAAAAAACAAACAAAACCCTCCCAATTTACCTGGTGATGCCTGAACAAACATTCGGATGCTGAGCCTCTGGAGAGCAGAGACCTTACAATACTGATGTCCCCTCATCCTCCAGCTGCACAGTTTCAGCAGTGCAAGCTTTTCACTCTTCAGGGCCTCAGCACTTGAATTTCTGTACGAATGGCTGTGGGTAATTTTCTCTGCCAGGACAACAAGCCCTGTCTCCGCTTTCCCGCTTGTAGGATGGGTATAATAGTTATCTCTGAGATGCTAAGTACAGGGATTAGTATTTGGAAGATGTTTTAAATGTGAGATATTTTCTATAATTAAGTATGATTCCTTTTTTACCAATAAATCTATTCTGCTGAATTCCATCTTTCATTTTTCACAGTATTTTTTCAGTGTACTTGGTGAGCACCTGACATCAGTTTACAAATTATGTATTCTTTTTTGTTGTGTATGAGCCAACTTCTTATACTTGCCCCCACCATATCAACAATAGTAAAAAAAATAAATAAATTTACCATGTGAACTGTAATTTGGTAAGATTATGATACTGTAATCTATATGTACATTTATTTTGGTACAGGGCATCTGAACTAGCCCAGACCAATTATGTTGTACATCAGAAATATTTTTATAATTATTCATAAATTATACTGTTCAACTCACTTTAAAACTTTCATCAGCTTCAGCTTGGTTAGGATTTCACTGCTTAGATTTACCGTTTTAAAGTGTTCATAGGAAGCTTTAAAAGTTGCAGGATTCTAAGGGAAAGGTACCCCATGGCTTTCAACAGAGTTGGCAATAATTAGTCGTGAGAGTCAGGTGGTTGGGTCTGGCTAATATCTGGTCATCCTCCAGATGAGTAGTCTATCTTCATTACAGCTGTTACTTGTGGAGTAGCAATAGTTTGTCTGCAGTTTAGGTATTGAAGATAAAAGTCCTTTTAACTCTAAATGAAATCAGACAAGTGAAAGAAAGGATGCAAGAGTTAGCCAAATTAAGAAATAACAGGGATCTGTATGAATCTGCTTCATTTGATGTATTTTGTATATTAAAAAAAAATCTTTATCTGTTTATTAGCATTTATATGAGGAAAGGGATAGACCTTTGGATCAAGACTGAGACATATATTTCCAGAAAGACATGACTGCTTACTTTGCTTTATTATATAGATAAAAAGTTCAAGTTCTCAGATGAACAGTTTGGTTCTTTTTTCTCCCCAGTTTTAAAAATAATTCCCACACCTGAGAAGAGAATTCATATTTTATATTTGAATGCATATTATGCTTGATTCCAAGCCCAGAAGATTAATATTTTTTTTCTTATGCATATTCTTTACCTTGTTTATCCTCCTTTGGTTTTCTTTAGTATCGTTTATAGTTCAGTTAATTGATAAATCAAAGAGTTGCAGGGAAGAATTAAATAATTGTATTCATCTGTAGATTTTATTATATCCATATTTCTTGAAATGACTATAAACCTATCACTTAAGTGTTACATTATTTATAATATATGTAAAATGTTGAGTTCCACTATTTTAAACATTACTTTTTTTCTATTATTATATATATTTAGTACTGCTGAAGCTGTACTACAAGAAATGGATAATATTAATATCAGGCGTAATAGGCGATCTGGAGAAGTAGAACGGCTGCGAATGTGGACAGACACAGAATTTGTAAGCTCTGATTGGTTACAAGTAACACAATGGGGTGCGCGAGCGCGCGTGTGTGTGTGTGTGTGTGTGTGTGTGTGTTATGAAGCTCAATTAAGTTGGATGCGTCAATGTCTAACATTATAAAATAACCCATGTTGGCATAAATAAGCATTGAGTACAGTTTAGTTGTATTTAATTAAAAACATACGAATGGGCCATCAGGCTTTGTTCAGTGAGGAATTGACTTCCTTATTCTCATGTTACACAGATATTCTTAACTCAGGAGGGAAGCATGGTCTAGCGCTCTGAGAACGTGGCCAGGTACCATGAACTCCTGAGTTTCATAGTTTCTAGGGTCGGAAGGGACCTGAGCAGATCATCTAGTCCGACCCCCTGCCATGGCAGGAAAGAGCACTGGGGTCAAATGACCCCAATAAGGTGGTCATCCAACCTCCTCTTAAAAAAACCCCCAGGGTGGGAGCCTGCACCACCTCACATGGAAGCTGGTTCCAGACCCTAGCTGCCCTGACCGTGAAATAGCGCCTCCTGATGTCCAACTTAAACCTTCCCTCCGCCAGCTTGTGACCATTGTTCCTGTCACTCCTTGCGGCGCTCGGGGGAACAGGGACTCCCCCAGCGCCTGCTGATCCCCCCTAACCACTTTATAACAGGCCACAAGATTCCCCCTCAGCCTTCTCTTTTGAAGGCTGAGCAGGTTCAGGTCCCGCAACCTTTCCTCATAGGACCTACC
>NW_017729028.1:27307587-27312013 GCF_001723915.1 Gavialis gangeticus | reverse complement strand
TAAAAGGCCACCAGGTTGGTCTGACAGGACCTGCCGCTGATGAACCCGTGCTGGTTGCCCCTGAGCATGCTGTTCCCTGCTGGCCCCTCCTGGATGCGTGCCAGAATAATTTTCTCGAACAGCTTGCCCAGGATCGAGGTAAGGCTGACTGGCCTGTAGTTCCCCGGGTCCTCTTTCCTCCCCTTTTTGAAGATGGGAACCACGTTGGCCCTCTTCCAATCCTCCGGCACCTCTCCAGAGCACCACGAGTGTTCATAAAGCCGTGCCAGGGGACTTGCAATGACCCCAGCCAGTTCCTTTAGGACTCTAGTTCTAGTACAAGGGTTGATACTGACATGCTCTGTGTCCCTGAGACTGTCATTTCCTTAATCTCCTTGCTGGTAAAACAAGTACCTTTAATAGCTCATGTGTCAGGATCGTTTGCTAGAAAAATGTATTGAGGGTGAAAGGCATATGTAGGTCGTACTGGTACAGAAAGTGTGGGCTAACAGTGCAGTTGCAAGGAATTACGTTGATTAATGTGCAAATTCATTTTATTTTAGGAAAACATGGACATGTATTCTCGAGTAAAGAGGAGGAGGAAATCACTGAGGAGAAATAGCTATGGTATTCAGAACCATCATGAAGTGTCCACTGAAGGGGAGGAAGAAGGTAAGGATGGTACAGACTTACTTTTTCCAACACACTTATGAAACAAATCTGTCTTGAAGTAATGACAGAAGAAATAGATCTTGTGTTGATAGAAGTAAGTAGTGCAACAGAGAATTTGTACTGTTTGTTTTCTGGATCTGGCTCTAGAATTGTTTTAACTGGCTATTTGAATGGGACCGCTGGAAGTATGCACTGTAAAATTCTCCTCTTTAGCATGCAGATTTATGATCTTAACAGATCTTGGTATTTTCCAGAATTAAAGTTTTTGTTTAAAAAAGAAATCACTTAAATTGGTATGCCAAATGTGGAACAAATTAAAGCAGTCTTCTTTACTTAGTGAACTGAAACAGTTGCTCTGGTAAATGTAAACTGTTCCCATTAATCACAGCAGGGTGTTAATTCTGGAACCCAATGTTGGCAATTTAAAAATCATTAACTATTACTTGAGTGATCATTCTAATAGTAGTATCCAGCTGTTCTCTCTATCTTATGTGTTTAGGTTTATTTGCAAGAATTGCATATAGGAATTAACCTGCTAATTTTACAGTTGTAATTGTTTCCGTGTTAATAAAAAAATCATATATTTTATATAATTATCATAGAAAAATCAAGAGGAGGAAGGTATTCTAGGTTGCTGGAAAGTTTTTTCAGAGAGGTAGGAAATAATTATTAAAGAAAAAGGGTGGGTAACGTAATTAGCTTGTTTAAAACAACTTAGTAAACACAAAATGACTAAAAATTCTGTTTATTTAAAAAAAAGGGTGGATGCTAGAGGGAAAGCTGGCAAAATATCTCGTAGGCTTCCATTTATTACTTGTTTACATAGATTCATAGGAAAAAAATATCTTTTTAGATTTAGAAAAGCTGTGTTTTGGAATTGGGGATGAAGCTGCCTCTGGAATAAATTACCAGAAGTATTCACGATGTTTGTACTCTTTTAAAGAATCTCAAGAGGAAGATGGAGATATAGAAGCAGAGGAGGCAGAAGGAGAAGAAAATGATCGACCGTATAATTTAAGACAA
Source organism: Gavialis gangeticus (assembly GCF_001723915.1). NCBI lineage: Eukaryota > Metazoa > Chordata > Crocodylia > Gavialidae > Gavialis > Gavialis gangeticus. The sequence continues at coordinate 27,310,339 of NW_017729028.1, read as the reverse complement.
AGAAAAACTGTAGAAAGGTATCAAGCACCTCCAATAGGTAAGGGAGCAGGACCATAGGTTTCCTTCTTTAATCAGATCAAACATAATGTCTCTTTTAGCTTTCTTGCTGTTTAATGGATCTCAAAGACTCTATATATTTTCTCTGCAATGTACCGTAATAGTTTCATCCTAGTTTCTCTGGTTACTGAGTAAACCTTGTCTGGTAGTGAAAGCATGCAACTGTATGCAAGGAGAAATTTTGTTCCTCTGTCGGACTTGCTAAGTGACCTGCTGAAGGTTATGCACCTCTGCTCTACTGTTTGACCCCTTGCACATGTTCATTCAAAGATGCACTGGGATTTGATTCCCCTGTCCTAACAATTGCACCTTCTGTCATGCCACATGTGCATGGCAGGATGCCTGATTTTTGAGATCAGTGATCAGAACTTAATGGCACCATTACTACTTGCCAGTTTAGGAGGAGCCTGGGCTCCCAGGATTCCCTTGCATTGGCAAGTTGAAAGCCAAGTGCTACAGCCTGGGGCTGCACTGGGGTATTTCCAGACTCCTCTGCACTCCTGGAGCTAGAACAGTAAGCTAATTGCTGGTCCTAGCTTTGAGACCCCAGTGAAGCCAGTTACAGATTCCATTGCAGTCCCAGTGAGTTCCAGACCCCAGTTTTGTCATGGGGGTCTGATGGTCTTTCCTTGCCCCAGGATCACACCAAAGCCAGTGTCAGACTTTGTGGTCCTGAGGCTCTTACCAGTAATCAGCTGATTATTGGCCTCACCCCTGGGACTGCACCAGAGCATGTTCAAGGTACCCACAAAGTCCTGGGCTTGGGACCGACAATCAACTGATTGTTGGTGCCAGTCCTGGGGCCACAGTGAAGCTGGTCTGAGACTCCTGTGCAGTTCCAGAGGGCGGGACTGACAATCAACTGCTCATCAGTTCCAGCCCTGGGACCGTGCTGGTGCTAGTTCAAGACTTGGGTGTGGTCCTGGGGCCGGGACCAACGATCAACTGGTTGTCAGTTGCAGACCCAGGACCACACCGGGGTTTTGAGCCAGTTCTGGTTACCCTACCACACATTCAGTTTAAGGTGCAATGGAAACCAGCCACAAAAATGATGCAGGTCTTTTGTAGAATGTTTTATTTGGTTTCCTGTTCTCAGGCCATTAATTCCTTGAACATGCAGCATGGTTAATATTTATGTCAAGATTAACAGACTAAACCACATCTTAATTTTAGTATCTATCGGGGCCCCAGAATCCACTGTGGGCAAAGGAGGAGAATCGCTCTTCATGTTTAATAAAATTCTGTATAAAGTTGCTAAATATGTATATAGGATCACTTGTGGTTAATGCAGCATGGAGTGTGTTGTACTCAATGTAGCAAGACCAGTAACTGCCACATCCAGTCTGACAAATGCTGTTAACAACCTGACTCAGAGATAGTTTAGTTTGGGGTGAACGGAGGCCTGGATAAGAGCTCACTGTTTAAAGTTTAATCCAGATGAAGTGGCAGTGCGGCTAGGTTAGGCCAGTAGGTGACGGTAGTTTTGCCTGTTCTTCTAATTGAAAAGTACCGTGCTTTTATAACTAGAGGTGCACTGATATATTGGCTCGGCATCAATTTAAAAGGAAAATAAACCTTGGCAATCAGCTTTGTTTGGCCGACTTAGCCAGTGAAGTCACCAATAAATGCAATGTGCATGTGCGCAGCTGCAGCATGCAGGAGGCCAGGAATGCACCAGCACACATGAGGCCAGGCAGTTTGGAGTGCAGCGTTCTTTTGGTAAGCCTGCGGGGAGGGAAGGGTTGTGGGGGATGAAAAGGGCATGGGGATGCAGATTGAGGCCCTGTGGTGAGGGAGGGAGTGGGGCAAGGGACAGGCAATACCCAGTGAGGGCAGTGAATATGACCCTGGGGACAGAGCCTGTGGGTGGCTTGTCCAGGGGTAGTGGGCAGGGTGCACAGGGGGCTGGGGAAGGGGGGTGGCTCCTGGTCACTGTGCTCACCCCTGAGGAGGCATGGGGGGTATGTGTCCCCCTGGATTTGTGCACAGGGTGAGGGTGGGCGGCCCACTGCAAGCTCTGGACTAGGGCTTGCACCAGGCGGGCTCAGCTGTGTGGGGTGGGTGGTGGCAACACTGGGAGGGGTGGCTATGGGGAATATTGGGGTGGCTATAGCCCCCAATGCACTCCTAGCACCGCGTCTGCTTGGGGTACTCTGCTCTGCTGACTTTCCCTCAGGAACCCTGCGCTGGCCATGGGTCCCCTGCCCACCCCGCAGCAGGAAGACTCCTGAGGGAAAGGCAGCAGAGCAGAGTGCCCTGAGCAGGGGTGGCACTGGGGAGGTTTGGGGGGGCTATAGCCACCCCTCCCAGCGCTGCCACTGCTGCCCGCCCTGCACAACTGAGTGCGCCTGGTGCCTACCTGCTCCAAGTCCAGCCCTGGCCCAACCCCTCCTCTGGAAAAAGGCTGGCACAGCCCATGGCCCCGAGCTTGCAGTGAGCATCCCACCCTCATCCCATTAACAAATCTGGGGGTGGGGAATATGCTCACTATGCCTTCCCCTGGGGGTACATGCAGTGTTGGGGACCTGCCTTCCCTCTTCACCTCTGCCCCTGCACCCCCTGGTTGAGTTGCCTATGGCTCCTTCCCTCTTCTGGCCCTGGGGTTGCATTCACTGTCTTGGCTGGGCAGTGTGTGCCCCTGCCCCACTCCCTTCCTCACCGTGGGGACCTGGATCTGCCCTCCATGCCCCTTTCC
>NW_017729028.1:27306187-27307577 GCF_001723915.1 Gavialis gangeticus | reverse complement strand
CCCCCCCCCCCCCCCGACTTACCAACTGGATGCTGCTTTTCAAGCTGTCCAGCTGTTCTCCTGTAAATCAGCTATTGGATTGGTATCAGCCGATATGGCTGGCTAATAATCAGCTACTGCTATTGGCCAAGAAAATCTTTATCGGTGTACCCCTATCTATAACCAGAGTTTGTAAACTGAGAATGGTGCTAGATCCATCCCTATGTACTGTTAATCACATAGCAGCAGTTGCCAAGTTGGTTTTGTCTAGGTATGGGATTACAGTTTTTTTTTTTTTGAATCCAGACTCTGGTACTGTTGTCCATGCATGTTGTACATCAGAATTAACTACTGCACTGTGCATAAGGATACACCTAAAAGTGAATGAATTTGTTTTGGAAGAATGCAGTGTCTCGTTTAAGTGAAGTTTTAAGCCACGACTATGTGACACCACTGATACAGTTTCATAGTTTCTAGGGTCAGAAGGGACCTGAGCAGATCATCTAGTCAGACCCCCTGCCATGGCAGGAAATAGTACTGGGGTCAAACGACCCCAGCAAGGTGTTAATCTATGATCTGCCTCTTGGTTTTGATGTGGAGTTTAAGGTGGCATTTCTGACCTATAAAGTCTTATGCGAAACGCATCTTGCTTATTTGAAAGATTATTGCTTTTTCTGCGACATACTGCCTTGGATGAGATTAACTGAGGAGTTTGAGCCAGAGTTGCTTTGATTAGAAAAAATAAATGAGTTAATAGCAGAGTGGACTCCGTAAGGACTTGCTTCTTTTTCATTTTTCTACTTAATCTGCAGTAATCCAAACTTGCTGATGTTTTAGGGCATGCTTTAAGGCTTTCATTCAGACTTTTGAAAGGATGGGGTCACATAAAATGATTGTGAGGAATAAAGGTATAATTTTGGGTTTTGCTTTATCTGCGTTTTCTCCAGGTGACATATTGCCCCTGTGAAAAATTAGACATGAGACCCGAGTGCTTTTTTAAATACATTTTTCATAAATGAAAAACAAATGAACTTAGATTTTTTTTTAAAATCAAATACCATAAGAGGAGTAATAAACCTGTTATGTTTCTTTTTAAGTGCCAGCTCATCAAAAAAAGAGGGAAAATACGCTGTTTGATATCCATAGATCTCCTGCAAGAAGAAGCCATATCAGGTAAATGTTACAATTTTTTTTATAAGCAGAAGACATTTTATCCCGCATCACATTTATATTGTGAAATAAAAATAAAACCATTCTTGAACATATGTCAGAGTTCTACATGCACTTTGGTATCAGGAATGTTTCAGGTATTTTAAAGGAGCAGCATATTTGCATACTGTGGAAGTCTATAATCAGTGTTTGTATTCATAGTTTCATAGTTGGTAGGGTCGGAAGGGATCTAAGCAGATCT
>NW_017729028.1:27298230-27305353 GCF_001723915.1 Gavialis gangeticus | reverse complement strand
TGCAAACTTGAATAAGGTGCTTTTCACCCCCTTGTCCAAATCGCCGATGACAATATTGAACAGCGCGGGCCCGAGGATATTAATCTTTTACTTTCCGCTTGAAATCAGAACCAAAAGTTAGGTTTTGGAAAAATGAGGTTTAAAACTTGCAACCAGTAATATGGATTTTTAATATATTCTTTTCTAAACAGAATGCTGCCCAGCAGTGTTTACAGACTGCATAGAACAGCATGATCCCATTATACCAGTAGTGTCCAACCTGTCAGCCCTGTGGGCTGGATGAATGGTATGGACTTGGTCTGTGGCCCAATCTGATCTGGGGACTCAGCCATGTGTCTGGTTTGGCTCAGTGTAGAGGGCCATGTCATTTTGCCTGTGGGGCTTGGAAATTTGGTGGTGGGGGAGTGGTGGCAGAGTTAACTGCCAGTGTTTCCCCATTCCCAAATGTCTGGACCTAAGGGGAGCTCAGCAGGCTGGATTTGGTCCATGAGGCTGAGCACTCCTGCTTCATATTGTTGAAGTGAAACTTGTGTAGGAACAAATTGTAAATCAGATTGTAATCTTCTGTTTTATTTTTGTTGCCCAAGCTAATTGGAAAGCAAAGAGTAAAACTGCATGGATATGGAAGAAATAAAATTCTCAGAATTTACAGTTCTAATAATTAATTTTTGTATCAGTTTTCCTAAACTTATTTTAAGAGATTGTCAGTTAATTTCAGCTAAATTATTATATCTGTATAGATGCTTTCCACTTGTGAGAAACGAGGACAACTTAGTAGCATTGTATGTTTAAGCCAGAGTCCTCTTTTTAAAATAATTTTGGCTATTCTAGCTGTGACACCACTGACATATGCCTTTTGGTTTTGATATGGAGTTTAAGGTGGTAGTTCTGACTTAAGATCCATGTCCCATTGAACTTTTTATCATCCAGCTGTAAGTTTGGAATCTAAGACACCAGTTGCTCCTTCCCTCCAGCTTTATCTGGCTTAATTTGGTTCGCCATTTTATCCTATTTTCTCAGGATATTCTATCCTCTCTCCACAAAACACAAAAACAAACCCTCATATCGCAGTGACATACTTTTATATCTGAATTTTTTTGGGTGGTTATATATTTTGAGCTGGTTGGGTTTCTATCTTTGTCTTGGCAAAAACAGCTGAACAGATGTAGATTACTGCATTTTTATAAACATGATAGAATACCATCTATCCACTAAAAATCCTTGAGAATTGCATCTCTCTACTGACATGAGCCAGCTTCTGTTCCTACGTGGAAATGGAAATGAAACAATTTTTCTTTGTAGCTTAAATTCAAACCGTGTATATCTACGTGGGTGCATGTGGACATAACATGTTGTAGGTTGTTTCTTGATATTTTGAAAAAGATACTCCAGAGTACAGAATACTGTATTTGAACTAAGGTGAGTAATTAAATTGTATGGATTTTGGACAGTAATATTATTTATTTTACTTTTTAATTCAGAATTTGTAAGTCTAGTATGAATACTTTCTAAAAATATTTTTACTGTTCTCTATCAACTGAGTTTTGAAAAGGAAACTGACTATAACTTTATAAAAATTCTAGAATTTAAAAGGGAGGGATATAAAGAGAGGTACCAAATTAGATGAGATGTTGAGCTCTTGATGTTTTTGTTCTGTTAAAGCTGTGTGATAGCTTGATGTTATGTCAGATGAGTTTCACTAGAGACCTCAAGCACTAAGATGTTCACTTTTCCATTGTGGCGGTGTGGAATGAACCATATGTTTCCTAGGGCTCTTCTAACTTAGAAATGTTCAAATTGGAATCAGACATCTCTGGAACAACAGAAGGAAACAAAAGTTTCCCTTGCAGAATGTCTTGATACGTTAGCTGTTTATAGAACAAAAAGTTGCATGAATGTCTTCTAGACTTCAGCAGTTTTGTTATGTATGTACTTCTTTCTTGGTTTTAACATTAGGGAAAAGATCGGAACGTGCTGTTCCACAGTGAAATATGCTACGTTTTATATGTTTGTTTTGCTGTTTAACTAGGAGAAAGAAACATGCCATTCATAGCAGCGATACAACCTCTTCAGATGAAGAACGCTTTGAAAGGAGAAAATCTAAAAGTATGGCCAGAGCAAGAAACAGGTATCAAAAGTTTCTGAGTCTTTGGGATGGCATGTTTATATTGCCTGGTTAGGAATAATCAGAATTATGGAGTGACTTTCTAGGTAGTGTACTGAATTTTTTTTGACTCTGTTGGAAAAGTTAGCTCTTACCTTTGGGACTCTTGTAAACTTGACTTAAAAAACAGCAGTGCAGAGGGACTTCTTTATATATAAATGTAGTGTATATGTATATAGTGAATCAGTCACTAATAGTGTAGATAACATAATTTAAATGAAATACATTATAAAATTATTTAAACAAAATAAAATAAAGGTCTAAGTAACACTTAAAAATATACCAATTAAAATGGATACTTCAGCTGTATTTTAACACCACGTGCAGTGGCAAGACATTGGTAGTGCTTCATTCCTCTGCATTAACTGTGTTTGGTTAAGGTGTTTTTGACATTTTGGGGCAAAGTTTTGAGAAAAGGTTAGCTCAGGGGTGATCAAGATAGGAATCTAGCTTGGTGAGTCTGGAAATTTGGTGGCGGGGAGCAGTGGCAGTGCTTGTCACTGCTCCTGGATTGTCAGACTAGGCCTCTCTGGGTCTGCTATCTGGTATTTTTTGGTCAGCTGTGTTCTTTCTCTTTACTTGGTCACAGCTCCTTAAAATGTCCCCCTATCCCAATCCCAGTAAAAAAAAATGTGGTTCTAAGCACTCCCCCCTCCCTATTGCAAGGCATGCTGAGCTGGTTGTTCACTCCCACTCTCAGGTATCAGTGCACTTCACAACTGTTACATTTTTTAAATGGTTCACTTGCTCTGTGTGTCCACACCGTTACAGAGCTGGTTTCCAAATAATTACTTTAATGTTGTTCTGACAGTTTCAGCAGCCATTAATCGCTGTGTTACTTGCTTGTAATTCTTGTATTACTGGCTAAATTGATATTATTTGTATGCTTGCTTTCTGTCAAATAGATGTCTTCCTTTGAACTTCAGAGCAGAAGACTTAGCCAGTGGAATCTTACGAGAACGAGTGAAAGTTGGTGCAAGTTTGGCAGATGTAGATCCTATGATTGTTGACAGATCGGTAGGTTCTAGTCAGACTTCTTTGGTAGTCGCACCTTTGAAGTAGAGAATCAGTAAAGTTTAAGTGAATGCAGAATTATTCTTGATTCACTATCCTTACCTTGTACTTTGTTCAGCAATTTTGAGCTACTTTTCATCTTTTTACATCTAGTTTAATACACCATAAGTGTGGGGAGGAGAAGGGGTGAAAGAACTTCTCATTCAAAGTATAGTTTTCCATTGCTGGTTAAATCTACCAGGGCAATTTTTAGAAGTCAGTGAGGTCTTATTTGAATATTTATGATTTATAGCCTTCTATAATTAAACAGATACGCAATTTTTCAATATTAAAAGTTATATTGTGGAAAGTTGCTGCTTTACGTATTTTGTTTTTTTAGGTACGTTTTGATAGTATAGGTGGATTGAGTCATCATATTCACGCCCTAAAGGAAATGGTAGTGTTTCCTCTTCTCTATCCTGAAATCTTTGAAAAATTCAAAATTCAGCCACCAAGGTAGGTGGTTTTATTATTCTTGCTATTTTTAGTTTCATTTTATCCTCAAGAGTACTTAAGAAGAAAATGCATAGAAGACCAGTCCTTTCCCTGAAGAGTAAATAAATTGATGGACAAGCGAGGGAGGCATAACAAACACTGTTTTAATAGGCAAGTTAAAGACAGGGATTGTAGAATTTAGCCCCTTAACTTGTGGGAGGGAGGTACACCTGTCTGTGGAGCGATGATTCTATTTTAACTTTGCTATAGAAGTTAGGGTTGGAGCATCACAAATTTATTTTAGAAGAGTGTTTCAGTCCTAAGGAGGATCATAATGATGTGGAAGAAAGAAGATAAAAGATTATTGAATGTTTGTTAGCAGGGTTGAGGTGACATTGAAAGAGACTGGCTTAGAGAATTAAGCTAGCAAGAGTGTATATGATGTGCAGGGCCTTGATACAAGGACAGATTTGGTGCCCAGGGGAAGAAAAAGTCTGAAATGATTCCTCAGGCATGACAGGGTTGAAGCAATGAGAGAGAAATTAATTTGGCAGTAGGATATGGAGGGAGACACATTTAATAATTTTGTTTGGGGATTTGGTTAAACCAGCACAGATCTCTTGATATGGAAGGATTCTCTTGAGTGGGAGAAGGAGGGGCAGGGGGGAAAGGAGGAAAACTTCTTAATTTAGGTGCCATCCAAAGACTATCTGACATAGGAAAGACTGTTTTAGATTAACTGTATTGATGGAAAAACTGGGTAGGATATACTAGATTGAAATAAACCAAAACACCTAGATAGTGTGACACAGGATTCTGAGCAAGGTGGACCTATGGTCTGACCCAGTAAATGGAAGTTCTTATGTTTTTCTGTAAGGAGAACTTAGTTGACAACACTGTTATTCTTAAAAGATAGGCCAGAATCTACAGCTGTATTCTTCTTATCATGCTAACAATAGTAAAACCTTACTTGCAAAGAAAGAAGAGAACACAAACATAAAGGGCATGTTTACTTCATAGAAAAGCTACAAAAAATCGGATTCACTTGAAAAGAATGTTAAAGCTCTTTGTTAAACCAGACTTAAAATTTTTCATTCTTTCATTGTTGTCTTACATTTCGAAGTATTTGGGTTTATTTAACAGCAACCCTAAAGTCAAATTGAATATCATTTTTTTTAATCGAATCAAACTTTTAAGTAACTTTTGCATTTTGTTTTTAATTCTTAATGGATAAGTATTTTTACTGGACCTTTGTAATTTGGGGATTTGAAAAAGTTATTTTATGAAAGCAGCATTTTAAGAACATACTTCTCTTAAAGCAGACAACCAAAGGATTAACTCAATTTTTTCTAGTGATTTTAATATTTGTTGAAGGGATTTACCAAAGGTAAAACCACCCCTAGTATGCTCCTGTCCCTTCCTAAAGCAAAGGTATAGAATTTGAAAGCATGACATAAGCTGGATTTGTCCTGTTGTGAAAAGCATATTTGCATGGGTGGATACAAAAATAACACAAATTTGAAGCTAGCACAAAAATTACAGCAGTGTGTAAGACTCAGCTGAACAGGATTGTTTCATTTCTTCTTAGTTTAGCTAGATCCTGTAAAATCTTTGAGATCTCTTTATTATAAAATTTCTCGTGGAGTCTTCCAATATATATAAAATAAGTTTGACTGTAATGTTAATCCATTTATCTTCAGGGGCTGTTTGTTCTATGGTCCTCCTGGAACAGGTAAAACATTGGTAGCTAGAGCTCTAGCTAATGAATGCAGCCAAGGAGACAAAAAGGTGGCTTTCTTTATGAGGAAAGGAGCTGACTGTCTGAGCAAGTGGGTTGGAGAATCTGAACGTCAGCTTCGTCTCCTTTTTGATCAGGTTAGAAGAAAATGTTCACCTACTTCTCATACAACTTGTTTATAAAATGTTTTTCATTGTAGTGCTATTCCTTGTGCCAGAATTATTTGCAGCTAAAAAGAACCTTGCAGAAGTTATGTCGTAGTGGTTGCATGTACACAGGACACTGATTGTGCAGTCATTTAGTACTTTTATAAATAAGTACTAAATGGCTGCACAGTAACCAGAGTTACTGCACAGTAGTGTCACCAAGTGGTTTTTAGGCAACACTGACTGCTCAGTAGCTTATTACTACTGCATGGTAGCGTCACGTCATGCGGCACTACTGCGCAGGTGTAATGAGCTACTGAGTGGTTAGCATCTCGTGTAAACCGTGGCCAGTGAGAGGAAATTGCTAACATTTTAAAGTTAGAAGAAAAAGTAGAGGAAATATTGGTGAAATTATTTTACATTTTATCTAAGAACAAACAGGTTTTATTTTAAAAAAAAATGAGAGAAGGATTTGCTAAAGAACTCTTTGAATCATTGAGGTGGTACTTGGCTAACGCATTGAAATACAGCTGTAAAAAGAGAACAATTTAGGATTATATCTTGGTGTGTGTATACCTCATGTATTTAAGTATGATCACTCTTTTACTCATTTGGGTTGGGAGAATGATGGCAATGAGAGATTCAGGTGAATAGTGAAATCCCATCTCTTTGCACCAATGTAGATTTCAGATGCTAAAATTTCCCTTTAAATCAGAATTCTCAACCAGGGTGATGCTGCTAATATTATGTAACACCCTTAAAAGGACTGCATTACATGTGCAAACACTACCACATGATTCACAAGATCAACTCAAAAATTTAAAATAGGAATCCGTAGTGTCAAAAATATTCTGATCTGTTGTGTTCTTTCTAAGTTCCTTGCAACCAAACTGCTCCATTTTTCTGTAGTTAAGAAATGTGTGAAAGTTGAGTTGACCCTTCTAAGGGGTGCCTGGGGTCTAATGAGGGCTGCCTAGAGTTTAAAAAGGGTGAGAACCACTGAAAAAAATTAAACAAACATAATAGGAAAGAAGTGATGTTTTCTATAAGAGGGCAAAGACTTGTGATTACTTACTGTTTTACAGGAAAGGCTATAAGGTAGGAGAGAGTATAGTCGGTCATGAAAAAATGCTATTGGAAAATAAGAAAGTACATTTTTATTTAACGGCAGGCTGCAAAACAAAAGAAATGTGTATTTTGCTTCTGTATGTAACCTTAAAGAGCTCTTAAAATTCTCTGCTTGTATTTTATATTAGAAATTTCATATCTCATATTAAAACCTTTTGTGCTTGGTAGATGTGTCAATCTAGAGAGAAATGAGGATCCTGGGATATCATAGCGAGGTGAAAGCTGTGGTCTCCCAGGCCCAGATGGTGGAATTAAGTGACCATAGTTCTTATTTTTTATTTCTCTCAGTAGTTAAACTGAGATGCAAAACTCCTAACCCTTCTCTGAAGTGAAGGCATGTTCCTACTCTTCCGAAGTTCACCATAATTCTCTAGCAAAAGAGAAATCTGGATGTTAAAGATGGGATTTTTGAACATGTTCAACATCGGCACAACTCTGCTTTCATATTTAGGCAAATGC
>NW_017729028.1:27270221-27298219 GCF_001723915.1 Gavialis gangeticus | reverse complement strand
AACATCGGCACAACTCTGCTTTCATATTTAGGCAAATGCTGAGATTTTCTGTTTTTATTTTATGCAAGAAATAATTTACAGAGAAACCAAATATTGGAGGCTATCTTTATGAATCCTAAAAGAGCCTTTAATGTTTGTTTTCCCCTTGCTTTGCAGTAGTAAGTAAAGCTGGTATACCTTTTTTTAAAGGTAGAGCTCTGCTATCACTCAGTCATGTTGTCAATACTTTTTCCCAAATGGAAACTATTATAGAAAGAGGATAATGTTACTTTAGAACAAAATAAACGCAACAGTAAGTCCCCAAATAACAAAAGAGTTTACACTTATGTAATAATTGAGAAGTAATCTAGCATCAGATGAGTTAATATAGGTAATTCAACTGCAAATACCTGAGGTATTGGAAATGAACTCCGAGCATAACATAAGAAAATGGTTTGTGATATTAATAGAAGTAGCTTTTATGTATGTCTGAGAACTGTATATATTACAGGTTATGAAAGAACAGTGAGTCTGGAGATCATTTCCCCATCTCTCGGAAGTAAATTTTACTTTTCAGTTTCCTCTTTTTATTCGTTCCTCTAATATTTTTGCTCTGTTATTTTTCTTTGAGAACTTCAAGTTTTTTTTTTATGTTCAATAAAAAAAAAAAAGAAAACAAAGTTTTAAAATATGGTTAGTTGGGATTGGTGAAACATTGACATGGGCCTCATGTTGTATATTAATGCCTTCCTAGCATCACTTGCTCAAATGCCAGAACAACTGAGGCACTGTTTCCTTAAGCAGACTTCTTTAAGCAAAGGCAAATGTAGGATGGTTGTTAGATCATTAAAACAGCACCTTAGTTTATAGGATCAGAGGGAAAAAGGGCTGGAAGGGACTTAATGAGGTCATCTAGTTCAGCCCCTCTGCCCAAGGTCGGATCATTCCTGACTAAACCATCCCAGCCAAGTGTCCATCTAACCTGCTCTTGAAAACTATCGGGGTGGAGATTCCACAACTTTTCCTGGTAGCTGTTAAACTTTCAGATTTATTCTCAGGACTGGGTTTAACAAAGGCATCCTAGAACAAGCTATTGTGTTCAGAATGTGAAAGGATTAGTAGTGCATGGAGTAAAAATGCTCTTAGCTACTGCAGAAGAACTATGAATAAACAGCTACTACTTTTTTTCTTCTCCATACTAGGCATACTTGATGAGGCCCTCTATAATCTTCTTTGATGAAATAGATGGGTTGGCCCCAGTTCGGTCTAGTAGACAAGACCAGATTCACAGGTAACGTTTTAAATGCATTTCAGAGGGGTAAGCTTTTATCTTGGTAAACTTAAAGTAGCACATTAGATGTATTTAAATTAAGATTGGGTGCAAGATCCTCATTTCCTGGTCTGCCTCCCTCCTTTATACCAAAGAGGCCAGAGTCATGTAAAAGGGCCTTAAGTCCTTTTTATGACTAAACAAGGATTCCCCTAGCAGGTAAAATACAGAATGCTGCCTTCTCAAGGCCTTGGGAATGTGGGTACATGTGGCTGCAACAGAGGAAACTCTGAACATTGCTTTGGTCTCTAGGCAGTGGCCCAGGCAGCGTGTCCTAACTTAAGCCCCTTTTACATGTAACATTTATGCCACGACACATGAGTTAATTGCTGGTTTGTATGGAGCCTTAAATTGAATGTGTGGCCTAGCTGACAATCAGCTGGTTGCCTGATCAGGCTGGGGTTTGTATCTGGGGTCTGGAACTGGCCCTAGTGTATTCCCCACCAGGCTGACTGTTGGCTGATTGTCAACCCTGGCTGGGACCCTGTTGAGGCCAGTTCGAAACCCTGGTGCGATCTCTGGCTTGAGTTAACAATCAGCTGATTGTTGGCTCAGGCGTTGGACCTGTTTTTGCCTGACCTTCAAGTTGTAGGTGCAGGGAGAGCCTGGGATCATAATCAGCCTCTTCCTGCATTAGCATGTATGGCATAACTGGGATCTGATCCCTGAACTCCCCAATTGCACCTCCTTCTGTACCCATGTGGTGTGGCGGGTTGTGCAGTTATTGAGATTGGAAATTAGATTCCATGGTGTGTTGAAATGAAAACCTTCCACGGTCCCTGAATAGGCCCCAGGCTATTTCAGCTAAAACACCTAGGATAGGGAGAACCTTAAACATTATTGTTCATCTCTTGGTAATACCAGTTGAGTGCTGCAGCTCTAAATGTACAGCATGTAGTCTGTGCCTTCGTCTGAAATATTCTTGAAAGAGGATATTTCAGTAAAAATGTTGAGTAAACAAGTCTTGTTAGCCAGCAAAACAGAAAAATCAGTTGTAATTTGTTGGTATGGTTAAGCAGTTCACTATGTCTTGTTAATTTAATACTTTCATTTCTACTTTTCTGTATTTGTGGCTAGATTGCTCCTGAAATTCGTATTTTTTGTGTTAGCGTGCTATTTGTATCCTCATTTTTCTGCAGCAGCTCATTTTTGAAAGAAATATTCCACTGTTCTTGTCCCCAGTTATGTTCTCTTTCCCTGATGCACTGGTTATTTCTGCTAGCTGTTTGAGTCTGAGGCTTTTTTTGTGTCACTGCAGCTTCTTCCTCCCCTCCCAAGCAAGTATTGCCTTCCCCCAAAAGTGCACACACAATTTATATACTGGCCAGTGGAAGAGGCCTGTAGGGATCTTCAGTCAGTAGCTTCCCAAACTCAGTTTCTCCAAAATTATAAAGATCCTTGAATCTGCCAGTTCTTTTGGGGTCATGCAACTTGCAAGTTTGCTTAGATTATATGGGTAAAGGCTCTGAGAATTAAAGATGTCAGTAACAATATGAAGTGTTCATTATGTAACTTTTAGAGTAACAGTAAGAAAAAAAGAATGTTTTAAAATGTTCCCAATGGATTGTTTGCAAACTTTCTTCTAGTTCTATAGTGTCTACCTTACTTGCCCTCATGGATGGACTGGATAATAGAGGAGAAATAGTTGTAATTGGTGCTACAAACAGACTTGATTCTATAGACCCTGCACTCAGGAGACCTGGTCGCTTTGACAGGGAATTTCTTTTCAACCTGCCTGATCAAAAGGTAAAAATTACAAAGGGTGTATAAGAAAATTTTTAGATCTAAGTAAGTATGCATCTGCAAGACTCATATTCAGAAATGGATCTTTTGACAAAATAGTATTTGATTTATTTTCATTAAATGTAACAATTTGTATTTATTTAAAATTTGGAAACCAGATTATTTTAGACATCTCTAGGACACTGTCTTTAAAAAAAAAAAATAAAAAAAAAAATAACTACACAGCCCATGTAAAGGTTAAAAATACTAGGTATTCAAATAAAAAAGGTCACCTAGTGGCTTTCTGAAAGACATATGCATTTCATTATCTACTGATAGAACACAGTTAACTAATATTACTGAAACTTCTCCAAAACAATTTACCAGCAACAAATCACTAGAATCTTCAGTCCTGTTATCTCAGGTTTGCAAAAGACTGTGTCCTAAGCGAGCTGTAGGAAAAAAGTCTCTCTCAAGTTCAGTTGAGACTGCCTGTAAGAAAATTCATCAGAGAACAAAACATTTAGCTTAAGAAGTATTGATGTTGTACAGTATAGGACATTCTTTCTTTAAAATCCTTTGCTATTTGTAGTGGTTATTTCTGGAGGCGCACCAGTGCATCAGTCCATATTGTATCAACACTGATAAAAGGAAAATTAACGTTATTGGCAGTTGGCTTTTTTGGCTGATATGGCTGATTTTTAATGTCACCAATAAATGCCATGTTTGAGTGGGCAGTGGCAGCCCACCAACAGCCTGGGCACAGATGTGGGGGAAGCTGACCCTCTCCTCTCTGTACCCCCTGGACCAGCCACTTGTGGCTCCTTCGCATGCCCTGCCCCACTCTGGCTGGGTAATGGCAGCCCCAGCCCCCCTCCTCCCTCACCATAACAGCCTTGATCTGCGTCTCCGCACCTCTTCAATCCCCCTGCCCTTTGCCCCCCAGTAAACTTACCAGCTGCAAGCTGCTCTTCAGGTTGCTAGGCTGTGTGTCGACAGTCGAATAGGTATCAGCTGATATGGCTTGTTAATAATCAGCCATTGCTGTCAGCTCAAAAAATTGTTATCGGTGTACCCCTAGTTATTTCACTCATTTTAACAGAAATATGAAGCTTAAAACAAAAGTCAGAATGGTTGGGGGCAAATGATTTTTCTGGAGTTTGCTAATCTGTATTAGAAAGGAATTTTTAAAATTGTCTTTAACCACTGTTTAATTTTTCACTAAGCACATCTAAGAGTGCTTCAAAGTAGCATTAATAATTAAATGATTACTGAGTAGATGGAGTCTTCAAAAACTGCTAGTCCCCTTCTCCCCCCTTTTTTTGTTTTCTTTTAGGTCTGTAGAAGTTTTGGGTTGGTAGCACCTACTCTGTTACAGTGCCCCAGCTTGGTCCAGGTTATAACATCATTTCACAATAGTCACACTGGAGAGTGGAACTGGCCCAGGAAAAGGTTCGGTTGAGGCCTCCATTTCTCACTTTTACAAAACCATCCAGTATACTTTTAGAAGCTGTAAAATGGGGGCTGTCCTGATCTTTCTATGGACTGGCTATATTCTTCACTGAAGCCAATTGAGAATTCTGCTCTGAGGGGGGGGTGTCAAAAGGTAGCTGGAGCTAGTGACTCAAGACGTCTGAACTAAGTACAGACATTCTAAAAGCCCAATCCTGAAGTGATTCAGTCTTTACAGGCTATACAGGCGTATATTGAACCGATTTGCAAGTAAATAGACAATCACTTGTGATTCTGGAAATGCAGCCATATGCCTACAGCGGCTCAGGCTAGAAGCTGGAGGGCACTAGAGTGAGTCCTCCTTTCCGTTTGGCAACAGCTGGAGGGAAGCTGACCTGGGGGGCGGTGGGGGACATGGTCAGGCTCTGGCACTCTGCTGAGTATGATTAGGGAGGGATTTAAACCCCTACCCTGGCCTGCAGGGACCCTAGCCAGGGTGTGCCTAGAAGGGGAAGTGGGAAGCAGCCCTTGGCAGGTTTGTCCCCAAGTGGCGGGGCATGGCCAGATACCAGCCCAGGGCAGTGCCTCAGGCAAAGTGGGGACAGGGAGGGGGATTAAATTCCCCTGTCTTCCCTCTTGGGCACAGGCATGGGGATTTCAGCCGGGGTCTGCCCAGCTTTCTGCCCTGCTGGCCACTCACACAGCGGGGGGCATGGCCAGAGCCAGCTGTCATGGCCCTACCATCTGCCCTCCTTGTCCAGGGCTGGGACTGGAGCTGTGGGGCTGAGCTTGGCCAGCCCCACAGCTGCTGAGGTGCTGCTGAGGGAAGGCATGGAGGGGTCAGCCCAGTTGGGCCGTGGGGACAGGGCCCTTCCTAGCTCGTGGTGGGTCTGTAACAGTCTAGCCTGGTGTGCATGGGTGGTGGCTGGCCAGGCAGTGGTGTGGAGGTGATGCAGCTGTGGGCGGGTGCCTTGGCAGCTGGACTGGCCATGTGGGATGATGAGTCCTTTGTGCATGTGGCTGCCCAGGCCGGCTTGGAGGTGCTGGTGGGCCTAGAGCCTGGCAGCCACCTGAGGTGGGGGCTTATGTGGCAGCTACAGACAGACAAGCAGGCACTGTGCAGGGGGTGCAGCGGTGGCTGTTGGCATATGAACCCTTGCGGTAGGCAGTTTCTGGGCCTGCCGGTGCCTCTGAGCGGGCCCGGGCAGCTGCAGGCACAAAAGACTTGTCCTGTGCAGCCAGTCATGCTGCCAAGGCATCTGCCTGCAGCTGCAGTAGCATCACCTCCACACCACTGCCTGGCCAGCCACTGCCCATGTGCACCATGCCAGGCTGCCATGGAGCTGCAGCCACCTGGTAAGGGCCCTGCCCCTGTGGCCTGGCCCAAGCCAACCCTGCTATCCTCCTGTCTTGTCCAGGGCTCAGCTGGGGTGGCTGCAGGTGCTGCTGAGGATGGGCATGGAGGGGCTGGCCAGGGCTGGGTCTGGCCATTGAGGGTAAGGCCCTTCCCAGTTAGCTGTGGCTCCATGACAACCCAGCACGGCCCAGCCTGGCCTGGGCACAGACAGCCAGGAACATACCCGCAGCCCCAGCCCGAGCTGCAGGCAGGTGGGAAGAGCCCTGCACCTGCAACCTGGCCCAGCCCAGCCGAGGCTGGACCCTTTGCTCCTGCCCTCAGCAGTGCCCACTGGCCAGCCTAGCTCAGCTCCAGCCCTGGGCAAGGCAGGCACGTGGCAGTACCATGATGGCTGGTGTCTGGCCACACCCCCACCCCTGTTGTTGGAGCAGTAAGTGCGGCTTGGACCCTGACAGGGGCTGCTGTGCCCCAGCCAGGCAGACTCTGGCTGTGGTCCCCTGGGGAGAGAAGGGAGGAAGGGGGAATAAACCCCCTCCAAGTAGACAGCACAGCTCAGCACAGGGCTGCAAAGCATACTGGGATGCTGGGGAACTCTGATTTAGCTTAAACCAGGAAGTGGTCTGGGACAGAAGTTCCATAAACTGGTTTGACCTAAATCAATTAAGTCTGATACTATGTTCAAACAGGTTTATCTTAAACCAGTTTTGGCCATCTTGAAACTGGTTTTTGTTCACTGAATTTCTGTTGTTACAGCTTTAAATCAGTTTCTGATCACTTAAAGTGGTTTATGTGTAACTTCTGTCCTTAGGACTGGAGAATAATGAAGAAGTAAGCACTGGTGATTTAAGTGAGCAATTTAAACACCTGTTGCTGAAAGACAAAGAATATTATTTCAGTAATGCTGTTTGTAGGGTCTAGGTTTTGCAGACACATTTTACCTTTTGTGTTACTTTGAATGTTATTGAGGCAGAGCGTAAGTTGTGCCTGCCATGTTAAGAGGTTTCAGCAGGCTGGAGAGCAGCTGGCAGGTGTGATCAGGCCCAATTAGACTGTCACATGACCATGGGGGGGGCACCTGATTGGATGAGGGCTGAGTGGGCAACATCGCTCAGCCTGAGGAGAGCAGCTCCCAGAACACCTGGAGATTGGGGTAGGAACTATGGGGATGGAGGAGGTTCCTCCTGGTCCTGGGTAAAATCTGGAACTGCACCCTGCTGGGGGTAGATGGTGTGGTGGGGCTGCCTGTGGCGGGGCACTTCCCAGGAAATGCAACACCTGAGCCTCTCCAGAGAAGGCAAGGATGGGGTGCCAGACAGCCTCATCCCTCACTGCCTTGTGGGTACTGAGCGGAGGGGAAGGGCTAGGGGTGTGCACAGGGCCCAGGTCCACTGAGTGGGGCTTGAGACAGTGGCCAAGGCCCACTGAGTGGGGCCTTAGGCCCAAGGGGTGTAAAGCCCAGGAGCTCAGTGAGGGGTGGAGTAGCGCAAGGCACCTGAGACCAAAGTGGCCTGGGTCCAAACTCAGCCCTGTGCTGGGCAGTAAGCCTGATAACTAGGGTAGAGTAGCGCCAGAGGTGCCTGAAGGTCTGTCCCGGCTCAGGACTGAAGAGTGCAAGCAGGGAAGCCCAAAAGACCATGTAGAGTAGGGCATGAGAATAGCCTGAAGGACTGCATGGAATAGGGCGGTACGAGTGCGGCCCAGAGCAGAGGTGGAATGAATGAAGCCCAGTACAGAGGGCAGAGTGAGTTAGGCCCTATATGAGGAATGAGTGAAAGAGTCAGAGATCAGCCCAGAAAGGGGTCCCAGGAGAATGGTCAGCTGTATTAGAAGCCATCTGCAAGGCATGGGACACAGTATAGTGATGGTTCGGAGCCACGTATTTGGCCCACTACACTAGGGCCACAGTTAGGGCAGCCTCCCGTATTGAGCAATCGTTATGGCAACATCAAAGGTGTGGCAGGTGAGACAGGGCAGACTGGCTGCAGGAGGCAGGTCAATGATGTGAGCAGCCCGAGGGCAGAGCTTGTAGTCACCCCCTTGTCACAATTACAATGCGCAGTGAAATATACACTGTATTTGTCTTATTTAACTTTAGCACAAAATACTTCCTTTGTTTTAATAAAAAATTGACAGTGTCACAACATTCTGGTGGAGAGTTTACGCACACAAATGAGAAACTCAGGCATGTGGTTCCCACTGTGGTTGTAACTTAACCACATTTAAATGATATTCTGCATTTTTTGTATAGGTTTATACAGTGTGGCCTCAGCTTCACTTAAGGCTTTTGGGGGTAAAGTGATGCAAACAAACAGCTATACATTTTTGAAATCTGCCCAGTAATAAAAAGTACATATACAACAGGAATTGTTTTACTGTATTTCCTTGCATGCAACACACTCCCAAATAATACATGCCTTGTTTTGGGAAGACTGAATGAAGAAGAATTTTTTTCCCTTGAAAATATCAAGTAATTTAATATAACAAATCATAAAAAACATAAAACCTTACAACAAATACTATAAAATACAGACACAAATGTTGGCTTTGCATGGACCTCAGGTGAGCTAGGTAGATGACTATTACTGTATTTTTATAGGTTGGAGGTTGAGATGCAGGGAGATTAAAGGGCTTGAGCTTTCTCCTAACACCAAATATGTGAAAGTTTTGAAAAAGCTGAATTAAAACAAGTATAGAATTGGTATTCCTAGTTCTTACTTCTGTACTAGGAGCTTTAAAAAATGACCAATGTTAAAAAAAAAAAAACTCCCCCTGTTAAAAAATTTAAAAGTTTTGGGGAGAAGGGAATATATTATATGACTACTGGAGGGGTAGGGACACAAAGTGTTTTCTGCTTTAACCAGGGTTCCCTGCTCTTGGACACAGGCTGCTGTGAATGAGCAGCAGCCAGGCCAGGGACAGACTGTCTGCGTTCTGATGTTGGCCATTGCAGCCAAATCAGGGTCAGGCCGCCTGCTCTTTGACATGGGCTGCTGTGAGTGAGCAAAAGCCTGGCTAGGGACAGGCTGTCTGCTTTTGGCATAGGCTGATGTGAACAGCTAGCTACAGCTCCTTCAGGAGACAGACTCCGTGTAGCAGCCCTGCAGCACGGATTTCCCAGGGGGTACCCAGGGCTAATGCCTACTCACCACCACCCCCTGCCTTGGTTAGCAGGTAAATCATTGCTGTATTCTCTCATATTATGCACACACCAATTTCCAGCAGCTTAGTTTTGGAAAAAAGGTGTGTGTTGTATGTGAGAATACAGTATTTGTCCTGTGATTCCTTTCTTTGTTTTGAGTTTTTATATTCCCAGCTTTCCTGTTGGATTAATTTTATATTTAAGATTGAATTTAATGTGTAGACTGTTAAAGTTTGATTCTGTTAGAAAGATTCAGTTTGCATTGTAGTAAACCAATCTGCAAATAATAAATAACTTAGTAATGTATTAAATACCAAGCCATTTGATAATGGGAACTGTTACTCGTAAGTGTTTCCGTTAAAAATTTAGGCTACATCAACTGGTGATATTTCCTCTTAGAACAAGAAATATAGTGATAAATTTATATATACTAGTGTAGTAGAGTTGATTTTTGTTTTTTTAATTTGTCTTCTCTATTATACTATAAAACTGTGACACACATGACACATTTTATAAACTTAAAGCAACATTCTTCTTTTCCTCATGAGCATTTGATTTTTGAACTCTTGTATATATTCTAATGACAGCCAGTTTTGAAAAATAATTAGATGCTCATCTAAATAAGTAATGATTTAAAATAGTTTGTCTTTGGGTTCTGTTACTAATTCTGAATTGTTTATTTCTTTATCAGGCAAGAAAGCACATTTTACAAATTCATACCAGGGACTGGAACCCTAAATTGTCAGATCCTTTTTTAGGAGAACTAGCTGAAAAATGTGTTGGTAAGTGATACAAAATTAATTCTTTCATTTTGTGCCTTTTCTTCCTATAAAACCATTTTTTCCTTAGCTTTGGAAGTATGTTGAACACTTACTTCTGGATTTTTGAATATGCACTGGATTGGTTAATTTTTAAATTTGAATGAACTATTTCCTATTTCTAATAAGAAAGAAAAAAAAAAAAGGCTAACTTGTATCGGAGAGAGTGTAATACAAAACCTGTAATAATATAGTTTGAAGAAAGTAGTTTGATACATGTTTCCCTTCTGTACTCTCCAGTGTCCTTGTGTAGGATATATACCAAAAAATATATGCAAAGCTATATAGAAACAGGATTTATAGGTAAATGTTCCAGTCAAATTATTGCACTGGAGATGAGATTGGGGATACTGTTTTCCTGTCTACCCAAGGAGAAAAACAAAAATTCTGAATATTTTTTTTTTTATTTTTCTTTTACGGAAACTGGCATGCTCTCCTCAAACTGAAGATTCATGAACTAACTAACTACCCTAGAGCTAAGATATCCCCCAGTTTTGCTAGTGCCTAACAAACCCAGATGGCAGGCAGAGGGCAAAAAACTTCTTCCCTCCAGACTTGGCCACCATGAATATCCTAAATATATCCTTGGAGCACTCAGAGACCTGCTGTACTGAATGGAGGATGGTTGTTCAAGATAAAACTTGTTGCTTTTAAAGCATATCAGAAATAAAAACGAACATTTTATTTAGTGAATTTAACAGAGGAAAAAAACCCTAAAACACTCGCCATAACCTCTCCACAACAATTTGTCGTACAAAGATACATCCTCTGTCAACCATCTTCTTGGGCAAGCATTGAAGTTCTCAGAAAAAGGATAATCTCGCATAACTGTTCATTGGAATTCTTCATCAAAGAAATAAGAACTTTAAATTGAACATCAGTCCATTCAGTCAGCTACTGTACATCCGAATTATCCTCTTCATCCACAGGAACATCCATCTTCGAAGCAGCATCTCTCCGCTTTTGATCCACAAAGACCTCAACATCTTCTGGTGAGGAGAAAGTATAACTATCCAGCAAACTCCAATTTAAACTTTGCCGGGTATAAGAAAGCATGTGCCAAATCTATTTCACGTAAATTCTGCTTGACTTCTGACAAGGACTTGTACCACTTACTGGGAAAGGGGGATAGTTGGGATGAAACCCAGTTTCAGGCATTTGAAATGTCACATGATTTCTCTCCAACTTGACAATACATTTATATATTTTTAAGATGTTCAGGTCACAAGGGCAGCCTCTGGTAGGTCTTATTAGAAGGCATTCCTTGTGCTGAAGTAAAACCAGATGGTTTTGGGAAAAATCTGTTAACAATTTTTTTCGTGTTGAGAAATATCTCCACTGGCTCAAACACCATCCAGTTATTGTGTACTTGAAATTATCTCTATTCTGTATCTTGGAGTCTTAATGTATTTCAGCATTTCCAAAATCAGAACCTTTTGATTTACTATAAGAAGTCTCTACTCAGTTATAGTATGGCTTGCTAGCCTCATTTGCCTTAAGATGACTTCATCATTTTTGTTCGTGATGTTTAGAACATCTAGCATTTTGTTCAAACTTTCCAGGTTCTTTGGGGTCATGCTATCCTGTTTCCTGGCCTCTTATCCCATTGATTTTAGCTTATTTTGCCCTCTGGCATGGACACGTTTTAAAAAAACCCCAAACACTGTTGATTCAGCAGGCTTTTGATACAGCCTGATTTTATGTCTCTCTGGTTTCATGAACTTGGCAGCACGTACACATGTATGGATGCTAATGAAGAAAACTACTGACATGCTACAAAAGTAACTAACTTCTATGGAGAATCAGTCATGAGTGGATAGCTTGTTCATGTGTGCCATCCACACCTTTTTAAAAAGGAATTTGTCAAATTATTTAAAAAAAGTAAATAAAATCAGGACTTATTGGGCAATAGATAGTGTGACAAATGTCAGTCCTTAAGAAACAGCTTAGGTTTTTATGCCTTTTGGAACTTGCGTGTGTGGATATTTATGGTGGTGATAATCTTGAAACGCACTGAGCACTTTGAGAACTGCAGTATTTAACAGTGGGTGCGTGCAAGATTATTAGAGTGAAGCAGCTGAGAGAGAACACAGAAATGGTACAAAGGACCAGATAATTGGAGACTTGGGGGGGATTTTAGAATTCCACAAATCCATGTGGTGGGACATTGGAAAACCTGAGCACAACTACATTTTTTATGGTTTTCCTGCAATTAAGTGTCTTAAAGAGAGGCTTCCAGCCATCCTGAAGTTTGCAACCTGTGCCAATCTCTTGTGTGTACTTTTTTGCTGTGAATGTAGTCTGTCTAGATCAACTTAATATCCATTGTCTTGTTAACTCTAGATTTAACACCCCCCCCCCAATCATAGCAACAGAAAAGTTTTGAACTCCTTTATTCACCATCTTTCAGGTAAATTGCTTCACAGTTTAGTTCAAAGTGTTTAAATACGGGTGCAGTAATTTTTAAAGAAACACAAACATCTCACTGGATTCAAAATACTTATAAAATATAGTGTTTTTGCTCCCTATCATAGCTGACTACCTTAAAAGGAAAAAGGTTGCCTTATTACAGGTTGGTTTGTTCTCTCTCATCCTAATGTATGACAAAGAGGCATGTTTTAGCATTACTATTCAGGATTTTTCCCACATATGTGAGAAAAAAACATCCACCCGCAAGCTGATTATATCTTCCTGCGGAATATGATGATCAGATTTAGACCAAATCCTTGATAAGTCGTCTTAATATTTATTTAAAAGTAGTCATGACTGTGTTTGTTTTTTTAGGGTGGGCATTGGGAAGAGAACTTGGATGAGAAATAAAAAATGATGACTTACAGATTTCTGTAAGTCTGGATGTTCTCTAGCCTGGTTGCTGATTGCTTCTTACTGAAAGATTTTTTTTTTTTTAAAGAAACATGTAAACAAACGAAACAACCCCCCCCCCCCCCCCCCCAAAAGAAAACCCCCAAAATTTCACTCGTGTGCACAATCTCATGGTGGGAAAGATAACTAGATGGACTATGTGAAGTGAAAATTTACTTTTTTCCTAGTGAAAGCCGAGCCCACCAAAGCCTGTGATTATGCCCACCAAACTAAACAATCTTTTCAAGCCTTTTAAAAAGCAGAAGCAAGTGTATTGGAATTTAGTTGCAGTGCCTCTAGTGCTAGAGTAAAAACCAGCACTTCATATTTGGCATTGAGAACTCCTTACTCCATATTACCTCATCTTCTAGGCAGTGTGCGCCTTTGCGTCTTAACAGTAATCTTTTTAATGTTCTGCAAGATAGGATTCTTGCAGTTGTCTTGTCACTCAAATGAATGTACAATATACACAAGAGAATCGCTCAAAAACGACCAATTATTACTCTTCAAATGTAATTGCTCCTGAGAAATGGGGTAATAGAATTGGAGACTAATTGTATATCTGATCACCTGAGAATTTAATTTTGAAAATAGGCCACAGGATATTATTTCCTAATTTTGTAATTCTATGGAGACATACAAGCTGTGATTAAAAAGACTGTTAAAAGGTGGTAGCATTTATTAATAGGAGAGGATATAGCTCTTGAGCTGGTGAATCTTATGCGACAAAGATTGCTCACACTAGATTTTAACTTGGAAGGGGCATTTGTGACTATAATGCATCCTTAGACTGAACAGCTTTGTTTTAGCGTCTCCTAAGCCACAGTGCTGCTTCATAGTTGAATAGACTAATTTGAACACATAGGCTAAATACAGACAGTCAAAAAGCCTGGGGCTGAATAGATTCAGTCTTCACGGGGTAGTTTTAATCTGCATAGTTTGAACCGATAAGCAAATGAACAGACATTTATATCTGATTCTGGACCTGCAGCCACATGCCTGCAGTGAAACAGGCCAGAAGCTGAGGGGTGCTTAGCTGGAGCAGACAGCTGAGGCCAAGTCTAGCCTGCCCACCCACCCTGCAAGGGGGTAAGGGAGCTGTGGGGGAGTGCAAAGCCTCATGGGATGCTGGGGAGCTGCAAGTTAAGTGAGTTAACTTGAATCTGGAGGAGATATGGGACAGAAGTTCAGTAAACCAATTTAACCTACATCAGTTAAGTGTGATATTACATCCATCCAGGTTTATCTTAAACTTCTGTTGTGTTTACAGATTTGAACCAGTTTCTGATCACTTCTACTGGTTTATGTGTAATTTCTGTACCTAGCTGTAAAGTTGAACATGAAGCATAAAAGAAGTGGCAGAATTGAGAATGCAATACCACTTCTAAATTTTCCACTACAGTTGTAGGCCCTGTTCCTGCAAATGTAACTGCCCAAGTAATGGGGACTCCCTGCGTAGTTTTGATTGCAGGACAATGATGTGTAACCCCAAGCCACCTATAATTAACCAACAATTACACGACGCTTATTCTGCAACAGAATTGGATAATAAAACTACTTGTATCAAATGTATTTGATTTCACTTTAGGTAGTTTTTACTAGAACTTGAAACTTGAAAAAAGTTGTGATTATTTATGCAGTTTGTAACTAATAATTTTAGCAGCCATTTTTCCCAACAGGAAATTATTAAAATTGTGTCTTAAAATATTTATTCAGAAGTCTATAGAGTCTAATATGATGATGATTTGATTATAATTGCGCACACACAATCATGTTCAGATCGCTAGTGAAAAGTTCTGTAATTCCATAGGGTTTTTTATTTGAAAATCTTGTCCCTATTTTTGTTCCAAGTAAACCCTATAATTAATATAACTAAGAGATGAGGAGGGAAAAAATCTCTCCTTACTCCTCCTTGGTTTGTTTTATACATTCATCAACACTTAGTATATTGCCACCTTTATTTTTTGCTGAATGTACAAGCCTTGGTAAAGGGTATTGACTGGTAGCAGCAGCTGCTCCAAAATGGAAATCAGGCAGGTGTGTGCACAAAAACAGGAGAAAGATGGGAAGCAGGGATAAGCAGTTTTATTGCTAACTTTCTTGGGCTTGTTAAATATCATTCTGAAACGGAAGGAAAAACATTAACAGTTTGAAGCATTTAGGGGAAAAATGGTCAGTCAGTACATATAACAGAAGGGTACTTAGATTTTTTTTTTAATTTAATGAATAGATTCTATAAACATATATCTTCAAAACTATAGGATTTTATAAAATATTTCTCTCTGCTGTAGAACTTTATGCTTCTGTTTATTGGCTTAAAATAATCTGAAAAGATTTTTCCATAAAAGAATAATCATATAATTTGTTTGAAAGCTGGAAATTGTATGCTATAATAGGTTCAATAAGGGTGGGACAAAATGCCCTAAACTACATCTCTGTTACTGCAAGGGAAACAAACTAGTATCTGAAATCCAGTTGTTCTCAGTGGTTCTAATACTGAAAAAAAACAAAACTGTCAATAAGTATACAAAAAAGAAAAAAATAGGTGTGTAAAAGTGGCGAGAATATAGTGGCCGTCAGTAATGATGATTAAAGAGCTTTAAGTAGATTGTTGTAAATATTTTGAGGTTGGAATGAATAAAAAAAAAGTTCAGTATTGTAATTTTTTTCTGCTTTTCTATGCCACTAGAATTATAAAACTAAAAAGACAGAGAGATTGTGTTTGATAGTAAAATAAGCTTCACTTGCGAGGTGGAAAAAGTGAATTAGGTGAGGGAATTTTTCAGTTAAGAAATAAATGCTTTTCTAACTACGTGCTCAAGCTGAAATACTTAGACATTCTGTGGCCATGAAGACTGTTCCTGAAACTAGAAGGGACATCTGTAATATTATAAAAACTTCCGAAAGAAGTTTTTGACTATAGAGAGGATTTGATTTGATTAGTAAAGCCTGTTTTATACAGTTGAAATGACAGGTAAAACTAGATAAATTTTAAGTTTTAACCAAACAGTACTGATATGAAATCAGTTTCTTTTCATTTTAACATCACATGGTTGCATTATATATTGTGGTGTTTTGATGTAAAGAAGCATCAATGGATACTGTTTTGTATTTGCCTTGTCTTCTATATGCACATCCCCAGTGATTTCCACCCCCCCCAACCAGTCTCTAAAACAGGTGGGCAAAATGCGGCCCGTGGGCCAGGTGCAGCCTGCCAGGCCATTCTGTCTGGCCCATTGGGCCCCTAAAAAGTTTAGAAAATTAATATTTCATAGATTCATAGATGTAGGGTTGGAAGGGACCTAAGTAGATCTTCAAGTCCGACCCCCTGCCCTGGGCAGGAGAGAATACTGGGCTCATGTGACCCCAGCTAGGTAACTTTCCAGCCCCCTCTTAAAGACCCCCAAGGTAGGAGCCAGCACCACTTCCCTATATTTGTTCTTTAATATTTATCTGCCTGTTGTGCAGCCCTCGATGGCTTGCCAAAGCTCAGTAAGCGGCCCTTTGCCCAAAATAGTTGCCCGCCCCTGCTCTAAGAGAAGTCCAGATAAGGGCATAATTTCTTTTTCTTATAGGTATTTAACATGTGGTTCATAAGATGCCATCAGCTCCAGGGTTGATTTACCCTACAACTGTACCTGTTCACTGAACACAGAATGGATGAGTCTGTGATAAAGAAGTGCTAATGGCTGTTCTTTTAGCTGTAGGCATGTTTGTAACATATGCAAAATGCTTATTCATGGAACATATGTTTATTTTTTGTGCACTAGGGTACTGTGGAGCTGACATAAAAGCACTTTGCACTGAGGCTGCCTTGATTGCCCTGCGACGGCGCTATCCCCAGATTTACGCAAGCAGTCAGAAACTGCAGCTTGATGTTTCTTCAATAGTTCTCAGCGCACAAGATTTTTATCATGCAATGCAGAATATTGTGCCTGCTTCCCAACGTGCTGTGACCTCTTCAGGACATGCATTATCTCCTGTCATAAGGCCGCTGCTGGAACGAACCTTCAGTAATCTTCTGTTGGTTTTACACAAAGTGTTTCCCCATGCTGAGTTCAGTCAGGCGGATAAAAGTGAAGGTACTTAATTTTTATCTTCCTGTTTTTCCTTTATCCTGTTTCGGGTTAGAAAAAAATTAAAAAGCTAAGTTGTTTTTGAAGAAATCTAAAAAGATTTGATTGCAGTCTTTGGCTAATTACAGACAGTTAAAAAGCCCAAGGTTGAATCTGCTCAATCTTCACAGGTTAGTCTAAGCTGAATAGAAAGCAAGTCAACAGACATTTACTTTTGATTCTGGGAATGCAGACAAATGCTTGCAGTAGCCCAGGCCAGAAGCTGGGGGGCACTAGAGCACACCTTCCTGCTCAGTTGGAGCAGACAGCTTGGGCTGAGTCTAGTCCACCCACCCTGCGAAGGGAGGGGCGGGATTTGTAGGGCAGGTGCACAGCATCCTGGGATGCTGGGGAACTGTGAATTAACTTGAATCTTGAGGGGCTCGGGCAGAGTTCAATAACTGATTTAGATTAAATCAGTTTAAGTCTAATACTACATCCATTCAGGCTTATCTTAAACCGATTTCAGCCATTTTGAAAGTGGTTTATGTGCACCAAACTTCTGTTGTATTATAGATTTGAACTGGTTTCGGATCACTTATACTGGTTTATGTATAATTTTTGTCCCTAGCTATATATGTTCTTTAAGTAGTTTAATATTTTTTGCTGGATTCATTCGTGATAGAAAGTGGTTTTACATTCCTGAGCCTACAGGGCATGTCCGTTCTTCCTCATTACTGCACCAGGAAGGTTGCAAGAAGGCACGCCCTGCCTTGCCCTGCACTTCACACTTGGTTCACACTATGCCCAAAAGGAGAATGATATTCACTTTGATGCAGGACAAGGAACGCTCAACACTGTGCTAATAATGCTGCATTATTTTTTCTTTTATGAGGTGTTGCATACATTCTCTGCAGTATGTAGATAGTATAGACATGCGGAAATTGTCCAGGTCACAGAGGGGATCTTTTAAATGAGTATACTTTTGACATTTGTGGGACGTAAGACAGAACATTATTGCCAGCGCAGACTTATATTCAATAGCTTCATCCAAAAAAATATCTAGAGGAGGACTTTTATGATCAGCAAAACAAGTTATTGTAGTGACAGTGAAAAGTTGTCATTTTCAAACAATAAAAATATACTTTGCTTGAGGATAAAAGAATTTGTATTTTTGACTAAACTCTTAAACATGATATAAGGAGGAGTACTAGTTACTGAAATAGAAAATAGTAATTTCTGAGATGTCTTCTGATTATTCAGACAGATATGGCTACTCTTTTCACTTCTATGGTAGTGTTACATTTTGTGCTAAGAAACTTAGCATCTTGTTCCTGTTCTCTGGAAGTGTACCAAGAAGTGATAGAACTCTGATTAATAAACCTTTCATTTTGAATAGATACACCAAGCCTAATATTAGATGATAGTGAAGATGAGAGTGCTTCATCAATTTTTGAGACAAACTGTCACTCAGGATCACCAAAGAAACAGTCATCAGCTGCTACACATAAACCCTACCTTCATTTTACAACGTGAGTATAAACATTTAACATTAACTTTGTGGTTGTACATAACACCCCCCTTCCAACCCCTGCAACCAAAAAGTCTGCTCAGCCAGTCAAAACTAAAGTGAGTTTTTTGTAGAGTACTTGCTATAGGTGAACTCAAGATTTACAATAGAGTAGCCAATTCAGCGCATTGATTATTCATGCAGCTCCTCCTACCTTCATTAGGAGTTGCCTGTGTAAATTTGAGAGTAGAATTTCAGAGTAAGGTGTTTTTTTTTGTTTTTTGTTTTTTTTTCCTGAAACTTAAGAAGAAAAGACAAATGCTGTATTGTTGCGTGGCTGAGGGGTTGTAGTCTGGGGTCACAACCCTATTACTTTGACAAGTATAGGATTAAGACAGTGTGTGTCCCAGAGAATTTACAGTCTTAAGATGAGACAGCAGATGAATACCAACTGATGGAGGAGCACAAGAAAACAGTTGGACAAATGTTAGTCAGCACGATAATGAGTATATCAGCAGCCTAACTTTTGTCAAGGTTTTTGTAGGTGTCATGAGAGAGAAAAGTTTTGGGGAAGGATTTGAGGGAGAGCAATGGATGTGACTTCTAAGAATTCTCTGGAGAACTCTTTCAGAGCACAAGTGCAGCATAGGAGAAAGCACAGAAGGACTTATTTGCAAACATAACAAGTGTGATTCTAGCCTCCTATGCCCACGCTAGTTGAAGGTGGTAGGGAGCATTAAGGATGCTGGCAGATGTTAAGGCAGTCATGCGATTGGGATCTGAGAAATTTTATTCTCTATAATTCCCTAGACCCCAGTCATGTGACTGTTGGCTGCCATGGTTGCCCCATACCAATTCTGGCAATCGGCTGATTGTTGGGATCAGGCAGGAGGCAGCCTCTGTTCAGAAGACAGCCACCCTATGCCTGATCCCTGAGATCATCCAGTGGGTACTTCTGAGTGCCAGACGGAAAGCTGGGGCTGCTCCTTTCCTGATTATGAGGGCAGGGTTCCCTGTGACCTGTCAGGAGTTACTAAATTTTAAAATTGCTTTTATGAATTTTGTTTCAGTCTAAATTCCTTGTTTTCCTTTAAAAACTCCTGTATTTTTTTTTCTTGATTTTGTGTATTAACTTTTTTTTGGGGGGTGGGAATCTGCAGAGAATTGGAAGGTTACTATTTGTATATAAAACTTGAGTTAATATTTAGGTAGCTACAGCAACCAAAAACCCTGGACATTTGTATTTCACTAAGAATTATTTAGCATTTTTGTCTAGATATTGTTGAAGCCTGTTTCAGTAAAGAGACTGAGAGTCAGTAAAGGGCACTGTTTAGTAGAGCCATCTTGTGGGAAAGAGTAATATTTTTATTACTAAGGATGATACCTTAAAAGCCTTTGCAGTATCATGAATTTAAAAATGAATGGATTAGCTTAAGGTGAAAATGATGCACTTTCCAGAATGGTACATTTTTCCAGAGTGGCCATTGTTGGCCTCAAATTCAGGTTTTCAATTGAAACAAAACAAAATAAAGACAAAACCCCATGTGTGCTTTTATATCTATGTACGAAAAAACATTTTTATATCATCTTAAACATTTTTCTGGATAGATTTATAATTGTTCTCAATACAGTTGTACAACCAAAGATAGGATTGTGCCTAATCGATTTCATATAGAAATTGATTGATCAGAGCTTAAGCAGGTAAAATTGACCAGCCTTGTTTCACTTTCCAGGGTGAGTGGAGTGCGAATAGCAAGCATAAATACTTTAATGAAGAAATATATAAATTGCAAACCTTAGTTTCCCCAAGTAAAGCAAGGTTAATGGAAAAAGATATTATTCTGATATAAAAATAGACTTGGTAGTTTTCTGCTGCCCAACAAAAGTGCAGAATCATTTAGTTTGATCCTGGTTGCAGCTTTACCTTTTTTAAAACTGACTCCAGCTGAAAGTTTATTGATAGAGTATGGAATAAAAATGTGTGATATATATTTTTGGTATCAATAATAGACTCTGTTTTGTGTGTTAATTCACCAACGAGCTTAGAATTTAAGCAAATGTTTATCGGAGCTAAATGCTTTTTTAAGGGTTTTGCTGAATCGGGGTTTTACAGGGTTTTAGGTGGTAGAAATTTTCAGTAGGAGGAAAGTTTGTTAAAAAACCCCAAAAAACCAACCAGACAAACAAAAACAAAACCAAAAACCAAAAAAAACCTGTCCCTCTCCCCCTCCCCAGGGCTAACTTTATACTGTTGATGTGTGGCCTGTATTTAAGGGATGAACAAATTGACTTGTGAGCCTTGTAACCCTGTGGTCTACTAAAAACCAAAGTTGAGTAGTTCTGTTTACACACGCACAACAAGAACTGTGCTTTAGTTTAGTTAGGTTTCCACTACTTAGTGATGCAGAAATGTATATCGAGTTAAATCTGACATTCATTTAGTTTCTTTGATTAGAGTCATAGAGAAGTAGGGCTAGAAGGGACCTGCAGAGGTCATCTAGTCCAAACCCTCCTGCCTGAGGCAGAATAATCTCTACCCGAACCATCCCATACAACCATAATCTAAACTCTATACAAAAACAAAACTACCATTAACCCTAACACAATGCAGACTTAACACCCTAACCTGCCACAGGTAAAGCAGAGGAACCACGGCAGCCAGTGTCCTGCTGCTTTAAAATGTTGTTGGTATATGCTTGAGACGAAGTTAAAACCCCCCATAGTCTATACCAATCTGGCCATGGGGTAAAGTTCTTTCCTGACCCCAAACACAGTGATCAGTCTGACCCTGAGTGGAGGGACAAGCAAGTTCTTCTAGCCTGGAACATCCCACTTTGCTCTTAGCAGGAGAATTGACATACCCAAGGTAAAGTCCCCAGCCTTGTCTGTAGCCAATACCCTGATGCAGGTATGGCAGAAAAAGCAGGGGGGGGAGGTGTGCAGAGCAACCAGCAAAATTGAGTTAAGACAAATTTCTTATAATCTATTTTACATCATTTTAATATAATTCACAGGGATTTTGCTCTTGTCAGATGAATAAATGTTTAATCAGTTAAACAGTTGCAATTTTTTGTAATAGATAAAATGTTAATAGGTACTAGAATAATGTTAACAAAGAAGAATTATTTTGGGTTCTCCAGGAGGGAATTCCTATTATCACGTTAAATAAAGTAAAGTCATTATAAAATCTAGGAGTTAAAACCTTAAGTTTACTTAGTATGGCTTGGTTCTGCTTTTGAGTTGGATACACACATATGAACATATGATTATATTCTAAAAATGCTGCTTTTACTATAGGTCAGCTTACCACCAGCCAACCTCCTACAGGCCAAGATTACTGCTATCTGGAGAGAGAGGTTCGGGTCAGACTTCGCACCTGGCCCCAGCACTATTGCACACTCTTGAAAAATTCTGTGTACACAGGCTAGATCTGCCAGCACTTTATTCAGTCAGTGCCAAAACACCTGAAGAATCGTGTGCACAGGTAAGTCTACATATATTCCTGACATTCATTCAAGCTGCTGGTTCTTTCAAATATATTTTCAATGAAGTCCTATGTACTATTGTGATTATTTTTTTTGGAAAAAAAATGTTCATTTTATATGTATCATTGAAATCTAGATCAGAGGGGTACCAAGTTGGGTGCTGACGCGGACATTCTGGAGAGTAGGATTCAGCTTCTGAATGACGTCGATATGTTAGGGAAATGGTCGAAAATTAATCAAATGAAATTTGACCTGGGGTTCTAGTGGATTATAAGATGAATATGAGCTAATAGTATACCCTTGCTGCAGAAAAAAGCTAGTAGCATATCAGGAACATATCACTTGCAAGTTTAAAGAAAGTAATTCTTGCTGGTTTGGCACTGATGAGGTCTCGTCTAGTACCTGTCTTCAGGTTTGTGCACTTCACTTAAAGAAAGATATGGATAAAGTAGAAAGAGGCCAACGGGGAGCCAAAAAATGTTTAGAGTCCTGGGAAACATGATTTAACAGGGAAAAACTGGATGAACTGCGACTATTTAGTTTCAAGATTTTTTTTCACCCTTAACTTTGTTATTAACGTGGGAGGGTTGAAATAGGAATTTGTGTATTTAATTAAAGATCAATGTATGATTAAAAAGGAAAACTGAAAAAAATGTTACTGTGCAGATTTCCTAATAATTTTAAAGCATGTAATACCTGTTTTAATAGTGAAAACAAAATACAGTGAAATGCCAGTATAACAAACATCAGTAAAACAGGTAGGTTGTAGCTGTGTTGGTCTAAGGCAGGGGTGTCCAACCTTTTTGAATGTGGGGCCAGGTCATGAACTTTTTATAACCCAGTGGGCCGGTGAGCCACATTCAAACACCCTCTGTCCTGAGCCAGAGAGACCCTGCCTGTGCAGCCCTGTTGCACCTGCCTGTTATTTCAAGGTTCTTGGTGGTTTGTGGTGGGCAGGGGCAGGAGAGACCCATTTTGCATCCAGCCAGCTACTGCCCCAGAGACTGAAGGGGAGAAGTAAATAGCTCCACGTCCCCATCCCCCAAGCAGCGCATTCCCATGAGTCGGTGCTGCCTGAGGGCAGGCTGGAGTGAGGCAGCTGCTGCACCACAGCCCCCCACCTGGCCGCATGGCCCCACTCGCTGTGGTGCCCGGCTGCCTGCGCACGCAGCCCTGGCGGCCTCAGCTCTGCGAGCCCGGAGCATGGGGTCCGACCGCCTTGTCTGCAGAGGTCATGCCAGGACCCCACCTGCTGAGGCCCCCCCGGGGCTGCCCTGCTGACTGCCTGCTCCAGGCGCTGCACCCCTTTCCTGCCCTGTGGCTGCCAAGCCCGGCGGGACACTGGGGGCAAGGGGCCGAGCCAGAGAGAAGGAAAAGCAGGCGCTGTCCCCAGCTTATCCCGTCAGGCACAGCTGGGGTAGACCCACACTGTGCAACCCTTGAGGAAGCAGCAATGGGACCCGGATCACGTGATAAGCCCAGCCCTGTGGGGGAGAGCAGCTCCCCTCCCTTCCCCCACCCACCTGTTCCGAGCGAGGGACCTCGGGCCTCAGAAAATGGTTTGGCAGGCTGCATGGTGGCCCACGGGCTGTATGTTGGACAAGCCTGGTCTAAGGACATAGGCAGACAAGGTTCTTTGGGTAAATCTGATACCTTTTATTAGACCAACTAAATAGTTGGAAATTTGTTTTGGAAAAATTATTAAGATACTTTGGTAAGAAAAAATAGCTTGCTAGAAATTTTTTCCCAACTATTTAATTGGTCTAATAAATTCATAGATTCATAGACATTCTGGCTGGAAGGGATCCCAAAGGATCATCGAGTCCAGCCCCCTGTCCCAGGGGCAGGAAGTCAGCAGGGATCTTAGGATCCCAGCAAGTTAAACATCCAGAAGTGTCTTGAAGGCATTCAAAGTGGGTGCTTGAACCACCGCCGGTGGCAGTCTGTTCCGCACCTTGGGGGCTCAGACAGTAGGGAAGTTCTTCCTTATGTCCAGCCTGAATCGGTCTCAGCAGAGTTTGTGACCATTTGATCTTGTCATCCCTTGGGGTGCTCTGGTGAACAGACGTTCCCCCAGATCCTGATGAGCACCGCGATAAACTTATAGGTGGCCAACAGATCACCCCTGAGCCTGCGCTTTTCCAGGCTGAAGAGTCCCATGGCTCTCAGCCTCTCATCATAAGGTCTTTGACCTTATGATGATGCACGTGGCTCTCTGCACCCTCTCAAGCTTCTCCACAACCTTTTTGAATTGTGGAGCCCAAAACTGGATGCGGTACTGTAGCTGCAGCCTCACCAAGGCCGAGTACAGCAGGAGAATGACGTCCTGGGATTTGCTTGAGAAGCATCTATGGATGCAAGCCAGTGTTTTGCTTGCTTTACTAGCCGCAGCATTGCATTGAAGGCTCATGTTCATCTTGTGGTCAATCATGACCCCCAAGTCCCTTTTGTTCGTAGTGGTAGCCAGCGTAGCACTGCTGAGCCCATGAGGATGCTGCAGGTTTTTCCTCCCAAAGTGGAGAACCTTGCATTTTTCGGTGTTAAACACCATCGGGTTCTCATCTGCCCATTTCATGAGCTTATTAAGATCTGCCTGGATCACCGTCTTGTCCTCAGGTGTGGATGCTTTACCCCAGAGTTTGGTGTCATTGGCGAACTTGGCCAGCCCACTGCTGACACCAGTGTCTACATCATTGATGAAGATGTTAAAGAGTATAGGCCCAAGGAGAGAGCCTTGAGGGACCCCACTGGTCACAGCGCACCGCGATGATTGACTTCCATCAACCACCACCCTCTGGGTCCTACCGCGGAGCCAACTTGCCAGCCAGCGGATCGTGGTGAGGTCAAGGCTGCAGTTAGCCAGTTTTGACGAGAGGTGATCATGGGATACCAGATCAAAGGCTTTTTTAAAGTCAAGATATACAACACCAATTTTTTCTCCCTTGTCCAGGTGATAGGTCACCTGGTCATAAAAGGAAATGAGATTGGTCAAGCAAGACCTACCCGCAACAAACCTGTGCTGGGTATCCTTCACGATGTTGCTGTCAGCTAGTCTGTTAAGGATGGCCTCTTTGATAATCTTTTCCAAGACCTTCCCCAGGATAGAGGTCAGGCTGCTGGGCCTGTAGTTTGCCAGATCTACTTTCTTCCCTTTCTTGAAGATCTGCACAACATTGGCCTTCTTCCAGTCTTTGGGCACTTCACCAGAGTGCCAGGAGTTCTCGAAGATCTGTGCCAGGGGCTGAGCTATGATGCTCGCCAGCTCCTTGAGTACCCTTGGGTGTAAACGTCAGGGCCAGCTGACTTGAAGGTATCCAGCCTGTCAAGGTTTTCCTTCATGAGGTCTGCTTTGATGGAGGGTCAAGAATCTCCCTCATCCAGGCCTCCCTGACCCACAGTAGGCAGGGGCGTCCCATGGGACTGATTAAAAACCTGATGCAAAGTACCCATTAAGCAAGTCTGCTTTTTCCCGGGCATCGGATGTCAGTTGTCCCATCTGGTTTAGCAGGGGTCCAGTGTTACCTTTGCTTTTCCTCCGGCTCCCCACATATCTAAAAAAAAGATGTTTTATTGCCCTTGATATCTGTAGCTAGCTGGAGTTTCATTGGAGCCTTGGCTTTCCTAGTTTTGCTCCCTGCAGGTCCAGACCTGAGCAGAGTATTGCTCCTTGGTGGTGGTTCCAGTCTTCCATCCTTTGTAGGTCTTCCTTTTAGGATGCAGGAGGTCCGCCAGTTCTCTGGAGAGCCAAGGGGCTGCTGTGCCCTTTTGCTGCTTTTCCTCTGAGACGGGATGGACTTTGCTTGTGCATCCAGGTTTGCTCCCTTAAGGAGTAACCACTTGTCCTGAACTCCCCTCCCCTTTTGGGTTGTGGCCCTTTGGGGCCTCACTGACAAGTCTCCTTAGCTTGTCAAAGTCAGCCTTCCTGAAGTCGAGGACTTCTGTATTACTGACTAACTTGCCAGTTTTACGGTGGATGGTGACGGTGATCAGCTCATGGTCAGTCCCCCAGCTTCTGTTTGATCGATAGGTCACCGATTTTAAGTCATCCCCAGTTGCCAGTACCAAGTCAAGCAGTGCTTTACCTCTTGTCAGCCTGTAGACTTCCTGCTTCAGTAGAAGTTATCCATGCACGAGAGAGAGCTTTGTGACCGCTCGGATTTGTCCGAGCGCTCCTCCCACAAGATGTCTAGGTAGTTAGTCTTCCATGACAACCATACACATGGAGCACGTGGCCTCAACCAATTCCCTGGCAAACTCCTGATCAGGGTCTTGACCCTGGGGTCTATAGTAGACACCCACCATAGTATCCGCTGTGCCGTGTTCCCCATGGATTTTACCCCAGAGGATTTCAAGTCTTCCACCATGGGTGCCAACGTTGGCTTGCAGGGACACACAACTTTCCTTGACACAGAGAGCTACACTCCTGCCGCTTTTGTCCACTCGATCCCTCCTGTACAGGGTATAGCCTTCTATACCTGTGGCCCAGTCATGGGTGGAGTCCCACCAGATCTCTGTTATCCCTGTGACATCATAGTTATTAGTGTTTAGCAGGAGGACAAGTTTCTCCTGTTCGTTCCCCAAGTTCCTGGCATTTGTGTGTAGGCACGCAAGTGTCCCCTTGGGGGGCCTTTGCCTTGCTTACATTTCGTTCCAGGGCTGGGGCAGGGGTGGGTTCCCTTAAGTGCCTTGGCCTGCTGGCTTTGCAAGGGTTGCTCAGCAGGCCAGCAGTAGCAGTAGTCCCCCCATCCCCCAGTGGGCTTAGCTTAAAGCCTGGTGGAGCAGGTCAGCCAGTCTGGCTGAGAAGAGCCTCCTCTCCAGGGGGGAGAGGTGGAGGCCATCTCTTCCCAGCAGCTTGCTGCCTCTCTCGCCAAAGAGTGGGCTGTGGTCATGGAAGCCAAAGCCTTCCCGATGACACCAGCGCCACAGTCTTTGGTTGACTACGTGGATCCTTCTCTCCCTTCTCAGCCCATAGCCCGAGACTGGGAGGATTGAAGAAAACAACACCACCTGCGCCCCCAGGCCCTTTAGCCCCACTCCCAAATCCCTGTAGCACCTTATGACCCAGCTGGGAGTGCTCTGAGCTGTGTCATTGGTGCCCACATGGATGAGGAGTATAGGGTGGTGGTCTGTGGGCTGGAGGAGCTTAGGGATCTTCTCCTCAATGTCTTGGATTCTGGCTCCCAGGAAGTAGCAAACTTCTCGGGCTAAGGGGTCGGGGTGGCAGATTACCCCCTCAGTCCCCCTCAGG
The DNA here is from genome assembly GCF_001723915.1 of Gavialis gangeticus. NCBI lineage: Eukaryota > Metazoa > Chordata > Crocodylia > Gavialidae > Gavialis > Gavialis gangeticus. The sequence goes on along the minus strand of NW_017729028.1, from coordinate 27,271,262 downwards.
ATGGAGTCTCCCATGATAAACACTTTGCGTTTTGTCTTGGGGAGAGAAGGGGCGGTAACTACAGTAGAGTCTGTGTTGCCTGCGGGAGCTGGCAACTCAGCAGGCTCTGCTGGGGCTGCAAGAGGTTCATACCTGTTGCAAAGCTCCAATGGGGCAGGGGCCTTGGTGTGGCGGGCCTTGGGGCTCTTAACCACCTTGGTCCAACCTATGAGCTAGACCGTAAGGAAGGTCCCTGAGTCCTCCCTTGTCCTGGAGGGAGACCATGGTCTACCCTCCACCTCCCGGGGGAGAAGGGCCTGGCAGTAGGAGTCAATCTCCTGCTCACAGTCCCTGATGGCACGCAGTCTCTGGACTGTGGCCTGGAGCTCCTCAAGCTGGCGTGCCAGAGACCCCAGTAGGCAGCAGACCCCACAAGGGGAGGTGGCCATGCTCCCGTATCCCAAAGCCTGAAAAAGCGATAGGCAGCCCCTGCAGCTGAGAGCCAGAGGCTCTGTCCGTATGGAGCCCAGGACCATGGGCTCCGTCTGGGTGGAGGCCTCTGAGCAGCCATGGGTGGGTAAGGGCCACAGACCCTGAGGGGACCCTTGGGGTGCAGCATGTGCCCATCTGCGTCATGCCACTGGTAGGCTGGCTGCGGCTGAGACTGGCTACTCTGGGGGGGTCACAGGTGCGCGGGGTGTGAGCCAGGTTGTGGCTATAGCCCCGGTGAGTTCTATCCCCTGATGTTAGTTTGCGCGAGGGAGAGGTAGACTCGTAACGGTTCCAGAACGTTTTATTTGATTTCTTACTTACGTACCACCGGTGTGGATGTGGCTGTGCAGGTGGTTACACTTGGATCTGAATCTGAGACTGAAAATGACGATGAACAAAAGATACGAACGGTAAGAAAAGATACGAAATAGTGACGAGATACGAACGAGTGCGCGAATGCCGGAGGCAAGATAGGCCGTGGGAGGCTGGCCAGGCCTACCCACTGAGCGGTGACTGCCTTGGCTTCTCCCCACTGCGCGGTGAATTTTCCTCCCCCCCCCCCCCCCCCCG
>NW_017729028.1:27265790-27269863 GCF_001723915.1 Gavialis gangeticus | reverse complement strand
CCCCCCCCCCCCCCCCCGAGTGGTGGAATCTTAGCTTTTATAGGCCAGATGACAAACCCCATTTCAAGCCCTGATTGGTAGTTTTTCACAGGGGACGGGGTTTCCCCAGCACATGGCCAGGGGCCATGTAGCAAACCAAATGGGGGCTTTCCATACTGTGAGGAGAGTGCTTGACGGCATCTGTTGCTAAGCAAAGCTGGCAGAGTCCAGCTGGAGCGTGACAACAGGCAGGGCCAAGGGCCCTCCCATGCACCCTTTTGCATGAACTCCTGTGTTAACTCATGCGCTGGTCTCAGGAGAGCGCCTGTTTGTGCAGCCTGTTTGCGAGGCTCGGGTCGTGTGGCTCCCTGGGGGGCTGGGTGAAGTAGGAGCCGGGGAAGGGCGTGACTCTCCTTGCCCCCAGTCAGCCCACTCCCAGCTGTTTAGGTCCCTACCTCCATGGGCCCCTGCTTACCTGCGGGCAGGCCAGGGCTTTTCAGGGGTCCTGGGGCTTCACTTGGGGTCCCTAGGCTCACGGGGGCACAGCAGGCTTACACCCGCGTGTCTCGCACTGGAACAAATGATACGAGAGTTACCCAAAGAAGCTTGTCTGTCATCATTAAAACAGAAATTTCAATGTAATGAAGAAAATGCAGATCTCCAGCCCACCTCTTACATGAGCCTGTATTATTGTGCTTTACCATAATAAATTTCAGTATAGTGAAATTACAGATGTAAAAACATAGAATGGGGAAGAATATGGAAAAGAAGTAAGTGTTACAGTCTAGGAACAGATGTTGCATTTGTCTCTTGACAATTTGTGCCTGTGTTTGTCCCAAAACAGAAGTGTCCTGGGATTGGCATCTACACACATTGCCCTTCTAATCGGAGTTTAGTGAATTGCTGAACATGCTGCTGCTTTTCATCTATTGGTTCAATGATGCGTGGGATAACCATTCAGATGCGCTTTGGGATGCCTTGGGATAAACTATTAGTACTTCTTATGAACCTTTTCAGGATTTACCCTTAGACAGCAGACAAAATGGCTTATCCTCAGACAAATGTAATATCTGTTTGTAGCGTCAGAAACATCAACATGTTCACTTTCCAAAACTCTCTGCATGATTAATAATAAAAAGAGGTAGCACTTACCACGTAAAGATGATGCCCCTGACAACTTTGTAGTGAGTAGGTATACTCCAGAATTGCTTAGAAAGGCGTGCATGTACAGGTATTATAAAAGCTGTTCAGAAGATGATTACTAATTTCATACATTGAATCAATCGTACTATTTATGGACTATTTTTTGCATTTATTACAGTAGCGGAGTTAATAAATGTAGACCGTTTCTGACTTGGTTTCACATCATGTTCCTGTATCTTTATTGTACTTGTTCTTGGGACATCTGTTGGCTTTCCTGTACCAAAAATATTAATCCTTTAGGGAGCGCTCTCAAAATGGACACTTTTCAGCTCAATGAGATTTCACTATAGCAAACCATATTTGCAAGTCTGCTGCAGTCCCAGTACTTCATGCTTTTAAGTGCCCCACCAACGGATTTACTTGTAAATTCCCATAATATTTATGCTGTGCTCAGCAAGCATTGAAAAATAGGGAGGCTTTTAATGGTTCTTTTATTTTTTTTAACTTAATAAAAATGGTGTAGGTATGGTTTAAATGAAAAAATTGCTAGCTTAACTTTGGAATTTCTACTGTTACCTTCCAAATAAGATAATTGAAGGACGTTTTATTAGAAAAAGGTAACACAGAGAATTGTTTATAAACATTTTTAAACAGAAAATTTGAATAAGTGTAAAGTTGGCTATATAGGCTGCTAATTTTAACATATATTTATGAGACGCCAGGATTTCTTAAGATGATAGGAAATTCAAAAGCTTGTCTAACTCTATCTCAGCTCTGCAGTTTCTCCACTAAAAAATATCATCCTAAGAAATAATTCTTGAACCATCATGGCTACAACATCACTCCTAACACTACCAACAACATGTACTTAAGTCATTTTTAATATTAATATGCACATTCCATTAAGGTAAAAGTAGTTAACCAAATCACTCGTGGTCCACCAAAGTGTTTTTGTTGATCCTTATATTTGAAACCTTTTGTTTTATTGAAATTTCTGGATATAAATTTAGTGCCAGATATGCTTATTCATGTTTCCATTAAATATACCTATACTTTCTGTGCCCAGAACACCAATCATTCAGTGAATAACTGTATGTGGCAGATTCATACAACAATGTTAGCAAGCAAATGTGTATAAAAGAAGCTCCCCAGAATTACTGTAAACAAGTTTTATTGTGGTTAAGTTAATTTGATTGATTTGTCATATTCATTCTGTGCCTAAAAGAAAAGGGCATGCCTGAAAAATATAATGGTTGAAGCCAAAGTTTAAATAAAAAGCTTTTGCATTATAAATAAGGAAGGAGACTTGTGGATCTCATGGTGTCAGTTGTGGGATCAGAAAAACAGTGCTTAAGATGATTCCAAGACATTTGTAGAAAAAGATAAAGTGAATAGAAAAGAGTGGTAACCTTGAAGAATGAGCTGAAAGACCTTATGATCTACTGTGAGGAATATAAGTGAGTATGAAGCAATTTTGAAGGACTCTGCCATTAGAACTAGTGAAGGTAAAAAGTAAGAGGTATGATCCTGTTAAGTTTTTTTAAAGTTTTTCACTGTAAGGGTGGCCAGAGCCTGGAATAGGCTTCCCAGAGAGTTGGTGCTCTCACCTTCCCTGGAAATCTTCAAGAGCAGACTGGATAGGCACCTGGCTGGAGTCTTATGACCCCGCCACTCCCAGTGCTCCTTCCTGCCCATGGCAGGGGGTCGGACTAGATGATCTGTCTAGGTCCCTTCCGACTCATTGATTCTATGATAAAACTAGGTGATTGTGATGATAGTCTGACATAATTTTGTGTAGCTCTGTCTGGACTGTAAAGGCACAAGCCATGGTAATTAGGTGGAGTTTCTTCAGCCACTGTTTTTGTACTGCTCATACAGTTGGATAATACAGTCAAGGTTCAAAATGGAACAGATACATCATACCTTAGTGAAAAATATAGGAGTCCATGGAGAATAATGATTAAGCTTAAATTCTCATATAAAAATGACATGATAGGTATTAAATAAAGTTCTTCCTTGCTCTTGGAAAAAAATTAATTCCTTCTGCCAACTACTGTACTTGTTTGGACCCTCAGCAGCCAGCTCAGGACATTGTAGTATTTGTTTTAAAACAAAACTGTTTAATAGTCCTAATATAAGACTTATGATTCTTGACAGTATCCCATTCATAAGCTTGTCTGTCACTTTATAGTTTTCTTTGCTGTTGTAAGATGGTAGTTTAACTTTTTATGTGAATGTTTGGTGCTTTACCTTAATAGGCAAATGTGTTTTAATAAGCTGTATGACTTGTAGCTGTTCTAAATTCCATTCCACAGTGAGCTAAAAATGTGATGAAGCAAGCAACATAGATAAGAACACTTGTTGGAAAGCATTATTTATCTTGAATTAACTTGAGATGATAGGAGGGATGTCCACTGAAATCATTAAGGATTCTGGTGTTACCTGAATTTCCCATTTTATTTCATTTCATTACTTGCTAAATTTCTGAATTTAAATACTAGTTTCTCTCTCAAACAGATATTTCGTGAAGCTCGAAGAACAGTACCAAGTATTGTTTACATGCCTCATATTGGTGACTGGTGGGAAGCTGTTAGTGAAACTGTGAGAGCTACTTTTTTAACTTTGCTGCAAGATATACCATCATTCTCCCCTATATTTCTGCTGTCTACCTCTGAATCTATGTACAGTGAATTGCCTGAAGAGGTAAGTGTAAAATATGTTTTAGTTTTTTTAAATTTATTTTAAAATACTTCTAATTAAATTTGCCAGCGTAGCTTTTTATAAACTCTAAAATCTCATTGAATGAAGGGTTTAATATTAATTTAAATATACTAATTTTTGCAATTTAGTAATGTTATGCAGAGAGCATTAGAAAAATTTTTTCAAATTTATTCTATCTTACTGTATGTACTTGAGGATGATGCCCCCCCCCCACCGCCCCTTCCTCTCCC
>NW_017729028.1:27265321-27265748 GCF_001723915.1 Gavialis gangeticus | reverse complement strand
AGCTTCTGCTTCCCCCCTGCTCCTTCCCCACCCGTTATTGTCAGACAGATGGGCTCTGGCTTGGCCTGGGTTCCCTCCTGGGCATGGAACACATGGAAATTCTTCCCCTGCCCGACCAGTCAGCAGCACTGTCATTGCTACATGGCCCCTGTCTGGCCAGTGAGCAGCACCAACACTGATGAATTGCTGACACAGGCTGTACTTCCATGTGCTGTGCTCTGGGAGGGAACAGAGCCTTTGATAGCAAGGGAAGGGAGGCCGGGGGAGAGGCAGAGACTGGGGAGCAGTGGGAGGGGGTGAAGACTGTGGGTAGGCAAGGGGCAGAGGATGTGGGCGGGGAGCAGGAAGGCTACAGTAGGACCAAGGTAATGGGCTGCAGGGGTCAGAGGATAAGGGGGTCACTTAACTCTCCCTCCTCCTCCCCTCC
>NW_017729028.1:27264462-27265268 GCF_001723915.1 Gavialis gangeticus | reverse complement strand
GATAATTAGATTCTATATCTGGAAAATTATATCAAATTTATATCTTTACCATGTATAGAATCTAATTGCCATTAGTAGAATCTAATCTACCATTAATAGACTCTTGTGGCATTGTTTTCTTGTAGGTGAAGTGTATCTTCAGAATCCAATATGAAGAGGTTTTTTATATACAAAGACCAAGTGAAGAAGACAGACTGAGGTTTTTCCAAGGGTTAATTCTTGATCAGGCTGCAGTGCCTCCCCCAAGAAGGAAACAGGCTGGTAAACTAATTTATAGTAAAGCCAGTAATATTTGAGAGGCGGATTCACAACTGAAGATGTAGTCACTTTTTTTTTTTCTTTTTAGATGGTGTGGAGAATTGCAGCTTGTCACTAACAGTTGAGAGCTTCTCATTGTTTAGGGAAAAACTCTTCACTTGTTTCATGTGGAGGGAGGAAGGGTAGAGTTTTGAAAGGTCAGACTTGAAAAATGGGTAGTGTAAGGGGAAAACTTTCTCTTACAGTTTAAACACTCTGAAAATTCAGGGAAGAGAGGACCCATGATCCTCTTACTACTGTTTTGCATTGGTTAATTTTTTCCTGCTTTTTTCCCTAGCTCTTTGTGCTGTGGAAGTTCTTCCGCTTGCACTGCCCTCTCCTACCCGTCAGCTGTCCGAATCAGAAAAACAACGAATGGAGGACCAGGAGGAGAACACGTTGAGAGAGCTGCGGCTGTTTCTCAGAGATGTTACCAAGAGGCTGGCCACAGACAAACGCTTTAACATCTTCAGCAAACCGGTGGATATTGAAGAGGTCTTGTTTCAGTA
>NW_017729028.1:27255761-27264359 GCF_001723915.1 Gavialis gangeticus | reverse complement strand
AAAAAAAAAAAAAAAAAAAAAAAAACAAAGTTGAATCCATTAGAAAAAAAAAAAGGCTAATAAAAAAGGCATGGATAAATTAATCTCTATAATAACAGTAGTATCCATGACCTAGCCTATCCTGATCATCAGCCTTTAGCTGGTGTTATAGTCATAATATTCTATACCAGTGTTGTCCAACTTCCAGGCAGCTAGGGACTGCACACCCCACCCACCAAATGGGTTGCCCAGTGTGTAGCCCCTGTCACATGCACAGCATGGGCAGCCTTTCTACACCCTCTGCCAGGCAAGCATGCTGTGTGGGCATCCTTCCATAGCATAGGCAGCATGGCTTTCTCTCCTGCAGCTGTGCATACTACCCACTTGCAGTGCAGGTAGCATGGCTCTGGTCTTTGCCACATGCACAGCTCTGATACTCAAACCCCCTCCTGGCCAGCAGGGCAAGAGCAACTGGGGTGTGCAGTGGCAGCTGGGTGGGAGCCCATGGGCCACATACTGACCCTTTGGGGGCTGCACGTGGCCCATGGGCTGCCAGTTGGACAGCTCTGTTCTATGCCATAATATAAACGGAGCAGGGTTGGAGTATGGTAGCAGTGGTGGTCCAGGAAATATTCAAGAAGGAATCGGAGCGATCAGGAGCATATTCTTGCATACAGTTCTGGCTCAGGGGAGATCTTTGCATTAATCCTGTCCCTAATAGTCATTTGAATTGCTTTTACACCCTGAAAATTGACTTTGTAAAAACAGCAGCACCTTTAAACAAATTTGCTGCCAGTATATATTTAAAATTACATTTCTTCTCTTCGGTGACAGAAAGAAGCCTTTACTATGTTTACCTGTGCAAAGCATCAACAGAAATATTTATTAACTTCAGTATGAGAAGCAAGGTTGTTTTTGGTGATTATCTTTTATTGGACCAAGTGTGTATTTGGAAAGAGGGCACTTTGGCCACATTCAGATCTGTCTGGGCGTTTGGTTTCCTGGGGACAAGTAGCAGTGGTGCACCTTGTGGTGCTGCTAGTTGTCCCTGGGGAATGCCCATGCCACATGCGCTCTGGTATGTGGCAAGTTAACCTGGGTGGGGTAGGGGTGCACTGGGTTGGCCCTAGCAGCCTTACCTGGGGTGCTGGGGGCCTCCTGGGGCTGCAGCCATGATGATCCTGCTACACGGAGCATGGCTGGCAGTGGACTGTGGCTCCAGCTAGCTAGCCAGGCTCCAGCTTTGGGCAGGGCACGCTGTGTCCATGTTCACTGCTTTGCTTTTTTTTGCTTTATGGGGGTAAAAAAAACCCTTTGTGCTGCTCCCTTGCAGTGCTGAAAACAACTGAACATGTGGTATGTGGTGCTGCAGACACGTCTGCAGTGCCCCGTACCTCATGGCCACACTCCTCGTGATGTGGCCTTTGTGTCCCAAAGCTTGCCTAACGTTTGTCCCACTATCTAGTTGGTCGAGGAAAAATATCACCAAATGATCTTGCCTGGGTATTTCCTTCACCATCACATCTACAACAACACTTCAGTCTGGTTAAGTTCTAGTCATTTACATCTGTGAAGTCCTGTTGAAGGCATCCATGTCCTCAGGGCACTTTTAGATTGTAGGATTTGGCCTGCAAACCTACAAGTTTGCTTACAGGTTAGCACCTGTTAGCTAGTGTGTGGAGTAGAAAAAGTCTCCGTTTAACTTTTAGGAAGGATAACTTTTAACTTGAAGGATAACACTGTTGGGCTGAAGGTTAAATTAAAATGTTTCTGTTTTCAAACTGCACTTGTTTGTTTGGGGAGTCTTTGAAACAAGCACAGGACCCCTACTATATTGTATTTAGTATCCTTTTTTCGAGCAGAACTGTACTTTCAGTTGCATACTGAGTTAACAGGCACTTATGGAGGGCAACATCCAGTCTTCCATCAACTTGCAGTTTGAGTAGTTTTCTTAACTGAAAGTTCTCTTTATAATGACCAGTTTACACTGTTTATGGTCAGAAAAGTACTGTGCTTTAATTATTTTATGATGGTACTGCTTAATAGCTTCATTATTATGTAGAGCTCTGTCTGTACATGATATTTTGTTTTATTTACAGCTTAAATAGATAAAACAGGATATGGTGTAAGAAAAGAAGAATTACCATCATTATTTTATGCACATGAAATACATTTAGAAAACCCCCCAAATGTGATCTAAATAGATTAAAAAACCCCTCAAAATGTGATCTAGTCACTTGCCAAAGTCAAAGCTTTGACAGCTCTAAGAATTTTCCCAACGTGATCTGACCATCTTTTTGTTTACTTAACAGAACTGGTCCTTGTATATTTTCAGAGTCCTGTTTTCTAGTATGCCAAATTCATTTGACTCCTATTTACATAGTGCAGAGTGCTGCTATATGACATGGGCTATATGAATGGGGTTTTTTTGGCTTGTGCACCAACAACATTTGCAGTTTCAGATGACTTTCTTTCTTATTAGTGATGATATGCAAGTCAGAAAAAGTAGAGCTTGACTTTCAGATCTCAGGATGAATTAGCAGGGCCTCTAAGAGAAATCGTTCTACTTGCACACTTACTGGTTTATATATGGGGAGATGAAACAGAATGAGACAAATGTTGTCATTTTTAGCCATTGTTCAAAATAAAATAAAAGTATACCTTTGAAGTACAATCTCAATGTGAGGTTTATATTATGATACGTTTTTACAGGAGCATCTAAAAATATTTCCTTGTTTAGAAGAAAAAAAAAAAAATAGTCCTTCAGAGTCATTGCAATTTGACCTGAACATGTAATGTTTTATTTTTCGGTAAAAAGCACTGTAACATATGGGTGACTTTAATATACTCAAAGCTACATAAACACTCAGATTACCTATATTTTAATGGATTGTAATATTAACTGCATTGAAGCAGTTGTGCCGAGTCTTGTTTTTAATGAAAATATAAGCAATACATATTTGGCTCTTTCTGTGAAATTGTTCATTTAGTTCTTGTAGCATCTTCATTTGCCAATGACACTCTCCTCATAATGCCACAGATTTAACTAAACACCCTTCACTGTGCCCTGCAGGCTGTAGGAATCCAGTATCTCCTACTCTATGTGCACAATGAACTCCACAGACACACAAAGCCCTTTGAGAACACCCTGCTTTAAGGCCCATCTGTAGTTCTTTCACTACACAAGTTACTGTTTACAGATTTTTATTTCAGATGTTTTGCTGAAACTGGTTTTAAAGGTTGACAGTTTAACTAGTTAGTCAAAAAAGGCCTGTTTACAGAGTGGACATTAAAAAGCCTTCACATTTTTACTTTGGGGTTTGTAATAGATGTACTATTATTCATTTCCAGGGCGAAGTTAAAAATGTTGTTTGCGTATGGAATATAAAAGGACTTTGATTATCTTAAATATTTAACTTGAACTTCCTTGAAAATTAGATGCATTAGTGAATCTCTGAAGGAACAATAAATTTAATTTTCTGCAGAACACTATGATTTTATTTAGTCTGTTTATAATTTATTACATCTGGGTTGAAAATGGAAATAATTAAAATGTTAAATTTATGCATTTGGTAATTATTGCTAAACCTGCTGGATAAATGTGTATAAAAAGTGTGAAATTGGCAGCATGCAGAAGTAATGCATAAGGTCCTGTGTCATTTCTCTATGCTGTTTGTTTATAGGTTTCAGATTATCTTGAAGTTATCAAAGAGCCAATGGACCTTTCTACAGTAATAACCAAAATTGATAAACACAACTATCTAACAGCCAAGGATTTCCTAACAGACATTGATCTCATCTGTAGTAATGCATTAGAGTATAATCCAGACAAAGACCCTGGAGGTAAGGAAATACCTAACTTTGACATGCCTAAATATGAAAGCCTGGTTGTTTAGTAAAATTAATGCTTATTATTTTGGCATCTAAATAAACTGCATAAAATAAAAGTTGGCTAGACAGGTGCTTTTCTGAAAAGTGTATGCTTTTAATCTCCTAAGAGACTCTTGAATGGAAAGTAAACATTTAAATGAAAATTAACTAGGTGATAAAGTAAGTGTTCAGGACTTTTATAAGAACAGAAGAGCTGAAGTACTTGATGTTAATTTCAGATAATTGCATTCTAAACCTGAGTAGGTTATAAGTGGAAATGAATGGAATAGATACTGTTTGATTCATGGCGAATCTCTGTCCACATAACAAAAACATCTCTTAACTCAATGGTGTTGTGGAGAATCTTTTACAGTACCTGGCATTGCTAATGTGTTAATGTTTTTGCCTCCGGAGGACCAAATTTATCCACAAAATTAATAAGTCTCCATTTTAGTGTGGAGGGTGAAGAGGCAACGAATAAAATTAATCTTGAACAATTTGATCCGTTCCAGTTGATTAGGAAAAATTTGGTTTGCATCTATACCTATTTATATATCTATATCATCTTTATCTATATTTGTATCTAAGGGTAGGTTATTATGTGATATTCACTGGATTTAAAATAATAACACCAGGTGACATTAACCTGAAAGCTGTTCACCTGCAGATCTAGTGTATGGCATCCTCTTTACTGGTTGAGGCTGGATTATTGTGTGCTTGGAAGAAGGATGCTTCCAAATTAAAGCATTTGATTTGAAAGCTTCCAAAAGTGCTGGTTATGTGTTAAAGTAAAGAAAGAAATATCCCCTTTATATATTTGTCCTGAATGTGTGATTCATGGAAAACTGATCCCATCTGCATATGAAGGACTGTGAATTAAAACTACTTTCATTAAAGCAAAAAACCTTTCTTTGGAAGGTCCAGTTGTGATTTAATTTAATTTACCACATTTTTCTTTTACCATATGTGTTTCTGAAATGGTTATACAGCTTTTTAATCAACAGTTTTCTTTAGACATCATAAGAATTTATTCCTGCCCTAGATTTTAAACTACTAGTTTAAGACAGGTGAGATCAAGTTTTTTTTAATTTACAAATATCAAAAATATCTTTTATACAAATGAAATCCATGCATCTCCCTACCCGATGGGGTGTTTTTTCTTCTGTACGCTAAATTCTTTCCAGTAGTATTTCCCCCTGTGTTTCTGGCAGTTTTTTCTGTGCTACAGACAGTTTTTGGAGCACTGGTCCATTTGAAGGCTGATTTTCAATTACTGTGTTCTTAGCCACTGTGATTCCAGTCAGCAAATTGTTGCAAGTGTTTCAGGATGACTCTGGTAAAAGCCTTGCCTGTGATGCTCAGGAGAGAGAAGTGCCTATAGCTCTTGCAGTCACCCTTGTCTCCCTTATTCTTGTAGTGAGTGATGATGTTAGCATCACACATGTCCTAAGGTACTTGACCTTCCTTCCAACAGCACACTAGGAGTTGATGAAGATGTGGTAGCAGGCTAGCCTTCCCACACTTAAGAACCTCAGCTGGGATGCCATCCTCCTCTGGTGCTTTTCCGCTTGCTAGAGAGTCTGTGGCTTCGAGTTCTTCGGCTATAGGTTCTTTGTCTAGCTGTGCCAATACACTTAGAGTTGAAAGTTGATTTAGCACGTCTTAAATACTGTTTCATGGGAATAAAGCTTTAAGTAACGTTCAACCCAGTGTGATATCTTGTTCTTGTCAGTGATTTTTACTTTGCCATCTCGAGACTTGAGGAGGTCAACTTTAGTGACAGTTGGGCCAAGAGCTTTCTTCAGGCCGTCATCTAACTCACAGGTTTCCTGTGTCTGAGGCAAACTATCTCTTCACATAGGTCAGTCCAATATTGGTTTGTGCAGCATCTGCCTGTTTTCTGTACCATTGCCCTGGCATGCTTCAGCATAGCCTTGGAACTTTCTGTTGGATTCCGGCTGTGCTTCAGGTAGGCTGTGTTCTTGGCTTCAACAAGTGGTAGCACCTCTTTTGAGTGTGCCTCAAGCCAGTCTTTGACTATTTTTTTTCCCCCAAATACTTCTGTGGCTGTTCCTGGATGACTGCTCTTAGTCCACTCCAAGTTCCTTAAGCATTTGTAGTTGTGGCTTTTGTAGACACAGCTAGTTCAAAGGTCCTTTGAAAATTGAGGCATTTGCTTTGGCCTTTTGTGCTGTGTATGTTAATTCTTGGCTGACTCTTATGCTTGGCTCTGTGCAGCCTCTTTGGTATCACTTTCACTTTGACAGTAAGGGAATGGTCTGTGTCATGATCTGTGTTTTTGATAAGTGCGGGTGTGTAGTACACTAGGCAGGTCTGTCCTCCTGGTGATCACAAGGTCTGATTGATGCCATTGGCCAGATCATGGGTGTTTCCATGATACTTTTAGATGCTCTTTGCCCACAAAGTAGGTGTTGGTGATACACAGGCGGTTTAAGGTGTAGAGTTCAAGAAGGCCATTTCCTGATGCCGTGATGTCCCAGATAAATAGGCACAGATCATGAATCTTGGCCAACTCGAGCATTAAAATCCCCTAGGAGGAGAAGCCTCTTGTTTGATGGTAGATGGTCAGTGACTTGATGATATCTCAACAACAGTATGGATTCAGAGCAGGGAGATCAACAGTGGACATGATATTGTCCTTATGGCAGTTGCAAGAAAAATGCAGAGAAAATAAGCCACTGTATGTAGCATTTGTTGACCTGATGAAAGCCTTTGATATCGTCAGCAGAACAGGTTTATTCAAGGTCCTGGTAAAAGATTGGCTGCCCCCCAACATTACTCAGCATGATATGCTCCTTCCATGAAAACATGCAGGCCACTATTCAGTTTGATGGATCAACCTCTCACCAGTTTGGATGAAGAGTGGAGTGAAGTAGGGTTGTGTTCCAGGTGTCCACACTCTTTGGGATTTTCTTTTCTGCTGCTCTATGCTTTCGATGGCTTGGAGAAAGGCATAGACCATCACACAGGATCAGATGACAAACTCTACAATCTATCACATCTAAAGGCCAAGACAAAAGTCACACACATACTTATTAGGGAGCTCCTTTTTGCTGACAATGCTGCACTCACCACCTATGAAGAAGGTTAACTACAAATACCATGAAACTACTCGTGAATCACCTCTCCCATGCTTGCAGGATGTTTGGCCTGACCATCAGCATCAAGACGATGATTGGGGGTTCACCAGTCATCCTCTATCAGTCTTGACAGCACCGCCCTTAAGGTAGTGAACAGGTTCTGCTACCTTGGATCCATAGTGAGCGACAGCTTATCACTGGATGAAGAACTAAATGTGTGCATTGGAAAGGCAACTACTGCTTTCAGTAAGTTGTCCATATGAGTCTAGAACAATACAGTACTCATCAAAACTAAGCGGCTTGTGTACAAAGCCTGCTCCCTCAGTGTCCTTAAGTATAAGTGAGACATGGTCATCATATGCATATCAAGAAAAGAAGCTGAATAGCTTCCACCTATGCTGTCTATGGCACATCCTTGACATCAAACGGTAAGACAGAATCACCAATACAGTGGTCATTGCCAAAGCCAGCCTACCAGCTATCACTGTACTACTGGAACAGTGATACTTATGCTGGCTTGTCATTCTTCACAGGATGGAAGATGGGTACATCCTGAAGGACATCCTGTATGGGCAAATTGCAGATAGAGAGAAAAGAGTAGATCGGGTACTTCAAAGACGTCTGCAAGCAGGATATGAAGGCTCTTGGAATCGACCCAAACCTTTTGGAGGCCTTAGCAGGAGACAGGACAAATTGGTGCTCCCTTATCAATCATGATGAAAAACAGTCACTTGAATTACAATAGAATAGTGACCAAATGAAACTGGGTGTAAGAGACTGCCCTACCCAGTGCCATATTTTGTGTTATCTGTGCCCTATGTGGGGTGCCCTTGGAGTCTCCCTAAGGTTTTTTGTGTTCCGCTTTACTCGTCTGCCACGTCTTGAAGGAAATATTATACTGATGTTCTTGTAAGCGGGAGAATGCCTATTGTTTTCTGTATGTTGGGGTCCTCTGCCACCACTGGCCTTGACCCCAGTCTTTCTCTAGCTAGGCCTCCCTGTCTAAACCCACCAGATAGGGTTTGACTCCGAGGCTCTAGTTCTTTGGTCTTGGGACTTGTGGCCCTCCTTTTCGCTCCAGTCTGAAGCCCAGCCTCCCTAGCCCAGAGGCCCATCCACCAGCCCCACAGCCACGGGGTCACGAGTTTGAAGCCAGGCAACAGCCGCAAAACTCCACTGTCTCAGTCCAAAAAAAACCTCAGTCACACCCCAGGTGTACCAGGCCACCCTGGCTTTTTAGGATTGCCTTCTCTGTTGCTGGGCTTGTGCACACTGAATACTGTGCCCGCACTGGCTCCGGAGTCGCCATGTTATAGTGGGGCTCCAGTGTGGCCGCCTCCTTCACCAATAGCCTTACGCAAACCACCAGTGTTATTCAATAATAAAAAAATATAAGGAGTCTGTCCATTGGCTGTAACCGCCACCAAAAAAAATATGATTTTGTTTACTCAGGGGGTCCCCACCGTCAGCTACAGTCCTTCTGGGGTTGTTGCCACTTCTCCAGGGTCCTCAGTAGTTCCCCTTCTCCAGCCTTTGGACTGCTTACCAAGCTTCTCCATGGAGCTCTTATTACTCACTCCTTCCCCTTTGGCTGCTGGCCTTACTGCTGCCCAGCCCAAGGTTTTTATAGTTCTGGCCTGCCCCCTTC
>NW_017729028.1:27247247-27254739 GCF_001723915.1 Gavialis gangeticus | reverse complement strand
TTTAGCAAGCTTTCGGGTTTAAAAACCCTTTGTCAGGCTGAGGAGTCCTCTTGTCAGGCAGAGACTTCCTCAGCTTGACGAAGGGGTTTTAAACCCAAAAGCTTGCTAAAAATTTTTTCCAGCTATTTAAGTTGGTCTAATAAAAGATACCATATTTACCCAAAGGACCCTGTGTGCCTATTTCCTTCTTTAAGCAGTTTTAATATTTATCTGTTTGTTTAAACTTTATGAACTTCATTTACAAATTTTTAAGAGATTATTTTGAGGAGCTCTTGAGAACTCACTGGTGATTTCTTAGGTATGTCTTGCTGGTAAAGAGATAACTATTTCTTAGTCCTGTTGTTCAAGGAAATTGGAACCTAGGATAAAGGTGCAACTCATCAGCAGTGCACTTGTTCCTAGGTCATTTGGATCAGGTAAAATTAGTTAGGTAAAATTGTACTTTAAAAAACCCAGCCTCCCCAAGTATAGGTTGCGTTGTTCTTGGTACTGTGGAGAATTGGATGACCGCATATCTTATTCATAGGTATGAGTTACCGTTGGCAAAATTCAGACACTGAAGTAAGATTTCACTAGCTAAATTTAGGGGAACCTTGATGAACTAATGGTAGTAGTAGTTTATTATATACTTGTTGTCTTGTTTTAGCAAAAGCTGTTAATGATGTTATATAAAATTACATAATTTATGGTTTTTTTAGTAAAAGCATGCAATAAAATTACACATTCTGCCAATTTGAACAAAATTAAAATAGACCACAGGAGATGTTACAAAAGATGCATTAAATAAATCAGTATAAAATAGTAGAGTAAAAAATTAAGAACAGGGAATTATATTTGCTGTTGGCTGTTATTCTTTGTGCCAGTAATGCAGATGCATCTAGGGAATGGAGGACAGGCTGTAAGTTGTTAGAGAGCAGCCAGATTGTTTTTTCCTTTAGCCATGTATTTAAGATCTTCCACTAATGGAGAGATCCATTCTTTCTTATTTCTTCAAAGAATGAACAAGATCACAAATAGTGAGATATATTTTAAGTAATCTGTCTCATTCTTCCTGTGAGAACATACATTGTGTTTGTAATTGGGGTCTGACACTACTTGCCTGTGACCATTGCAGATCTCATTAGACTGAATTGCAGTCTAATAATTGCTACTAATTGTTTGCATTTTTATACTTTGGATAGCAAGGTTTATAGACCAAAAGGATGCTATATTAATCTCAAAAAAGGAGGAGTTAGGAAATACCATTGCTTGCATATCTGTCTGCATGTTGGTATCTTTTAATTCTTGCGGATTAACTATGGACAGTTTCAGTGTAATAGTGTGTGCTGATAGTAAAATCACACCTGGGTGCCACAGGATATTCTTTAAGTAGACAAATAAAGTCTGATGTAGTTCTGGGAGTCTAGCACAGTGATCAGGAGAATGTCAATCTTTTGACCGATGTCAGGTGGATTCAAGACTGAATACAATATAATCTTCTGGTTCAGTCTTGGAGAGTCAAATGGTTAAGTGGAATTGGGGTTATGCTTTCCATTGTGAACAGTGAAGGAGGCCTGGGATGTCCTTAGAGGCAGAACTCAAAAAGATTTTTAAAAAGAATGTCTCTAAATTGTAGCAGGAAAATGTGCGAGATGTGTACTGTAGTGTTGGGTTGCGGCTAGATGGTAGAACCGTACACACGTAGGGACCTGAGATGAGGAATCCAGCAAGGATGGGGGGAAAGTCTCCTTCTCTGGCTCCTGTGACATTAAGTCTGAAATGGCAGGTGAGGTTGAAAGTAGGGCTCTGACCCCGTATGAGGTTGAACAGATTTTTTTTTTCTCTAGAAGGGGACAAAACATTAAGACTTTGCTGAATCAAGTCCCTTTAGTGCTTTGGAACCATATGCAGGCTACGAACCAGAAAGAAACCTGGTTGCGAAAAGAGGCAATCTGAGGCAATAATCACATGTGCTTTCCATGAAGATGCCTGCTGCTTTTACCTGCAGCTTGTTACACTTTTTATCCATTCTTTTATCATGGATGGCAGTTTCCATTTGAACGTTGTGGCTTCATGCCAAGCCCCTCCATGGTTGTATGACTTGCTGTGTTGTTTCAGGGACTCTTCCTTCTGTGACTGTTTTTCTAAGACATGGTAGTTTATTAACGTCCATCAGTCATTGTCTTTTTGAAAGGGCAACTTCTCTAGTCATTGTATTCCAGTAGAAAATTGCTGCTCACACAGCTACTGCATATAAAAGAGTTGCATCACTGATGCCTTCTGTGTTGTGTAGGAATGCGTACTGTTCTCTAGCATTCCAGAGACATCGTAGGGATTTCCCATGGTCTTTCTTCAACTGCTTCCCAGCAGTTAAACTGGGACACTTGCTAGTTTATTGGTTCAGAAGTAGATGTAGCTGTTCCTTGCTAATTGTGGTTTTGGGTAGGAATTAAGTTATGTGGATTTCAAGCTATTTTTCATATTCCCTATAGTTAGTATAGATCTCTCTGCTCATTTTTCTAGGCATTGTCCTACAGGAATAAAAATACTGCTGAAACGACACATAATTTTCATTCTAAGTAAACTCTCAAAGCATATAGTTTGTTAGTAATTTGTCTAGACAACTCTGAGCGTGCACATTCTCAGGCTAGGCACATCACACTTGCCTCTTTGAATTTGGTTGGATTTTTTTTTAAGAATGCTACTGTTCCCATTTTACTCTGTTGTTCATTGTTTCTGGTTGCAGGGTTGAAGTACTGAATTAGTTTGTAAGAGCAGCTCAGATGAGCAAGACAGCAGGCTCAGACAGCAGTCCAAGCTCTCTCTCTCTATTTTTCTGACACTAGGCTATACAATAATCTAGTGTAGGTTATAGGTTAGATGTCGTTTTTTTCCTCCCTCATTTTTACTGTGGAACGTTCAAGAGGACATGGAAGAATGGTGGTTGTGTATGATGTACAAGAAAAAGTTAGGAACTTTTAATAGGGAAATTGTTACTCATCTCAGACTGTAAAGGCTCAAGAGTAGGAATCCAGTCAGAGAATTTCTTGAAGAGCTGTGTTACTGTGGTGTAATTTTTGTCTTTTGGAAACTAATTATATTAATATTCTGCCATTGATTTGTGCATTGTGCTCTTTTACTGTTAGGCCTTAATGCTGCTATATATTAATTTGGCTTATGATAAAACTCCCACTGTGTTTAGTTCAGTGGCATAATGATGCTTCAAACCAGGATAGATGTTTCTGTCCTGCTCATTCCCCACAAAAATGTTAATTTGCCTACTTTTGTAATATGCCATCATCTTAGCCTTCAGTTAAGACAGAAAAAACAGGAAGAGTACCTATCTACCTCTTCGGTTAACTTCTTTTGAGAGACTCAAGCAAAGCAGAATAAGATCTCACTCTAGCCCCTGGCAGATATTAACATAACAGCGCCATTAGGATCTGAGGAATTTTATCCCCTGTCCACAAAATTGTGTCCTGTCATGCCAGATGTGCTAATTTAAGCACTAACCAGTGCATTATGTTTTATTTTTTAAATAATGATACCATCTAGAAATAGTAATTCCAGATGGATTATTGGCAACCTAATATGTTTGCATTAAAAGCAAAGAAATCACTTGGTAGAAACAGTGTTGTATTTGGCTGAGTTAAGCACAGTCCATATTGCAGGTCTTCATTCCTACAGTGTTAACTGTTACATCACACTTCATTTTTGAACTAGCTGGTGTTAGAACACTTTCTGTTGTACATCTCAGACTATTGGAAACAAGTAATCCCATGAGAAATGTTCTTATGAGCCTAATACTTAAGCCTCCAATTTGGCTGATGGGGAATTCTTAGCATCATATTCCCCAAATATGGATGAAACTGCAGGAAAGAACGGTCAATATTAGGAGTAAAATAGTCGTTTTAAACACAATTTTCGATCTGCACAAGGTGGGTTGTTTTTTATTTAAAAAAACAAACAAACCTGTTGTCTGAGACACAAACTGATGAATGATATGGGTCACTACTAAAAGCCTTAATAACTATCAACACCAGGCTCCTGAAGCTTTTACAGATTGGATTTAGGATTAAATAATTTATATAAATTTTTTTAAGGAGTGAGATTTCAGTTATCCCTCGTGATTTTTTTTTAAAGTAGTTCTGATTAAATTTCCATTAAGACAACTAGAGCAGTAACACTTTAATAAACACTCTCCAAACTGTTTCTATTGCTTCCTTCTTCATTGAGTAGTAGGCAGACTAGTGAGAGATGCTGCAGTATGTCCTTTCTCCCTCTGGGGCTCTTCATTGCCTTGAGCCAGGCTGAGCCAGTGGTATTTTTCCCCCCACTCCTGATACTTTGTTGGGAATTTTGGTGATGGAGGGTCTAGGATTCCACAGTGTCTCTGGAGGCTCCTTTCTGGATCAAATCTAAAAGCTTCATAAGGAACATGAACCCATTTAGCTCTTTTTAATTTGGTTAGAAATGCTACCGTTGAGCAACTCAAAGTAGGAATTTTTATATTGTAATGCTGTATTGTCCAACTGTTAAGTAGTCATTTTTGAACTTTTATATGGTCCATATACTGAAGGTTGTGTATTTTCTCACATGCCCCCAAATATGATACACACCTTGTTCTAGGAAGGCAGAATGAAGAAAATAAGTTTCTCCCCCAGAGCTGTGGCAGAAGCTGATGGCATGGAGCAGCTCATTTGCCCTCAGCCAGCTCACTGGCCATTTCAGGCAAAAGCTAGTTTTAACCCTCTCAGCTGCTGGTGAATTGGCAGCAGCTTTTGGCATTATAGCAGCTCTGTGCTTTAGTTCTGCGTGGAAATTAGTGTCTCTGCACCTCAGTTTTGTAGGGCTGATTTTTTGGTTTGTACACTCTGTGAGTAAATACAGTATTTAAAAGTCAGGAGAGGGGCTGAATTGTGATGTATACTTGATGTGCAGGTTTTCTTATCCAATGTGGTCATTCCCTGTCTTCATTTTCATACATTTGTTTTGTTTCTTGCATTTTTCTCTTTCTGAAAAAACATGTGCTCCTAAAACTATGTATAGAGCAAAAGTATGTTTATAAACATAAGTAAAACTAACAGTTTTTATATTAACTTGCTTTATAGATAAAATAATTAGACACAGAGCTTGTACCTTAAAGGATACAGCACATGCCATAATTGCTGCTGAGTTGGATCCAGAATTTAATAAAATGTGTGAAGAAATCAAGGAAGCAAGAAGAAAAAGAGGTATGATTTATTCTTTTTCTAAAGGTATGTGTCATAATACAAAGTTTTTAACTAGGCATGTGGAAAAAAATAAGTATAAATTTATAGAAAAATTGAAGTAGCTATAAAGGAAAATTGGGTTTCTAGAATGCCTAGCGGTGGAAGAAGACATAAAAGGTATTACTGAATATAATAGACTGATTAATTCTTGGAACATCACAGTACCTGGCTAAAAACTGTACAAGAAGGAGAGATTAAATAAAGACATGGTGCACTTGGTGCTCTACCAAATTCTGAGCAGAGAGCCTGGCTATTGAAACTGTATTGATTCAAATCCCAGACAGTAAGAGTGCAGATAAGCAGATGGTTGTGCCATTGGCCTCTGATTCAAGAAAATCATATTGGGTGCAGAGTTTTGAGAGGGGTTACACTGTCTGCACTGTCTCACAGAACATGATAATGAGGGACATTGATCCACATCAGAACTTACAAATTTGTCAATGGCCAAAGAAGCAATTTCTGAAGCAAATATTAGCATCTCAAAGTACCTAGTGCACAAAGGAAGAGAGGCAGACGAGGTTCTTTGGGTAGATAGATGTGATGTCTTTTATTAGACCAACTGACCAGTTGGAAAATTTCTTTGCAAGCTTTCGGGCACAATCACCCTTCTTCAAGCATAGGGAATCTCTGCTGTTCTGAGATCTCCAAGGTATGAAAGAAGCTAGAAGTGTGACAGGATGACCTTCTATCCTTGTCTTCCTAATATACAGCTTTTGTCTTTTTCACAGACTAGCCTTTTTTTCTACCTTGGAAAACTCAAGTACAGTAGAGTCTCCCCCACTTACCTTTCCCATTTTCCCCCTTGTTCCCCCCCGCCTTTGTTTTCCTAATTTCCACCTATTTACATTCTCATTGACACCCTGTCACACTTATCTTCTTTCATTCCTTGGAGATCTCAGAACAGCAGAGACTCCCTATGCTTGAAGAAGGGTGATTGTGCCCAAAAGCTTGCAAAGAATTTTTTTCCAACTACTCAACTGGTCTAATAAAAGATGCTGCATCTAGCCAAAGAACCTTGCCTGCCTGTGTCCTTAGATGAATACGGCTACAACCAAAAACCCAGCAAAGGAAAAGAGCCCATTTTCTCCTTAATCCAAAGTGATCGCAATATATTTGATGTACTACTGTGAGTCAAAGAAAGGTATTAAAATTACTTCCTGGGCCTTTAGGGAAGTTTTAGGTTAGCTATTAGGAAGAATTTTCTCACTAGGATGGTAGTAAAACACTGCAACAGGTTATCCAGAGAGGTGGAGGAAGGTCCATCCTTGGGGATTTTCAAAACCCAGCTAGACAAAGCTTTGGCTGGGATGATCTAGTTGGTGTTTGGTCCTGCATTGAGCATGGGGTTGGACTAGATGTCTTCCTGAGGTCCCTTCCAACCCTAACTTGCTATGATTCTCTGACTCTACGTTTTAGATGTGGAGATCTCAAAAAGCCCATTCAAAAAGACCCTGAAATCTAAAGTAAATAAAATGTAATTCTTAATTTGTCACGAATATTACTTAAGCGTGATTCAGAGATTACAAGGCTAGAAGGGGATCATTTTGTTCATCTAACTTGACCCGCTTCATGAGACAGTCTGCCCAAAATTGATCATAAAGTTTAGGACACCACCCGAGTTTGATTTAAAGTTCTGGAGAATCCACATCAATTCCTTTGAGTTGTTTCAGTGGTTAATTGTTTTGTGTAAAAAGGCCTGTCTTTAGAAATCTGCTTTTCCTACCTCCATTAGGTGTTGTTAGATTGTGTTCCTCAGAATCTAATAAATAATAACATTTAATAAAATAATACATAAAATATTATTATAATAAAATAATAAATATGTAATAGGGACTTCCAGACTGTGATCATTTCACCTCTAACCTTACCTCTCTTTGAACTTTATAGATTAATGTCTTTTACTATTGAAGCATTTCTAATACATTGATCATTCTTCTGGCTGTTTGAACGCTTTCTGGTTTTTCAGCATAACCATTCTGAATTGTGGCCACCAGAACTTGACACAGTCTTTTAACGTTCCCTGTGATATTTCTTTCTATATATATACTAGGATGATGTTAGACATTTTCTCCAGTGTCCTGCTGAGAGTTCAGCTAATTAGTCTTCAGGCCTCTGGTGTTTTCAGTGGTTTACCCTAAGGCTGTTCAATTTATGGGCAGCCTGTGGGCCACAGACTGCAGCTGCATTTGGTACGGATGGGTCTGTCTGTCGTCTTGCTGTCTCCCCCCCCCCCCCCCCCC
>NW_017729028.1:27245618-27247185 GCF_001723915.1 Gavialis gangeticus | reverse complement strand
CCCCCCCCCCCCCCCCCCCAGCCAATGCTGCTTACATAGCGTATCCAGCCTAGCTCCCTTCTTTTTCTGCTTTGTGCACTGTTTGGGCACCCCTCTCCCTCTGTCCCTCTCCATGGAACCACAGGCAGCCTGGTTCCCTCCTTCTCCCAGTCTCCTGCTCTGGAGCACAAGTGGTGCTGCTCCATACCCCCAGCTGTGCTCAGCACTCACCCACCCCTCTCCTGGTCACACATACCACCATGCTGCAGTGTTGCGACTAGCAGCCAAGCAGGAGCCTGTGGGCTACATACTGTTTAGGAGCTGCATGTTGCCTGCAGGCTATCATTTGGACAGCCCTGATTTAACTCGTAATGATTAGTATATTTCCTTCTGTACTGGGTCACATATTATCTACCTGGCCTAGATGTTAAATTGATAGGCCTGTAATTAACTTGGACCTCCCCTTGTACCTTTTTTAAATGCTGGCATGGCGTTAACTTTATTCCAGTTTCCTGGATTTATTGAAAATCAGCCTTACCAGTTCAGAGACAACCTTGGCCATTCTTTAAAACTTGGATACAAGTTCTCTACATCTGCTTATTTAAAATATCAAGCTTGAGAGGATGTTCAGCATCTTCCTGTGTTACTATTTGAATGGAAAATAGTTAGTTACTGTAAGATGTAATGTATCATCCATTTTTCCTCAAATACAGAGCAAAGCTGTTGAATGCAATCTGTCCTGTTTGCATTATTAACAGTTCTACCATTTCTATCTAGCATAGTTATTCTTTGCAAACAAAATTTTTCAGAAGTAGAGGAGTTGGAGACAAGTGACAGGAATAATTAGGGACCTGAAGTGAGATCAAAACAATTGCAATTAGGTCAATTTTTGTGATGATCTAAATAAGGAGGAGGACAATAAAAATACACAAAATTATTTGTATTTAGAAGGTGGATCCAGAGCCACCTGCTAAATATCAAAACAAGGTGTTGAATGAGACTGAAAGGTGGCAGCTAACTCAAAAAGGGTAAAAAAAAACTACTTCAGAGTGTATACTTAGACTAATAACTCATTGCTACAGAACATTGTTGAAATAAACACCTTACTAAGAAAGAAATATCAGTAATTTTTATAGATAAAAATCTATAAAATGGGAGATGACCTGGTGAGGGGGCTGCGGGTGCTCAACCACCTGGGCGACAGTGATCATCGCTTGCTGGAATTCACCATCCAGCGCAAGGTAGCAAAGGCCTGCAGCAAGGCAGCAGCCCTAGATTTCAGGAGGGCAAACTTTAATGAGCTAAGGAGAATAGTCAGGGAAGCACTGAGGTCCCAGAGGGGAGGGGAGCCAGGTGTCCAAGGAGAGTGGTTGTTCCTTAAGGAGACGATCCTCCAAGCCCAAAGGGAGGTAATCCCAACAAGGATCAAAGGGAGCAGGAAGGCACACAAGCACCCATGGCTCACCAAAAGCATGCGGGAATGTCTCCTAGCTAAAAGGGAGGTGTACACCCAATGGAAAGGAGGGGCCGTCACCAGGGATGACTATACTGCAGTTGTTCGGGGATGTAGGGGGGCAGTCAGAAAGGC
>NW_017729028.1:27238124-27245283 GCF_001723915.1 Gavialis gangeticus | reverse complement strand
AGGGTAGATTTAGGCTAGATATCAGGAAGCGCTACTTCACGGTCAGGGCGGCTAGGATCTGGAACCAACTTCCAAGGGAAGTGGTGCTGGCTCCTACTCTGGGGGTCTTTAAGAGGAGTTTAGATGAACACCTTGCTGGGGTCATTTGACCCCAGTACTCTCTCCTGCCATGGCAGGTGGTTGGACTTGATGATCTACTCAGGTCTCTTCCGACCCTAGAAACTATGAAACTATAACCGTATCCAGAGCTATAGTAAATACTTAAAACAGCCAACCAAGCCCTCTTCTAAGGACCTCGTACTTCAGGGTTTATGGAAATCTCTTGAAAGCCATCAACTTAAACTTGTTGTTTTAAGATCGTCATCTAATTGCAGAATATACGTGCTAAGAAAGTAAAATACGGAGAAAAAGAGTGTAATCTTGGGGATCTTAAATATGGAATGAATTGTGAAAGTTTCTTATTGTGACAGAAAATGGAATATGTTTTTCTTAAGCTGTTAGATTCAACAGTTAAAATTATATATCTAATAATTTATTTTGTCAGCTGAATGCAAGTATTTTTTATTTAAATCTTTGTTTTGTGATAACCACCTTAATATGTTAATTAACATATTTTAATGCAATACTGAATTCCAGGCTCGTTTTTTGAATTTGATCAGTTTATGCAGTTTGGATTATTTAAATAGGTATGCTTATCTTCTGTGTGCAGGCTTATCAGTAACAGCAGAGCAAATAAATTCTCATGGTTCCACTGTACGGAAAACTGAAACTAGAGTTGAAGAGGCATTTCGGAACAAACAGAAAAGTGCCATGGCAGTTTGGCACAATTCTGCGAATAAATGTGCATGTGAGTACTTCAGATCAGATCATATTGTGTGGAAACTAGAACAGTATCTTAGACAGCAACGATCATGGATTTCATATACACCTAAAGTTTCTCTGTTTTTGGTTACAGTGATTCTTTAATGCTTCTCCTACAGAAAATTACTCCAACTGTGCAGCCGTTGTATCTTTAGGGGCATCCATTTTATGAATGCAAGAAACCTCTGCTGATGTAGCTATGAAAAAGTGGAAAATAGAATTTCAAAGTCTTTTTTGCAGTGCAAAAATACAAGCATCAGGATAATTGTAAAACTAAGGATTATTTTTCGGTGTAAAATAAACAGTTGTCTTCCTCAGGGGTTGGAATCCTCTTAACAAAGTGTTTAACTTAAGATTTTCTTGTTTGACATTTGTATGTAAATACATTTTTCTTGTGTTTGTTACCTACAACATATAAAGTGCTTTATGGTTGAAATTAGTAAATACGTTAACTTCAGGCTACACTTTGTCTCCTGGGATCCAGTTTTGAACAGTTTAAGTATTCATTATTGGAAGGTATTAGCCACTCTTAAATGAATGGAAAATGAAGATATCCAAAACCTTACAGAATCAGAACAGTAAAGTCCTTGGAGTACCAACATATTCTTTGTTATGCTTGCTAGTATGCAGCATCAGTTGCCTAAATGTGATGCAGTATAGTAAGGGGGGGCACTTAACTGTTCTAGAGAGGTGACTGAGGAGAGGAGCGTAGGAGGACAGTGGGAGAAATAAAATAATGTGACAGCAGCTCTGAGCAGGGAACTAGGGCTGTCTGAAAGGAGCAGGTTTCAGAAAAGGACTGATTTTCTTTTTAAAAAAAAAAAGTAATTTAGATTTTTAAATTTATGGAGAACGTTTATATGGATGAGAAATTGATTTGATTTATAATACAGAGGTGATTTTTGATCTTGGAGGTAGAATCATAGAAAAATCATTGAATTAGAAAATTAGGGATGGAAGGAAACTCAGGAGGTCTTCTAGTTTGACCCCTTGCTCAAGGAAGGATAATTAGTATCTAAACTATCCAGCACAAGTGTTTATTCTCAGAAATACAGCAAAAAGAACTGTTGTACAACTGCCAAGTGTATTGCCCCATAACACCAAGGACACCCTGACCTGCTGCAGGTGAGGCAGAGGGATGAAGGCATTGTGAATGTCCTTGCCACTACCTGGGCAAACAGTTTTAAAAAATATGCTTGGGAGATATAAGGAAGAGGACTGCAGTCCATGCTACAAAGGAAGGCAAAAACCCTTTATGGCAGGGGTGAGCAATGATTTTGGGCAGAATGCCAAAAACACCCCAGTCTCGACTTGTAAGATGTTGGTGTGCCAGGGGCAGATAGTGAGGTGGATGGACAGTGAGGTAGCTGTGAGGGGCCCAATCCTTGTTGTGGCAGCACAAACCAAGCCCCTTCCCCACCACCTGCCTGGAGGCACACAAACCTGCCGCTAGCAATGAGCCATGCTGGAGTTCTGCAGACCTTGGTGCAGCAGCTTGCAGCTTCCCCACCACCTGCTGCTGTGGGTGCATGTGTACCTCCAGGTGAATGGTGGGGAACGGGCTGGGGCTGTACTGCTACAATAAGGATCGGGCCCCTTTGCAACTCTCCTGTTGTCCACCCTGAGGCCAGTGGGCACCCACTTCCAGCAACGACTCAGGCTGGGGCTCTGGAAACTTCAGAGCAGCAGCTTGCAGCCTCCTGGCCACCTGCCACGGCTGGCCCGGGCTGTGGGCAGGCCCCTGCTGTTACCAGATTTTCCCATCACATTGGGGTGCTTATTTATTAGGGGTACATTTATGGGGTCTCTTGTGTTTCTGTGTGGAGCTGTATCTCTCCCTTCTGCAAGTCCTCACCCCCAATGGAGCTGTCTTGCAGGACTGTTTCCTTTGGGTTCCTCCAGCCACTAAATCAGTCAAATACATACACAGATTCATGTGGCACACCTGCCTGACCTGGCTGGGTTGATCAGCATGTACAGGCTGACACCCTTATGTGCCAGGAATCAGGTCGTTAAGGTAGCAATAAAATGCAGTCAGACACAAGCACACAGGTGAACAGAATACCTCTGAATTAGGCTGGGTGTCTAGCTGACACCCTCATGGGCCAGCATTCAGTTCAGCAGGGCACGTCTGAGCCAAACTAGGGTCAGTTGGCCTATACAAGCTGATCCCCTTATGCGTCTCAAACTCGGCACATCCCAGCTTTTGCTTTAACTGTTCTAGTCGTGGTAACCTCTTGCTGAACAGAGCCCACAGTATTTCTGGCCTTCACAAGGATCTTTGGCTTAGGTAAAAGAAGCATTGCTGCAGAGCAAGTGGAGAAGGGGAAGTAGAGAAGAAAAAAAATACACCCAGTTACCACCAGTTTGACTATAAAAGTTTTACTTATTGCTAAGTATATGAAATTTAGGATGGTACTAGTAGTAATAGCCATGCACGGACAAAACAAAAACAATTACAATATTATCCTGGTTTAATCGAATATTTGAGGAAGCCTAGCTCAAGCTTAAGTAAGAAAATTCAGGTTCAGAAAGCTATGCCTAGAGAGAGAAAGAAAGAGGGAGAGAGAGAGGGAGAAAGAGCGAGAGATCAGATCTCACTATTCCAAGGCACTCAGGTGTTTTGTTGACAGGCAAAGTTCCTAGCACAGTCCTTGAAGGTTAAACAGGCGATGGAAAGAGACCACCTGTTTATCGCAGCTTCTTGAGAACAACAGTGGATGGTGTCAGAGAGATTTCTCCCCCTTGAAGCACACTGTTTGCTGTCTTATAGCTTTCTTATACCCTTAGTCCAGCCTCTTCAAAGCATTCTTTTAATTGTGTAAATCAAGAGGGTCCCAAGCAGTAATTGATGGAGGACAGTCCTGTTTATATAACTGTTTTAATTTAAATGAATTACCTTTTTCAGTGACAAGGGGGGTTATCTGGTTTGGAACATCTCAAACCGATTAACAACCAGGGAAAACGTAAAGTTTTAAGGAGTAACCAGACACCTGGGAGCCAGCTTGAAATTACTATGAATATAGAAGATATACTGGAAGGGATACTGGATTATTTCTTCTCAGATGGCCTAGCTATGTTTACACTGTGAAGTCAGCATCACTGTTTTGTATTTTACCTGTTGTGAATAAGCTTTAGCTTGCCATGACTTTCAGATCTTACTGTAGTCTTTTAACAGACTTAAGGAGATAACTTGGAGTATTCATAAACTTTGTGGGGAGGACTTCCACCAGTCATCCCGGGAAAAGTATGACAGCATTTGTGGTCAGGGCTTCAATGGGCTGGACGTTGTGATGAGCCCTTAACCATTGTTCAAATGTTGCCCATACCTGCTCTGACTCGGTCTCTTGCCTCAGCATTCCCTAACCTGTCAACTGAGTTTTAGTCAATCAAGTTTAAATAAGCCTCCCATACTGGGACCGGGGAATGTACAGCCAGAGATGCCTATTAAAATTTTCTTCTGCTTAGTTCTGGTTAGGTGAGATTGTGGGGGGGAAGAAAAAGTCCTTTGCAAGTCCAGCAAGCTGGGTGCCAGGGTTCCCTCAAGAACATAGAGCTGACAGGTAACACTGCTGCCTGCCATGGAGTCCAGGCCGCTTGCAGCAGGCAGTGGGGAGGCTGCAAGCAGTTGCCTGTGGCAGGTGCATATACGCTTCTGGGCAGAAGGCTGGGGAGGTGCAGAGGGCCCGATCCTTATGGTGGTGCAACCCTAACCCCTTCCCTGCCTTTGTATGCCACACTTTGGCATGTGCTAGGGGTTGCTGACCCCTGCTCTCTGGTGATATGACCACAAGGTAAAATACCTTTTTGATCCCAAGTGTGGTGATTGATATGATCCTTAGCAGAAGAACAAGATTCTCTAACCAGGAACCTCTCGGGGGTTTTAGTCGCTGCAGGAGTATAAGCACATGTTCCCAGCTTTGGGGTGGGATGTTTTTGTTTTGTTATCACAAATTGGTGAGATATTTGGAAGGGGGATATGGCGAAATGTTTCTACTTAAGAAGTAGCCCATGTTGTCAAAGTTTGGCAAAATTTTACTTGGAAACATAGTATACTAATATCAAACAATAATATGTTTTGATTACATGAGACAAAAAGGTGCCTGGCTATCATTACACCTAAGACATGATTAATAGTTAATTGCATCTTAAGTAGAAATCTATTAATGCAGTTAATGGCACAATAAAACGTGGGACAAGTCACAAAGTTTATTACACAAACTATGCACCATAACTTTTGTGGTTGGTTCCCATCGTGCCTTAAATTGCATGTGTGCCTAGGCATCAGTTGATCGTTTGATGCCCAGGCACTCCCAAGTCTTGAGCGGGGCTGGTCTGGGGCCAGCAACGCCAGCCTCAGGGAGGGAGGGGAGGGGGCATCAGTCAAGGGCTGGGATCTGCAGTCAGCTGCCGCTTCCAGCCTTGGGGGGCGCATTGGAGTCCTTGACTTGGCTGCATTCCGGAGGCTGGGAGCATGGATCAGCCGACTGGCTTGGTACTTGCAGGTCCAGATGTGGTTGGGATTTGATCCCTGATTCCACAGTTGCACCTCATGCCATGCACATGTAGCATGAGAGGAAACATGATAGTTGGGATCGCGTATCAGATCCCATAGTGCCTTAATTGAATGTCTGCCTGGCAACAACATGTTCTTTCCAAGTAGCCATTTTAAGTCTTCCATCTTTTCTTGGTCAGGGTTCAAACTAAGTTCACTTTCTACTTTTATGATGTTTATATAGTTCTAATACAGGATTTGTGTATGCTGCAGTAACATCATTTTTCTGACTGACTTCATTTTCTAGGAATTTACTTTCAAACATTTGGCAAATAGCTGCCGGAATCATATGAAACATAATAATACACATGTATATAAAGCAAACTGTCAGCTTCTTCACTGGGGGATTGTATTGGTCTTTTTCTTCAGATATTTCAATGGCTTTTTACTGTTTTTAGGGAGACAGGGAAAGTAGAGTTTCACTGCTAATAAAATGGGGTTGGCAAATAGTTAGGAAGTTCTAGTTTATCAAATGCAGTTTTTCTTTCCAAGGATAACATTTTTGTATTTTTCTGTGTAAAGAGACGTATTATGTATATTACACAATATTGGGCCCTGCACTGACCCTGTTTTGCTGGGATCGGGTTCTGTGCTGCTCCCACCTGGCAGATGGACTCCGAGAGCCCCAAATGACATACCACTTGGGGTATACTAATTAATGCGTGGTACCTAATACAAGCATGTTAATTTTTGTTTTAGGAATGTACTTGTTTCTGATTGATTAGAACTCATGGGCTGTCTCTGTATTGATATAAATATTTTTGCTTTGTGTTAGATGACAGTGATAAAGACACCAAAGCCCAGTCTTAAGTTGCAACTTAAGATGATGAACCAGTCAGTGTATTATGTATTTATGTTGTAGGCAAGGCATAAATAGGGTATTCTGATATGATATCCTGAAAAATCATACCTGAAATTATCAACTGATTGCCGCAAGTGGTTTCAGATCAAGCCATTTATTATAGAGGTGCACTGATTTATGTGTCCATATCACATTGGCACTGATAAAAGGAAAATTGAAATTATTGGCAGTTGGCATTTTGTGGCTGGTGCAGCCAATGATGTCACTGATAAATGCTGTGTGTATGTGCACATGGCCAGGAATTCAGCCTGGCAGCTGGTAAGTTTGGGGGGGGGAGTGCAGATTGAGGCCTCTCTGGTGAGGGAGGGGTTGGGGCAGGAGCAGGCACTGCTCAGCCAGGAGGGTGGGGTGCAGAACTGAGCTGGGGATGTCTCAGCGTGCACTTCCAGAGGAGGCATGGGGGACATGTGCCCCCCGGGTTTGTGTGCGGGGTGAGGGCAGACTACTCGCTGCGGACTCGGGGCCAGGGGCTGCACTTGCCTCTTTCCAGTGGTGGCTGTGCTAGGCGTGGGGCAGGCAGTGGCAGCGCTGGGGGGAGGGAGGCTAAGAGGTGGGCTATGGCCACCCCAAAATTTGTTATAGTTCCCTTCCCTCCTTCCCTCCCCCCACCCCCTGTGCGCGCTGCCATCACCTGCCCTGCCCTGCCCTGCCCCTTCCTGCCCTGAGCACAGCCCCGGTCAAGCCCCCTCCTGGGAAAAGGCTGGTGTAATGCCAGACCCTGAACCCGCAGCAGGCAACTTGCCTTCACCCCACGCACAAATCTGAGGGGGCACATGTCTGCCCCAGGGGTGTGCACAGCAGCGGGGAACCAACCCCCTTTGACCCCCTGTGGCCTTTGGATGAGCCACCTGTGGCTCCATCCCACAGCCTATCCCACCCTA
>NW_017729028.1:27232402-27237063 GCF_001723915.1 Gavialis gangeticus | reverse complement strand
CCCCCCCGGACTTACTGACCAGACGCTGCTCTGCAAGCTTCTGGGCTGCATGTCAGATTGGTATTGGCCGATACGACTGGTTAATAATCAGCCATCGGTATTGGCCAAAGAAATCTTTAGCGGTACACCCCTAATTTATTATAAACTAAATTGTTATGCTATCATTGAATCATAGAAAATTAGTGTTGAAAGGGACCTCAGGAGGTCATCTAGTCCAACCCCCTGCTCAAAGCAGGACCAGACCCAACCATATCTTTCCAGACGGGGCTTTGTGGAGCCGAGCCTTAAAAACCTTGAAGAATGGAGATTCCACCATGTCTCTAGGTAACCTGTGCTTCACCACCCTCCTAGTGAGAGAGTTTCTTCTAATAGCCAACCTTAAACTTCTCTTGCTGCAACTTGAAGTGTCACCAGCTATGCTGGTATGAACTCCACTGAAGTAAGTAAAGTCACTCCAGTTTAATATGAACAATAAAATTCAGCATTGTGTCACTATAGTTATTTGCTACTTCTCTTCTGTCTTGTTGCTTATACCATTAAGTTTAGCATTGTTGGCATTTTAGTAATGTTCTTGGCAGAGTGTTTTCAGACTTAGTCATGACTGTTAATTATACTTCACGCTGCCTTGAAAAAAATAGTGTTCTTTCAGTCAAGCCTTAGCATTTTTGCTGTTTTTTCTTTCTTAGTGGCTGGCAGATTATTTTTTTTAATAGCAATATAAATATAGGAGGGCTGTTAACTTTTGTTAGTATAATATTTTTGGAAGGCTAATTAGCTGCAAGCCACCTACAGTGAATCTTATATTACTGAATGGTTATCAAAGATGCAACCCGTAAGTTGGATCAGGACTCTGGAGCCTCGTCATCTGGCCCAAGTTCTGGCCCTGGGTCTTGAGTTGTCCCATGTGGCACATGTGGTGGGCCCCAGATTAGCCCCACATACAGGGCTGGGGATATGCAGTGCCTGCAGGGAGCCAGTGTCCCATTCCCCACCCTGCATGCCAGCTCCACAGCCTGCTTTGGTCTGGAATTGCACCATGTGCAGCACCTGCTGTAGCTGATCCAGATCTGCGCTGTATGTGGTGCCGGTTCCCTGAGTGGCTGGAATGGGCACCGCATCTCAAAGCAGAATGAAAACTCAATAATTACTACATATGTAAAATCTGTAGCCATTTTAAATAAAAAATTAACCCCTAATGACTCTGAGTTAACTATTAGCAAGCAGGCTATTATAGCATCAAAATAAAATTTAACAAAATCCCAAAGTATTACCTGGTGTCCAAAGTTCCTAGTAAAACTAATGAAAGTTTAGGTGTCCCAAGGAGCACAGATTAGATAGTTCTTATTTAGGTGTAGAATTGTTGCATAGAGGCCCATCTGGTGTCAATTTGGATGCACCAGCAGCAGTCCTAGACTCTGGCAGCTAATGGTGGTTATGACGGTGTCAGTTATATTTGATAATTCAGTGGGAGGAGTATTTTGCTAAAATTCTGTATCCTAGACAGTTGCAAGTGGCATAAGCCTTAACAAAATAAGAAAGCTGTGGAGTCCCACCAGTGGCAGCAGCAATGCAAGTTGTAGAGTAGACGGGGCTCACGAGGGGTCACAAATTTTTATCACTGAGCCTGCAAACATGTTCTTTGTGGATGTGAGATTGATATGACTTGCGAATAAGTGTTATGGGTACATCCCATTGTGATATGGGTGAAAGGATGAGTGGAGATATCAGTGGTAGTGTGCAACTGTGAATAGGATGGGAAATATGTATGTGCTGTAGCATAACTGAGAGGGGTAACCAGGGCAGCAATGCCTCCTTTGGAGAGGAGTGCAACAACAGCCTCCAGGGAATATGACTGCCCTGTTACGCCTCTGTGTATGTAGCAAATAGTAATGACAACACCGTTTCATCCTGGTGTAGCTGGTGAATAAGACTGTACAAATGTTCAAATGGACCATGAGTAGTCTTGTGTTTTTACTCTCCCATTAAAAAAAAAACAACTGGGGGAAGCACCGTGCAAATGTTGAGGGGGCTCCGCAGGCAGCCTTTGCTTCTCCCTGCATGCAGCCAAAGACCCAATAAGCTCTGTAGGCTCCTCTGGGTGCCAGAGAGTGCCAAGAACAGCCAAGTGCACCCTGGGTCTCCCTAGAAAATTTCTGCTTCCAAACCTTCCCCCTCCTTTCTTGAGAGAGGAATCCCAGAGCTCTCTTGTCCTCTCTTTTCAGTCGCAGGCATGTCAGGATCTAGGTCTGGGGGCATTGGGGGCATGGATCTGGGAGTCAGGGTCCCAGGAGTGTTGGGGTTTGTGTCTAGTTCATGTGTAGGGGCACAACTGCCTCAGTGTCCTGTGCATCTCTGCAGCTCTGAAGTGCAGAACAGCTCTCGCTTGTGAAAGGGGCTGGGCATCGCTGGCACTGAGGCACTTGAGGTAGTGGTAATGGAGAACAGGGGGGGTTGCGCTATGCACAGCTTCAGCAGTGGAGTTCAGCTGAGTCACAGACTGACTCCTGGGGCCTTGAGGGGGAAAGGGCATGCAATGGAGCTGAGATGCTGGTATCAGAGAAACTGTGAACGTCAGGCTGCATTATGTTTCTAACAGGAGAAACAGTTCTCCTGGGAGAAACTGTAAGTATACTAAGTTGCTGCTAAAGTAGTGAATGTTAATTTTAAAGTAGTTTATGGGGAACATTGTGGTGGGCACTTACAAAAGTGACCT
Organism: Gavialis gangeticus; assembly: GCF_001723915.1. NCBI lineage: Eukaryota > Metazoa > Chordata > Crocodylia > Gavialidae > Gavialis > Gavialis gangeticus. The sequence continues at coordinate 27,234,350 of NW_017729028.1, read as the reverse complement.
GGGTGAAAGGTTTAGATAAAGCTCTCCTTTGATTATTGCATTACTATAGGAAAACCAATCTATATTCCTGCATCTTGCCAGTAGATGGAGTGTGTGTCATAGTTTTGCTGTTTTTCAACCACATCTCGATAGTCCATTCAAGAAATAATTGCTTTTGAATTTTTCTGTTGCTGTATTCAGTAGTATTGTGTTATATTTGGTAGACTATAGATCAAATGGCATTTTACTTGCATAAAAATCTGCACAGCCTGGAGTGATAGGTGTTCCACATTCCTGTAATTGTCAGGGCAAGGAACAACCCTTGTAGATGTATCTGAGTGCATTATGTGAAGCATTAAAAATAACTCAAAATCCAAATTGTACCAAAAACTTTATTTCACAGCAAGTAAAACAAATAGAGAAAGCACAATACTGATTTTATCCCACCAAATGAAGCCAGGCGTGATATTTGATTTAAACTACATAAAGCTGAAATCAGTCAAAGAAATTGTTGCAGAAAACCTACTTTCAGAATAAAAAACATTTTTGGTGTACTATTCCTTTTTCAGCAGTGGCTTTGGGTGAATTAGTCTTTGTCAGGATTTTCAAATAACCTGAGATCAGAATTGTCTCCTGGATATAGTGGTGGAAGGATAAATCTTTTTAAAAATCTAGATGACATTTTTTTTTTTAAAGCAACTTTAAAAAGAAAAAAAATCCCCGTTTGTTTTTCCTCTTTTCTTACATTTTTTTTTTATTTTCAGTCCCTTCGGTCAATTTGTTTATTCAGTTGCCTTTTCTGTGTTCCTTTTATTTTTGTCATCGTTTCTGAGTGTTTAGTGGATGTTAATGAGCATTGACTGTTGAGCATTTAAGTGGTTTTAAAGCAAATAAAGTGCCTCAGGAAAGAGAAGACTGTCCTATTTTATTTTATTTTTTGACATTTCCTGTATTTAGGACCAAAATCTCTACAGATTTGATGCTGGCGGCTGCTGGCAGCTTAAGTGTCATTCAGAGCTTAAAGGGTAAAGATGGCACTATGGCTAAAATGCTGGTGGCTTTTGATGCCTTGTCACTGTTAGCATTATAGTCCAAGACCTGTTTAACTGGCCTCTTTTCGGTGGAGAGCTAATTAGTTGGGCTCAGCACCAGGTGAACATGGCTGTACTGCCTCCGATTCCAGGAGTCAGCGCATGCCGAGCTACTCGGTTATCTCTGCACCGTGCCGCTTTGCACTGTATGGACATACTCAGAGAGGAGAGGTGTTGTAACCTGAGCTCGAACAATTGGGCTGATCATTCTCTGTACCTAATTTTATGTTAGGAACAGAGGACTTGCCATTTGGATTAGAGCATTGTTTCATCTAGTCCAACAATTCACATTGTTCTATCTAGTCCAAATTCCTCAGTGGCAACCACCAGCTGTTTCAAGGGAAGGAGCAAGAAATCTCAGTTCCCATTGTTGAATTTCCTGTTTTTGAAGGACACTGGCACTACTTCGTAGCCTCTTAGCTAGTGTGTTCTCTTAAGCCCCAAACAATTAGCCTTTTATTTCTTCTAAAGAAAAATCCTTTAAAATAAAACTGTATATACTTTTAATACTCCTGACTAATTCTTTATTAAATATCATTACCTTCTTGATGTCAGCAATATTTGGCTACGCAAATTTCCAGAGTAATTATGACAGTGAAAAATCTTTTCTTCTATTGTGTTTAAATATGGCACCTTTTATATACTTGAATGCTTTTTGATTTTATTCTGAGCAGGCAAATAGAATCTGCTTGTCTGGTTTTTATCTCAGTTGTACACTGTTTTTCCTACCTCTTTCTATATATTTCCATATTCATTTTTTTAACCTCTTCAGTTGCTGTTTACATGGAAGTTTTCTCATGTCTGTGACCACTGTTATTACCAGCCATATTTGCATATATGTGAAACAAGAAAGGAGACTTCTGATGAGAAACATATTT
>NW_017729028.1:27219913-27227402 GCF_001723915.1 Gavialis gangeticus | reverse complement strand
CACTGTTTTTCCTACCTCTTTCTATATATTTCCATATTCATTTTTTTAACCTCTTCAGTTGCTGTTTACATGGAAGTTTTCTCATGTCTGTGACCACTGTTATTACCAGCCATATTTGCATATATGTGAAACAAGAAAGGAGACTTCTGATGAGAAACATATTTTCCATTGTTTTCTGTCATTTGCTTGTTTTTTGTGAGATCTGTTTTTTAGTTTTTGATTTTTCTGACACAAACAGTTTTGTAGCCATGAGACCTTCAGATCAGTGAATAAAAGATAAAATTGTGAATATCCACCTACATGTCATTTTAATAAACTTAAAATGAAAGTGTTCATATTTCTGGAATTTAGTATGACCTAGGGACATTTGTGATGGTTTCCTCGCATTGTTGCTATATGAAGAGTATGTGAAGAATGGTATTCTGTGAACTAAATGGATTTGCTTGGCATGTCTCCCTTTGTAAGAATTGCTACATAGGAAGATGTTCAATGGAGGAACATGAAACAACTGGACTGTAGAGATAGAGATACACAGTATAAAACTGGACTTCCAAGTGCTGTAGATGTAGTTTTTTTCTGATCTGTTTCAGTTGGTTTTGATTTTCTTTTCATTTTCGCCTATGGCTGTACTTCTCCCAGAAATAACTCTTGCAGTGATTAGTGCATGATAAATCATGAACATTAACTTGTTTTCTTGTATCCCTACTTGACTCAAAGTTGTCAGGTTCTTCAAGTATTTGCCTATATAAAATTCTGGTGTTGGTAAGCCTGCTACCTGGGCGCCCGATTCATCTTCTTTAGGCCAGCAGCGTCTCTGCCCTGAAGTAACCTCGTGCCTCCCATTGACGGGCATAATGGATGGCAAGTCTCTCTGTTCTTTCTCAGTGCCCACCTGTGGCTGTGAATTTAGGACTTGCTGTGTGACTTCCTCGCTGTATCGTGAGCAAACAGGTACTTAGCAGTTAGCCATTAGGGTTAAGCCTGCATTTTTTTGGTTAATGTCTTTTTTTTCTTCAAAGAAAAAAAATTCCTTTCCTTTTGGGGTCAGTTGTTGTGACTAAGTACAGATCTCTAGCCCTTAAAAAGGATTTTTCAGGAAAGAAGTTGCATGTCTCCATGAGGGACACTCAAGATGCTTATTGTATCTTCATGGAGCAAATGTACCAGGCAGATGTTATATTTGTGAGTTGTTTAAAGGAACTCAAAGGCTAGAGAGAGACTTGCCTGAAGTTGATTCCTTTGGAGAAAGTAATAGTACCTGTTTAGACCCTTGAGTGGTTGTGGCTGAAAATCCTGAACACTTCTCCAAAAGTGCTCCTTCTGACATCTTTCCTCACAGATCTCAGTCAATCAGTAAACCTCAGGGGCTAAGCGGAAGCTAAGGAGAAAAGGTTTTGGTTAGCAAGTCTTTCCCCGAGAAGCCCCCAAATTCACGCAGATTGCTTTGGAAAAGGGTAGGTCAGTGTCCAAAACATGTCCTTCTCCATCATTCTGGCTCTTGATAGCTGTGCCATTAAATTAGCTTTCTTAGTACATGTCACAATGTATTTGACACCACTGCCACCAATACAGGATACATCTGGTAATGATACATTTTGTTCACCTGTCAGTATTACCAGACAATTTGATACCTAAATCCTGCGGGGCACTGAGGGACGTGTGGTTTTTTGGTACCATTCTGACTGCTGTCAGTAATAAGGATACCTCCGGAAACCAACTGCATCGCTCCTTATCTTCATCAGTAAAACGCATTTGATTCTTTTGTCAGAAGCGTCATACATTCTCTGTTAGATCTCCTCCTTTTATTCCTCCCCTTAGTTAAGTAGTGTTTTTATTTCTGTAGAGTATGGAGCTCCGTCACTACATAATGCTGGGTCCTGGAAATCATAGAAGTGGCAATGGAATGGCTTTGCCCTTGTTTTATATACTTTAATGTCCAGACCATCCTCAAAAAGTATCCTTAACCCTTTTCAGAGATCACTGTCATGAGAGCATACTGTATTGTAAGTTTGAAGTCAGGTTTAAGTCTCAGGCAACAGAAGTAGTACTTCAGAAACGTGAGGTAGGCATTTGATTCCCAGGACTGAGAAGTTGCTGCCCTGTTCTGGATTTAAGAAAACTGAACCTGTGCTAGAGCTCTAGTTTAGCTCTAGCCATAGTAACCCTGAATGCAACTCCCCATGGTTGGTGTGCAACTATTTTTAAAAAAAATTTTAATATTAGAAATTTATCTGGAATACATGGATATCCATCTGGGGGATTGTGCAGCCATTGATCTGTTCACTGTCAGAAGAACAAAAATGTTACAAGTTCCTCTTCAGAACAGAGTAGAATAAAGGGTATCTGTGATGTGTTCCTGAATCCCTGATTCCAGTATCTTTTGTGTTTTACCCTCTGATTTTGCTGAACCCATGAGTTACCAAAACATTCATGTAGACCTTGGACAAAATGATAATGATAGCACCAGATCAACCAATGCATTTTTGGTTCTCAAACCTGATGACTCTTTCCATTCAGTCTCCAGTCTAATTTCCTCCTCAGCAATACATGATATTCTGAAGACAAGGACAGGTTTTTCCATTTTGGATTCACCATTCTCCCATCTCATGGCCAGAGATGCTTTCTGCTTAATCTTTGTTCATCTGAGTTACAGAATATTCTTATCTATGGCAGAATAGGTAAACAGCAGATTCCAATGAAGTAGGCAAGTTTCATGGTCCAGGCAGAATAGGAACAGCTTTCTGATTTTCAGCAGATACTCAACATACTGACAACTTCTATCCTTAAAGCTCTCAGGTTTGCTCAAACTCATTTGAGGACCCACCTACTAGGCCTCTCCCCTTTCCGGTCAATTATTTGACCACATTCTCTGATGACTACTTTCTACTGTAGCTTAACTCTACTTTTAACTGTTCAGTACTTTTCAGAGATTAATCCTTCCATTCTTTTTACGTGAAACCCACCAGGCTTCTGATGATTATATTGGTTCTCAAAGTAGTTTTAGGAAAAGAAAGTATGATACTAGAACGTGGGAAGCTGCAGAAGTTTGCGCCTCTTCTTCCCTGTTGTTTTGTTTAAGCGTGTCCAGTTCTACTCTTCCTAGGGCTGGGCTGTTCTTGGCTGTCGTCCACTGTGACTGCAGGGATATACCCAGGGTCCTGTATCTCTCCTCTGGCTACACCATTACCTACCACTGGGGGATGAGCAGAAGAGACCTGGAGCTCAATGTTACTTAAGAACCTAAAATACAGAATTTGAGGCATATGTTGCCGCCATCAGACAGATTTTCAGAACCACACCTTGCAGTATTCTTATAGAAGTTTAAAAAAAAAAAAGTTTTTTTTATTCTTTGTAAAGCAGGTCTCTGTATTTTCTTGTTTCACATTCTTACAGTGTCCAGAAACCTCAATCAAGACTTGGGACAGTGTTGTGCTGTGTGTTATACGAACAGGTATCTCTGTCATGAAGAGTTTATAGTTTAAGAAATTTTTAGTAAAAAGGACTGCAACTAGGTGGTTTTGAGTAGAATATTTTTAGGTATAGCAGATAATATAAACTGTCTAGATACTTTAATATGCATAGCCCTTATTTTCCTGCCACCTATATGTTGTTAATTAATTTCTGTTAAGTGTATCAGTAAAAGTGGCTCTTGAGGAACTTGCATGGAAAAGGGCAGTGGCCTTACAGATTAACTATGTATAAAAGGGCAGCCTTTAAGAAATGTGAAACAGCTAAGATCTGAAGGCACCGTACAAATAATGACTAGAAGTTTCTTTAACATGGTAAAGCCAGTAAACGGAATCAGAGATTGGGGTTGGCAGGTCAGAGGAATGGTCCAGGAGGTTGATTCTAGTAGCCGTAGATTGAGTACATGTGGGAGGATGAATGGGGGGAGAGTGGTGTTTCATAGATTTAATAGATTTCTAGGGTTGGACGGGACCTATTAGATCATTGAGTCCACCCCCCTGCTCTGGGCAGCAAACAGCACTGGGGTTGAGTAGCCCCAGCCAGGTGCTTGTCTAATCTTTTAGATTGAAGAGTGTTATGAGAGCCTGAGAGAGAAGTTGAAGGTATCAGGATGGGAACTGATGAAAGCTTGGAGAGAGATTTTGCTGTGTAGATAGAGAGGAAAGTCTGCATCTTGGGAGTGTCTGGAGAAAGAAACATCATGATTTTGGGATGCTGCATGGAAGTGCATGTCTAGTTCTAGTTTAATGGGGGGAGGCATGGGTAACACCCAGGTTACAAGTATGAGGGGTTGAAAACATGGTGTTTTTATCACAGTACAGGGAATGGAGTGAGTTAGGGAAGGAAGACAAGGCGTTCAGTTTTAGCCGTTTGTTTTTGTCACCACCTGTTAATTATGTAAGCGAGAAGGGCTCCTGTCATGTGGCGTGCATCACCTACGCCCTGGCTATTTTGATTCTAATTTTTTAGTACTGTTTTTCAATCGGAAGTACTTTCAGCAACAAAATAAAATTAGCTTTACCCTGAGAAATGACTGTTTAAAATAGTCTGATTCAGTATATCTGCTCCTTTTGTATGCTCTGATTTTAGTGAACAAAATAGGTTTATTTCTTCTGCTTCAGTGGAGGACTGGTACAGCTGAGAGTCGGCCTGGGAGGAGTTCTTGTAGTTACTGTGTCTTAATTGTTTGCAGCTGTGCAGCCCAGCTTGCACAAGTGTGACAGGGCCTGCTTGGCCAGCAACTTCTGGTGCTGGGAAATGAAAAAGAAAAGAACCCAGCTAGACTGTTTGGTCCTGATTCAGCAAAGCTCTAAACAGACAAAAATGTCTAAGTGGAAGTGTGAGAGTAATTCTTTTTCCTTTGATGGGATTTTTCACACGTTTAAATTTAGGAATATGCTCAGCTGTTTTGCTGAATCATGGGCTCTGACCCACGCTCGGTGTGATGTATTTTACTTGTAGACTGAGCATGTCAGAGGTGCAAATCATTGAGAATAGATATGAATAAAAGTTCTTCCAACCAAAAGTTGATGTCTTTTTTTCTTTTCTTTTCTTTTCTTTTTAAAGAATTCTGTCCCTTTGAAATGAGTTCTTTGCTAGAAGTAAAAGATGTATATTAATTGTAAGTCCTGAATTTTAAACATTTCTATAAAAAACCCCATAAAGTTTCTGTTCCCTCTTTGTCTTTTCTATACAGGTCTTTTGAACAGGCTTGAGAGCAAAATTTCCTGTGATAAAGGGTCTCTAGCTGTCGTGCTCTCTTTCTCTCTTTCTCTCTCGCTCTCTCTGTGCTTCTGAATGTTCAGTTTCAGTTCAGCAGGTTTTATTACTGGCGAAAACCTTCTCGAAGATGCTATTGAAGTATGTATAAGAAGTCTTGCCGAGTTATGCATGAAAGGAATGAAGCTGATCATCAATAAACAGTAAAGCTGGCTGTGGAGAAAGTGCATCAAATGTACAAAAGGCTGGGGAAAAAGAAACCTTTCTCATTTTTCAGTTTCTATAATCTTTAGGATTGCTTGCAACAATAATAACCATGCACTTTTCAGATGGAATTGTGATTTTTTTCAAGGTGACTTTTAAAACTAAAAGGTTAATGGCTTATTGTTCTCAGTGTAGTAGTAAAATTACCAGAGGAAGTATGATACAGGGAAAAAATTCTCAGTATTACATTTAACTATTATACTTCTTGGAGCTCCTGAGAGAGAATTCACAACACCTTGCGCTAGTACTTATATCTTCAAAACAATTTTACAAACACTTATCGCCCTCAACTCGTAGAGGTGGGTAGGTATGTTGATAATACCTGGCTTCCTCAGTTTTGTCAGATGTTACAAACACCAAAGCCTGAGAAATCCCCTAGTATAGCCAAATTTTTCAAAATAGAGGAGACTGCACGACAGCTAGAGTACTGTAAAATGATAATGACTTGAGATGAACTCGGCTAATCTGCAGCAGAACTAGTGTTGGGACTCCTGGTTTCCAAACCTAACACAGCTATGATTGTGTGTTTATGTAGTTTAGATTTACATTAATCCTTCTGTTCTTTTTTTTAAATTAAACCGTACCAAGCTTCTCATAATTATATTGGTTCATTTAATGGTTCTAAATCATCTGAAAGTTTAAAAGAGGAAAATAAAATTGGTCATCCCTGAATTGTTTTGTATGACTTTGTTTGGCTGATTTTCTTTTAGTGGGTTTTTATGAGAAATGTTTGAAGGAAAAAAGAATAAAGTGACAGTGTCCTATAGATTAATTTATGGGAAATAATCTATGAATAATTGCTTTATTTTAAATAAACCTTTATTGATGGGACTTTTGAACACCCTCACTATTATCCTAACTGCTTCTGTTGAAAATAGGGAATTTTACCATTGACTTCCACGTGAATTGGTGCTCAGTGTTTTTTGAAAATGAATGGCCTCATTTAGAAGGGAGTAGACATATATGTTAATATTCATTCCTTCATCTTAATACACGACTTATAAATGTTAAAGGATTACTGGGACTAAAAGTGACATGTTTTCCCTCTCTGTTTAATTCAGTTCGAATAAGAAGAAAGTCAAGGCGGCGTTCTCAGTGGGGCAAAGGAATTATCAAGAAAAGAAAAGTCAACAATTTGAAGAAAGATGATGATGATGCAAAGTTTGCTGATGATGAAAATCATGGGGATGATAGCAAGCTGCTGGAGAATGGGGAGCTAGAGATCAGTACAGACTGCATTGAAGAAAATGGAGAGGAAACGGGAGACCTGTCGATGACAAATGATGAGTCCTCTTGTGATATCATGGATATAGATGCAGAGCAGAGGCTTAACAACGGGACTGTAGGAAAAGAAAACAACTTTGCATCCACAGAAGAAGAGAGCTCAAATGAATCCCTGTTGGTACCTGACAACATTACGGGGAATGCCGAAAAGGATTTGAGGAACGAGTCTCCAACTAAAGGGGAGTGTATAAATGGAGAAGCATCTCTACTCAGCTTAAAAGGGACACCTGCTCCAGCATGTCACAATGGGAAAGTGGAAACAGTTGATGTAGTTTTACCCTGTGTTGACAATGATGTATCTAGTAACAAACAAAAAGCTATATCTGAAGATCAGCCAAAGGAGAAAAAAGAAGCTTCCAGTGAAAACCAGGGAGCTGATCTGGTGAAAGAGTCTAACACTGAGATACCACAATCGAGCAATAATGAGAAGATGTTACAGAACACAGACATTGAGACTAAAGATGCTGAGCCAGATAAAGAAGGTATGGCATACATTTTAATTGTTCTAGTTTAAGTGCTAACTTTATTTTAGAGTAAATGTAGCTAGGCATCTTTTGGGTCTTTTTGGAATAGGTAGGGATACTATTGTGAATCACAGCCTGTGCATTTTGAACATTTAATGCTCTTACAACATGGCAGCTATGCGTTTAGCATGTAATGCTGATGAAATAGCATTTAGGTAATATGGTAGACAAACTTCTCTTACATTACTGGCTGGGACATCATTCTCCCCTTGTACTCGGCCTTGGTGAGG
>NW_017729028.1:27213880-27219429 GCF_001723915.1 Gavialis gangeticus | reverse complement strand
TCTTCCAAGGTCCCTTCCAGCCCTAATGTCTATGAAATTAATGTTGCCTTAGATTAGTAATTCTCAACCACGGTGCCATGGCACCCTGAAGTACCTTGAGATCCTTTCAAAGGGGCCACAGGATCTCACAATGTTAGCTTAAGTGTGCAAACATGATTCATGAAATAAACCAGAAATTCCTAAATCCATAGTGTCAAAAACCTGTTGCATCTTTCCAATTTCTTTGCAACAGAAGATTTGCTGTATTACTTTTTCTGTAGTAAAAAAAATGCAAGCTAAGAGCTGGCTGGCATTTTCTGAGGCATGCCTTGAATATTAAAAAAAAAAAAAAAAAAAAAGTTGAGAACAACCATCTTAGATAAATAAGTTTAACTCTTTATTGACAGTATTCTGTATACATCTATAAGCTTTCTGGGGAATATTGCAGATACTGAGGTAATATTATACTGAGGATAATTGGAGTATTTCTAAACTATCACTGAGACAGGGTTCACTATGGTGTGGCTCCATGTGCCTCCTTATCCAAGAATTTACAGGACAGCTATCACTGGGTTTGAATCTAGTGAAATAGACTATAATCTTATTACAAATCTGTAGGGTTCTGATAAAATCAGATTATCAGGAGTCCTTGTTTTTATAAATTGAGAATAAAAGCAATTGTTCCTCTCATAGGCCAGGTACCAACATTACACTTTTACCGGTATAAGTGATTGGAAATCTGGCACAGAAAACTGGTTTATACCTGTAACAGAACAGAAGTTCTGCATGCATAGACTGGTTTAAAAATAGCTGTACCTGGTCTAAGTTTTATACCCCCACACACACACCAAAGGACAAATGGTGTGTTCTGTTTGCTACTTACCTAACTATACCACTTGCAGAAAACTGTAACTTAAATCAATTCAGCCCTGGGCTTTCAGCATGTCTCTACCTAGCCATAAGTGAGGTGTTCGTAGTGCTTTGCAAGTAAAGGTTCCTGATTTAAGCATTTTCCAGAGACTGCGATGCAATGACCATGTCATGTGCAAAAAAAAAAACAAGGGAAAGGGAAGGACACCGATGAATAAAAGGAAAAGGAGGGGCAGTTTTCTTTGGGGGGCAAAGTTTCTTGAGGGAAGAGATGTAAAAGCTGTGATAGTTTGTTTATTATGTTTTAATATATACAAAAATTAAGTATTTTAATATCAAAGATCAGTGTTACTGTTTGTAAACGAAGTGAGTGTTGCTGAGGGTTTGAATGATGAGACTCTTTGTTTGTTTGTTTTTTAAGGATAGGTAGCATGGAAGAATGTGTATAAATGAGTGATAAGAAATAAGAGATGAAGAGTGTGCTCCAGATGCACGGTGCATGAGAAATAGAACAGGTGTCATCAGGAATGGATTTTGTAGGGCCTGTAGGTGAGGAACAAAATCTTCAATTTAAGCGGGAAGATGAGCAGCAGTCAATGAAGGGATTGAAGTGGAGAAGGGGTAGTAGTGTGGTTTGAGCGCTAGAGAAAGAAGTAATTTTACAATTTGAATTCTGGATAGACTGAAGAACGCCTTGCTGACGGTCAGGATTGCCAGAAGAAAAGTAGTTTTAAATTCTTGAGATGAGATGGAGACAGGAATCAATCTTGGAGATTGTAGAAAGAGGAACAGTATTTTTGGGCAACACCTTTAATGTATAAAATATAACAACAAGAACAACAAAAACCCTTCTGCTTTTTGGTGACTTTACATCTTTACTTCCCCATAGTAATTTTTAATGTTAAAACTCAGCAGGTCAATGTATATCTTTGTGCTATGCATTTCTATGGATATAAATAAACCTTTAGGAAGCTATATAACAATGACATTGAAGATGAACACTGGTGGGATCTTCATGATCATCAGTTTAAAAAATGAACTTGGTACCCAAAGGGTGGAAATAGATGTCACCTTTCCTTGCCTTTGTGCCACAGTGCCCCACACCACCTTACCAGTACCTGTGCCGACTTGTGCTTCACCCAGAGGGATGGGTCAGCGCAAATCCTGGCAAGGAGGTATGGGGCAGTGAGGGAGGCAGGGAATAATCTGGCAAAGGGAACACATAACCCAATCAGCTGTGGTGGGACATGTTCCTCTACAGCTGATACTCTTTGGTTTGACCATCCGAAAGCACTTTGGAGTTGTTGTTTTTTAAGTAAATTATTTCCATGGCTTAAGTGAGGGATTGACACAGTTCCATATTGTCCTATTTCTGGGCCAGTTGTTTGAAATTTCCCAATGAAAAAATGTCACTATAGAGAACTGCATCTGTGCTTGGACAAAGGAAAGGAAGAGGAGACAAATGAATAGTCTGCTGCTCATTGCAGCAGTGGGGGTGATGCTCTAATGACCCAGCAGGAGGGGATTGCAGTTGGCATTTTCACTTTGTTGTTCCTGTCATCTCTCCTAGGAAGGATCCTGTTCAGGAATGTGGGTACAGTTCTCTGCCAGGTTGTGAAAGAGCCGAGTGAAGGAGGAAACTTGAAATGAGGCACGGAGCTGAGTTAACAGTAGTGTGACTTCGGAACCAAATTGCCCCTTGTTCCTAGAGCTTGTTAAAAGCTTTGGAGAACCATGGAGGTGGCACATAAGTAGAGTAACCATAAAGAAATCTGGGATACCTCCCCCTCTCCCATCAGCGATGCTGCTGCAGGCAGAGGCAGGCAAGGCTGTGGGCACAGTCTGGTGGGGAGGTGGAGTTGCCTGGCTTGCATGCTGCTCTGCCTTCCCACTAGACTGTGCCCCACACCCAGGACTCGTTTTAATTATCCCCAACCATCTGGGGATGGTCTTCAAAATCCAGGACAGTCCTGGCCAAACCAGAATGTGTGGTCACCCTACGCATAAGGCCCTGGAGGGAGAAGAGAATTTTATCCCCTGTCTCTGGTTCCAGGAATTGTAGTATTTTGAGTGTCCTGAGTGTAGGGGCTTTTGGGGAACTTTAGGGAAAAGAAATGCTGCAAGTAAATGAAACTAAGGGCTTTGCACTTTGGTATGGACTTGAGAGGTTCCTCATCCTGTATGTTCTCATATGGGCCTCCCTTTTATAAACCCCCTTCGGACATTTGCTGGGAGTGCTTGGGTGTTCCTTCAGGGGGTGAAGATGGAATGCATCCTCAACATAGGCACCCTTAAAAGTCTTGAAGTACAATGTAATACAGTTATATGAACACAGGTAGCTTAGAATGGTTAAAAGCTGCAACAGAGGTTTCTTTAAAGTACTGTTCAATTCTGGTATCAGCTGGGGATTTTAGGAACATGTACTATACATTTGGTGTGTAGTTACGAAATCTTGCTCTGTCCACCAGAAATCTCTGATAGGAGTAAGTGGGTTGATTGGTCATCTCGGGCTATAAGGGGACAATGGAACACATAAGGGTTATTCAGTCTGGAATCCTGCCTCAGAAGTTTTAAAGTTAAAAGAACATTAATACTGACGGAGAAGTTCACTGAACTTTTCAAGCTCAGGGTGTTTTGACTTTTATCTGTAAAGATATATGCTGCTTTGTTGTGGATGAATAGCATTCTCCTGTAATAAGTGATGGTTGCCAGCAAACAGGAAACTATATCTTTATAGAATTGAACCCACCTAGGACACCAGCAGCTATTAGGCTCTTGTTTCAAGCAGAGGGGACCACAGCGTTATTTCTTACATAGCCAACCAGAGGCAATAATGAACCCAAAGATAAGAAATTACATCCGATGATAGACTAACTGGACCTTTATATTTAACATTGCTGTCACAATAGCATTGCTGATAGGAATTGCAAAGCCCAGGGTATTGCTCAGTTGTTAGTTTGAGCTTATTAATGGCAATGCTTTATTTGTTTGTCATTTAATAAAATTAACAAATCCACTGCTTTCTTTCACGTAAAGAATTTGCCTGAGTTGGACATGCAACCTGAATAAGTCAGTAGTTGCCATGTCAGTGTGCCATCTACCCAGCAGTGAATCCTCTTAACACTTGTTTAAAATGGAACCAAGTAAAAATGAAAGACAAGAGGATCTAAGATCTTTTAACAGGGACACCACCTCCCAGGGAAGTGAGTAACGAACTGAACTGATCCAGTGAGCCCGTTGCTGAGCGGCATGAGAAATAGAGCCAAGCCATGTCGGAGTCAGTTCTGCCAAAGTAATTCTCTTTGTCAGTTTGATCTTGTCAAATGGAGTTGAAATGTCCAGTGACACTAGCAGTTAAAGATCCTGAATCAGTGTTAATCTCTGTAGTATGAGTACTTAACAAGCATGAGTTAAAACATTTAAAATTAAACTACAGTTTAATTAAATTAAATTAAAATGAATCAACAGTTTATAAGCAATTTTTCCAGCTGTTTTTGGTAAAGATGCACCTGAGAACCTAGACAGTAACTTTGAAAAATCATTCACTACTACTTCCACAAAAGAAGCATTGAGTAGCTCATGTTTGGGAATTGGGCATATTAAATCTCTTCTGGCTTTAACCTTTTTTTTTTTTATAATTCTGGGGTTCAAAATGTTGCTAGAATAAAGAAATTAGTCGCACAAACATTAATCCCTCTGGGGGCCCTTAAGAAAGTGGTGTTGCCTCTAAAGATAGTCCTGTCATCCAGTCCTCTACATGGAAGAAGGATGCTATACCATAGGATCTAAAAGGTATAAAATATAGTGGAGGTAGAAGTGGTGAACAAAAAATAGCGGAATTAGACCTATGGCAGTTACAGTAGCTGGAAACTCAGTTGCCTGGGGTTTGGCAAAATCAGCTTGGAGATGGGAAAGTCCTTTTTCAATTAAATACTGGAATTACACTTTGGAATATAGTGAATTATCTATCAGTTTAATTTTTTAAAGTCAAGATCAAGTCTTTTGATGTACTGTAGTGCAACCAGAAGTTATGGGCTAGCTACAGGTTTTACTGGCCAGTTAGTCTCTTCGGATTGCATGTCTGTAATGGCTCCTTCTGCTTTAAATTGTATGACCATAAGGAAGTTGCTAGGTGTTGATAAGCCACATAACTGATACTCATGAATCCATGCTTTCTGGGTCTGTCGGTAGTAATGCAAACACACTTCTGAATTTGAATGCCTAGACAACACAGCGCTTGAATAATAGAAAGTGCTGTGAGATGTTTGTTGCATGACTTTGTTTCATCATATTTGAAGGTATAGAGATTTTTGTTGTCTAATAGTAACGCAATTTTCTGCCATCTGTCTTTTGATATGGTGGTATTTTTTTGTCCAAACTGCAGGTGCATCCAAAGGTAAGAAATCTAGAAAAGTCACTCTGGAGCAGCCAAAATCTGCAAGTCTGGAACACGTTCCAGAGGAACCATTGGATCCTGTACCCCCAGTAATTGTTGACCACAGCAGATTAAAGGTAATGAGATTTTTTTGAACTACCTTATTTACCTATCCTACTGCTTTTCAGAATGCTACATCCAATGCAGAATGTTGACTGTAGAAATTATATTTGTTAGCATTATTTTTAAGGTGCCTTTTTGTCAGCAATTTTTATTTAAATAAATACAAGTTAATAGTATTGTTAGACTCTTATTGATATTGGTC
>NW_017729028.1:27204592-27208880 GCF_001723915.1 Gavialis gangeticus | reverse complement strand
GCTACATCCAATGCAGAATGTTGACTGTAGAAATTATATTTGTTAGCATTATTTTTAAGGTGCCTTTTTGTCAGCAATTTTTATTTAAATAAATACAAGTTAATAGTATTGTTAGACTCTTATTGATATTGGTCATTTTTGAATAATTTAATAACATCCACTATTTCTGTTGCTGTTTGTGCAGATACTAATATGCATCATTAGGGGTGTGACAAGCGCTCTGGTTTTGTTAAATGCAAAGTGAATGAAGGGTATACTTTGCCTTCCATAACCTTTATACAACTGCTCAGTAAAAGAAACCTGTAGGATTCAAACACAAACTGATGAGAATTACTGCTTTCCTGGTTGTAGCTGTGGCCTAACCCCAGAGTACAGAATTGTGTTTTAATTAGTGGGGAAACTGTGAGGGAACAAAGAATTTGTCCCTCCAGAGTACCTGAGAAAGCAGATAGTCTTGCAGTGAATATAGAATTTTGCAAAGGAGTGCCAGGGACCTTGTTGGAAACATTACTGAGTATTAAAACTAAAAGAAATCCTTGAAATTGACTTTCCTTCATATAATCAACTTTTCTCCTCCAAAATTGGGGTGTGCGTCTTAAGTGGGAAAGCTGATTTCTAAATTGGGATGAAAGCATGGGAACTCTGTATTGGCTGCTGTGGGTTCTGCTTCTCTCTTGGCAATAGAGGAGGGGCAGAGCGTACTTTTCAGTATTAGAGCTATAATTTTTACCTTTTATACAGCTGCAACCAAAAAGCTGAGTAGCCAAAAGCTGATGCCAGCATGGCTGCAGATGAGGGGGTTTCAAATTATCATTTTTGGCTGAGCAGTGGTACTGAAGTGTACTGTGCCCTTACAACTAGGTCTTGGTCATTGTTGGTACTGGATTCATGACTTGGTCCTGATACCTTGTTCTGGGTAAACCCAAAACCTCAGACCAACCACGATGACTCTGTTCAATAATAGGCAAATTTTATTGATGCACAATGATAGCGGATAAGAGTAATGCAGGCAAAGCAAACAAAATAACCCCCCCTCCCCCGATCCTACATATCTACCAGTTCCAGGGTTTCACAGAGGTCTACCTGGTCAGTCCATGAATGCCAGATGGTACACCTGGCCAGTCCATGAATGTCATCCTTTGGTTCTTTGCTTGAATGTCAGATGTCAGCAGTCTTGGTGGGCGTCGGCCCTTGACCTCCCCCTCTGATGGGGTGGGTGAGACAGCTTGGTGGTGGTGCCATCTGCCCATTGTGGCCTTGCAATCCCTGCTGCTGCTTTGAAAGTCCCTCTTTTTGTATTCTTTCTCCCTGGATAACTTTTCATTTCCAGGTACTGTTGATTGGTTTCCCTGTGGACAACATACTGTCCTCGGTTCTCTTCTGTCAGCATAATTCTATGTTTTCACAAACCCAGCACACACGCATCTTAATTTGGTCATTTACTGGTGTCTTAATTTAGGCATCCCCAGACTCCGAATTTGGTCAGTCCACCAAACCGGAAATCCCAAGGGCTCTGTAGCTGGTCAGCATGACCTACTGCCAATGCTGCAGGGTCCTGCCTTTTTTTATGGTACACTGTTAGTATGTTTTCAATTTCGCAGAATGTATGTGCCTGCTTGTCTGTTAGCTTGGGATATCCTGTCTGCCTCAAAGGCTGAGAACATGAAACTTTGTCACAAACAGACTCCTAGAAACCAGTTAACCTTTGCTGTTCCCCAAGACCATTGTTCTAATGCAATATTTACTATACCTAGAAGCCAATTCCTAAAAGCAAATCTCTAAATATCATTTTCTGTCCATCAGCCATAATTAGATATTTTTTTCATCTTTATTTTGCCCTCCAAAACCAAAGTGCATGTCTTTTTGGGGGGTGTGTAGTAGTGAAGAACATACAATAAAGCAAAAGGTCTGAGATGCATTTCTAGTCGTAGGAGAAATTGTACATTTTTAGAAACTACAGTTTGGTCTTACATTTCTTCTGTCAGTTTCTAGAAACATCTAGCTTTATCTAGTAGATTTTTTTTTTATTTTTATTTTTACTGTAGTTCCTGTCAGCTGGTTATCAGTCTCTGCCTTGACAGCACCAGAGACTATAGGAGACTCTGGTGGGAATCCAAGACTGCAGTAGGCAATCAGCCTTGTTGGTCTCAGCCCTGAGATGTCACGAGACTCCAACAGGCTCCCTGAGCCCTGTGCACCAGGATGTCAGAAAACCTTACGT
The DNA here is from genome assembly GCF_001723915.1 of Gavialis gangeticus. Lineage (NCBI taxonomy): Eukaryota > Metazoa > Chordata > Crocodylia > Gavialidae > Gavialis > Gavialis gangeticus. The sequence goes on along the minus strand of NW_017729028.1, from coordinate 27,206,659 downwards.
GCAGCCCAGCTGTAAACATGGGGTTTTTTTGAGGTCCTGGCACACCAGGGCCCCGGGATCCAGGAGAGGTTACCTGAGCCCAGAGTTACTGTGTGCTGGGCAAGTCAGGTTTTTAAAAGTCCTGGCATGCAGGGACTCCAGGAACAGGGAACCTCTCCCTGTCTCAGGGTCCCTGTGGCCAGGGTGCATTAAGTATTTTATTCCACAGCTCCCTCGGAGCTGCGGGGCAAGACATTCAACCTGCCAGGTCATGGGGAGTCCTGTGGCTCTCCGTGACCCAGCACCTCTGATCCAGTTGATAAGCTCCCCTGACTTGACACCCTGAAAACAGTGGGGTGCTGCCCCACATGACTGCCAGCCTGCCAATGCAGGGGAGGAGCTGTCAACCAGGTGCCACCATGCAGCCAGCATCGGGCTGCATGGCAGGGACTCTGCCACATGTTTAGTTTAAGACATGATGGAAACAACCACAAAATTTTTACATGCTTTGTGGATTAATTTTGTGGATTAGCTTGTTGCACATTTTCTCATGCCATTAATTATCTGAGCATGTGGCCAGTTACTATTTAAGACTCAATTAACTGGTTAATCATGTCTTATGTGTAACATCTGCCAGGGGTTTTAGTCATGGACCAAGTTGTGCTAACTATTGTACAAGTTTGGAATGAAAAGATGCTTGTCGTCCCCTGAACTTAGTTTACAATAGGACACAGATGGTAGAGGAGAAAGAAATGATAGCAGAGATCTCAGCACACCACTTGGGTAAAGTTTTTTGTATTTAGGTAGGCATCACTTTGAAGGAAAAACATGAAGTAGCTTTGTAGATGCGTATAGGGAGTGTCTTCCTGGTAAGAACATGCATTCATAATTTTATCAATGGTATACAGTTTATATACTGAAATAAATGTGTGTGTGGAAGACCTATTTACAGTTGTTTGGTCTGATGACTGATTACAACAATGAAATTATTTACATGCTAACTCACATTTCTGTTTGTAATGTAAAAACCCTTCCAGCACACTTCTTCTGTTTTATTCCTGAACAGTGATAAACTGTAATAAAATCTCAAATGGATTTCAAGAATGATTACATGTTAATCTTGATTTCTTAATTTACATGTATATGTATTTTTTTATTTCAACAGAAACTACTTGATCTGTTGGTTAAGAAAAGTGACAACCTTACTGTTGACCAACTTGAGAGGTTGTACTCACTTCTTAGTCAATGCATCTACCGGCATCGTAAGGATTATGACAAATCACAACTTGTAGAGGTAAAGCACTACAGCTCCTCTAACTTCTCACCTGATTTTCACTAAACACTTACTAAAGTGTTTGTCAATGGCTAACTGTGGTAACTAGTACACATCTGAAGCCCTCTTTGAGAACTGTATTTACTAACAATAAAAAGAACCTTAGAGCAGCAATGATATAAAAAATCACCAGGGTCGTTAGTTTCTGAGATGACCCTTTGCTCCAATCTCTTTTCTGCAAAAGAACAAATCAAACCGTGGGTATCTTTCTACTCATCTTATTCTGTTCTCTAAGTTAGCATTTAAAGGATATAAATGACAAAAGCCATAAGATTCATATTTTAAGGCTGGTAAAGCCTGTACTCCTTATGAGTGTAGGAGAGAGAGGACAAAGAGCTAACAGTGAGAAAACGTGCTAGTGAACTGAGAATGTGGCTGAGAGGCAGGAGCTTTCAAGTAGTTACTTTGGCTCTTTCCTAACTATTGTGAGGGTCGCTTACTTTATTTTCGCTTCTGTCAGGGTTGGTTCTGGGGTCAGTTATGTTCAATATCTTCATTAAGATCCAGAAGATGGGATGGATTGCACCCTCAGCAAGTTTGTGGATGACACCAAGCTGCGGGGTTTAGTAGGCCCACTGGGTTAAGATTCAGTGACATAGATAAATTGGAGTGGACCAAAAGAAATCTCATGAGGTTCAACAAGGACAAGCGCAGAGTCCTGCACTTAGGACAGAACAATCCCATGCACTGGTACAGGCTGGGGAGTGACTGGGCAACACAGCAATTCTGAAGAAAAGGACCTGGGGGTTACAGTG
>NW_017729028.1:27202391-27204565 GCF_001723915.1 Gavialis gangeticus | reverse complement strand
GGGGGGGGGGGGGGGGTTACAGTCAACAATAAGATGGATATGACTCAGCAGTGTGCCTTTGTTTGCCAAGAAGGCTAACAGAATACTGGGCTGCATTAGTAGGAGCGTTGCCAGCAGATTGAGGGAAGTGATTATTCTGATCTGTTCTGCACTGGTGAGGCCACATCTGGCATACTATGTCCAGTTTTGGTCTCCCCACTACAGAAAGGATGTGGACAAATTGAGAGAGTTCAGAGGAGGGCAGTGAAAATGGTTCAGGGGCTGGGGGACATGACCTCTGAGAAGAGGCTGAGGAACCTGGGTTTATTTAGTCTGCAGAAGGGATGATTGAGGGAGGGATCTGATAGTAGACTTTAACTACCTGAAGGGTGATTCAGGACAGCTGAACTGTTTTCAGTGGTGACAGATGACAGAACAAGGAGCCAGTGGTCTCCAGTTGCAGCAAGGGAGCTTTACGTTGGATATTAGGAAAATCTTTCTCACTAGGAGGGTAGTGATGCACTGGAATAGGCTACCCAGAGAGGTGGTAGAATCTCCACCCTTGGAGGTTTTAAAGACCTGGCTAGACAAAGCCTTGCCCAGGGTGATGTAGATGGGGATGGTCCTGCTTTGAGCAGGGGGTTGGACTAGATCAGTGGTCTCCAACGCTTTTATGGTGAAGATCATTTTTTGTAAGTAACGGGTACCCAAGGATCTGCCCCCCTGCCTCCCGGACAAGCTGTCTGGGCTCTGACCTCTCTCACCCAGGCCAGCCTGGGTGGCAGAGGAGATGGCTCAGCTCAGCTCAGCTCAGCTCAGCTCAGCTCAGCCGCATGCATCCTGCCACTTCCTATCATGGAGCCTCTGACAAACTGAGATGCACTGTGAGAGGCTCCACAATTGACCACTGGACTAAGCGATCTCCTGAGGTTGGTGACTGCTGAACTAGATGATCTCCTAAGGTCCCTTCAAACCCTAATTTTCTATGACTGAAGGAATATCCTTACAAGTGGAGCACAGTAAAAGACTAGCTTTAAAAATATTTTGTGATAAATTTGCCCCAACCTTCAACTTTCATGCATTTTTAATGCATATCAAAGGTCCATTCTGAGGCTAGGTGGTACATTGGGCTAGGGCAGGGATGGGCAAAATATAGACCACCAACAGACTTGCTCCAGCCTGCCAGTGGCAGCCACCACCTCATTGGATCTGCTCTGTGGGGGGCCAGTGAGTCCAGTTCCAGGCTCCCTGTGGTGCCAGGCAGGCAGGTGGAGCTTTTCCATCATGCTGGGCAGGGCTGCTTCGACCCAGGAGCTTCAGCTTTTGATGCAGTGGCATCAGCTGTGGCCCTGGGCTAGGGCTTCCACTGCAGCTGGTGGGCATCGGCTGTGGATGCTGCCAGCAGGTTTAGGAGCCCCAACACAAAATCTGCTAGTGATGCCCACAGCTTACAGCATTGCCCTCCCAGTGAAGCCAAAGCTCCTGCCTGGAGCCCTGACTTGGAATCTGCTGGTGGCATCAGTTCTGGACACAGGAAGGCACTTCTGCCACTTCAGGTCGGTTTCAGCTTCAGACATTGCTGGAAGGTTGCATGTTGGGCTCTGGATCCTGCTGACTGCTTCCACAACTAATGCCACCGCTCACTTGCTGCAGCAGAAGTCCCTGACTGGGTCCACAGCTGATGCTGCTTGTGAACTACAGCTCCAGCCAGGTTCTGTGGGGAGGAATGGAGGGAAGGGGAGATGGAGGTAGAAAGAGATGCATGTGGCCCTTAACAGGTTACCAAAACTCATTAAGTGACCATCCAGCTGAAATAATTGCCCACCCCTGGGCTAGGGTGACTATGGAATACCAGTTTGTGTGGCCAGTTATACCTCAGGGAGAGATCTTGCCTAATATCTGGCCTCTCTTGACTCTCCAGCCTAAATGACTTTAAGCAGGTGTTGTGCATTGGTGTGAGCCCGGAGTCCAGATGCTTCTTGATCCATAGTGAGACACTTTGACTGCATCCCTTTCTGATACCGATGGGATGCATCAATTGCAGATATGACCTGGATTGTCACAACTCATTCGAGAATTTTTACTTAAGCACCTGTTTATTTCATCTTGCCAGCAAATGGCAACAGGCACACAAGTGTCTGTTTTCTAATACAATTTTTATTCAGGCCCCCTCCCCCCCCCCCCCCCCAAAAAAA
>NW_017729028.1:27191443-27202319 GCF_001723915.1 Gavialis gangeticus | reverse complement strand
AATTTTTTTTTCCCCCCCCCCCCCCCCCCCCCCCCCAAAAAAAAGCACTGTAGATAGGATTGTGTAACAGTAACTATATTCATTTCTCCTTATCTGTATAATTAATATCTTGTCTCTGTCTTGCAGGAGATGGAAAGAACAGTTCATGTGTTTGAAACATTCCTGTGAACTCAAGATGGGTGGGTTTATCCTCTCTCAAACTGCTCCAGGGAGAGCAGTCCTCTGAGCCATTCAATTTCCATTTGCACCAAGTACGTGCAGAGCCTTAGTCTTAAGTGCTCTCTCTCTCCCTTTTCTCTCTTTCTGTTGAATTTGGTGCTATTGTCTCAGGTACCTGAAACCAACCAGCCTACAAGAACCAAACGGAACTTCATATAGTTGTATCGGTATAAATAACGAATACAACGCCACAGCTTGGAGATTTTTGGTGCTACAGAAACTGTTCTCATTTCTGCTCTTGTTCTCTCTACATTCATTGTCTTTTGGGAAACTTCAAACAGTGGAGGAGACAAACAAAAACAAGAAAACTGGATAGAGCAGATATAACAATGATGAACTTTTTTAAACAGGCAACATTTTTTTTCCAGTTTTTTTTTCTCGTCAGATTTTTCTCTTGTTCTCTGGGGTAATGGACAGAAACCTGTTTAACGATGGCAACGATGCATTGTGGTAGATAGCTTGAGTAACTGGATGTACATTAATTTGAAGATGAGGCTCTCTAGAACTGCCTTTAATGTGCCTTTTTAGTCAATTGAGAAAGATAAGGCTATTCAGATGGTTGGGATTGTAGTGGATGACAGTTAGAAAGCTGTCTTCAGAGAGAGAAGCTCCAAATGGGTGAAATGTGTTTCCTTGTCATTGAATGGCAACTAGTATTATGGTTCTAACATGCCTGTCTTACTCTACAGAACTAAACTAAGACACACTAAAAAAGCCACATATTTTACCAGAATGGTGAAATTCTTTTATTCCATCAGTGTATTTGTTTTTGAAGCAAATTACACAGTGGAAATTTCCTGTGTTGATAAAAAGAAGAGCAGAAAATACTGTTTGAAGGGGGCTGTTCTCTTACTTTTTTTTTTTTCTTTCCCCGCGGCTCTATTTATTTGTTGTCCATTTTCTTAGAAATAAAAGAGGTTTAATTCTGGCAGGTCTCTTTCTCAATTCCGTGTTAATTAAAGCTTGGACTTGCTGAATGGGTGTAAAAGGGAGAGGTGGTTACTCAGAAAATCTGGAGTCCTTGTTCACTTTAAGGACAACTTAACTAGGCTCCCGCTCCCACAACTCAGTCCATGTATAGCAGTATTAACGTTGGGGGAAAAAGGTGAAAGGTGAACCTCTGAATTGGTCTGTGCCGACTGCAGTTCTCTGGATCTGAATGGTGTAGTTCAGAACCTTTCCTTTCTGGAAATCGGGGCGAGACCGTCTAGGCAGTTTCAAGAGGCAAAACATGTTTCAGTGAAAAGTCTTTATCACAAGCTCAATGTTAAAATATTCCCCGGGCTGATTTCTATCAGGCAAGTTAGTGGAAAATGTTGTAGAAAGGCTGTCTGGTGTTACTACGTTTTACCATTCATTATAACTGTTATATGTAGCTGCAGGAATGTCTTTCCAAAATATGCAACACAATGTGATTTGTTTTTAATTAGAGAAAACAGTCTTGGACTACTGCAGAGATACTGAGCTACCTCAGCTTTTTGTATTTTAGTTACCAACAGTGTTTACGGAGGACTGTAATCACTCTGCTACCGTTTACATGCTGAAGCTAAGGTACTTGTCTCCATGTCTATGGCTATTAGTAGTATGCCACTGCAGAAAAACAAACTTGGGCTACTGCAGTAATCCAAAGTGCTTCTTTATATTTTATGTTTAAGCATCATAATTCTAACTTGACCTTCTTCTCCCCCTAAATGCCACTTGGTTTCTTAATATGTAATAGGGGAAAAAATAAGTCTTAGTATGCATCTAGTTACACTACTCTAAATGCAACCCGTGTAGAGACACTGTATTTTTTAGGTGGGAAAGTGCGATTAAAAATAATAGCAAACACATTTTAAACAAGAGGTTCTTTGATCTCAGATTTTGATTATGGGGATTTTTTTTTCATGTTTTCTTTAGTATTTATTACCATCATACCTGTTTAAAATATTTTGCTCTCTGGTGCATTAAAAGCATTTTGTATTTTGATGAAAATTGTTACAAACGTAAAGATTTGATTAAATAAAATGTAGCAGATTTTTTGTAGCAAGCTTCTGATAAAAGGGTTTTTTGCAAGTCTCAGGTTCTTGCTGCAGCATTTTTAAAAAATATTCCAGTTTCACTTGCATAAAAAATTTTTTGTTCAAGTAGCAGCAGCACTTGTGAAAGATAAAACTGCATACATTTTTAACAGGTTGCAAAGTTTGTTTGAATTAAACCATTGAGATTTTAGTCATCAGTGAGTGTGACAAGCAAATTTAAGCTCATGCCTAGCATTAAAATGGTTCTAAAAGGTCAGGTTCTTTTTGGAAAAAACAACCTTTAGTCAGTAATATTGATTTGAAAACTGAAAGAGGCATCTTTACTAATCAAGGAGCTGCCACTTTAACAGTTGAGGTCTTTTGGAAAGAATTAGCCAATTTAAGTATATTTTAGTGGACAACTTGGGTAAAACTATATACTCACTTTTTCTGGCCCAAATAACCACACTTCATCAGGTGTTTTTTTTTTTTTTTTTTTCCTTTACAGATGTCTGATGGTTATAGAGTTAAAGCAGCTGTTAATCTATCCATGTGGTCTAAACTTGTTTACTCTTGTATGATTCTTAATTTTTTTTTGCCATCTAGTATTGGCAAGAATTTGTACAAATTGACCTCTGTTCCTTGTTTCCTGTTGTGAAAATTGCAAATAAACTCCTGTGCAAGGCCTTGTTGTCGGGTCAATAAAGTATGGCTCAGCCAGACCGAAGTAAGCTTCTCTGTGGGGCAGAGGTATTGGAGATAGTAGAACTGTTCTTGGGTGAAGTAGATGGCTGTGGAGTTAATTGTATTTGCAAGCTTGAATTTCACCTGTGATTATTTTTTTTTGTTTGGTGTCCTATGTATTGTTACTTGATTTTTTTTTTTCATATGCCAACAATGTATTTATAGGATTACTGTTTTTTGTAATATCTTGTCTTCCCATTTTTTGATTAAGTTGGTGGGTCAGTGCTGGCTTCTCCTTCAGTAGCTTGAATGGCAGGTCCTGCAGCTGATAGTCATTATTTTATTTTATTTTTTTGTAATCACAACATAAGCTTGAATTTGGGCTTGTACTTGCATCTTTTATATCTTGTACATTGGGTTATTTAGACATCGGGGAACCCTGTTGTTTGGTTTTATTCATGTGTGTCTACTCTGTGGATTGAGTAGACTTCCTTCATCAACTATGGTATATTTTGGATTCTATAGTTTTATTCAGAATTGTGTTTAAATTGATATTTTGCATTTTGACTTCCTTTTACATTAGTTTGAAGTAAGTTATTTAATTTTTTTGAACTTCTGGAAATTTTTGAACATTTTACTGTAATTTGTAATATAACTGCTGTGAAATACTTGAATAAAGATGACAAGAAAAACATGGTTTTACTACTAGTAAGATGTTGTTGCATTTACATGAAATGATCATCTCTTAGCTAATTCCAGCCTTTTTAGAAATGGACCTCACTGATGTTGCAGTAGGCACATTATAACTCTTGGATCTCATGGCTTGGTGATTTAGTCGGTATCTTTGCTTTTAGTGTTTGTCCATTAAAGCAAAACATCTACTTCTAATTTCAGGTAAAGTTGTGAAAGTTGCCTTGCGTTAATAATGAAATAACCTGACGAAAAACGTCTCTATGCTTTAGGAAGTGTTCTATGTTAAACTGGAGGAAAATGACCAGTGGTGCTTGCAGTTTATCAGCATCAAAGTAAGACTATAGTCTTCCTGTTGTGTGGAATAAGTATGTCTTTATTTTCATGGCTTTGGATTGCTTTAGTCCAGGGTTGTCAAAGTTGTCTGTTAGATGAATGAAGGAGTTAGATTGTTGCATGTCATTTTCTTGGGACAGATACAAACACTGTCCTGGATTCCAGTGCTGTGATTCTCATGATTGGCTGATTGTTCAGATTAAGCACAGGCAGCCGTGGGTCTGGGGCATGTTATATATTCAATTTAAGGTGCAATGCAGACTAACCACAGTTGTTCCACATTTAAACATATTTAATATGGAACATCATTTTGGCTGGTTTGCTATTTTACTGCACTATAAATTGCCTGAATATGTAGCTTGTTACAGTTTGTCATGCAATAAATGTAACATTGGTCCAGGACCCTTTGTTGGGTCTGCTCAAGTTAAGCTGTAAAATGGTTGTGAGCTAAATTTGTTGTGTGTTCATACCTGTCATTTTCACAGTTTGGGCTGCACTTTTCCGTTTTTGGTCTCTGTCTGGAGTAAAGTTCCTTGCTTATGTTTTTGAAGCCTGACTCCCTGAATGTGCATGCTGTTCCTTTACCATTGCTGCCTTCAAGCCTTTTTAAAATGCATATAACCCCTTGTGAAGGAACATTAACCAAAACTAAAAGAGCAGCGTTTTAAACGAAATTACTTGCCACTGATGTCATGAAGAAGACCAGATGCATGAAAGCTGCTGTTCTTTTTCTTTTCCTCCACTGTTTATATTGTGCACTCTTCAGGGCAGGAAGCATACATTTTAAATTGGAGCTAGTGATTCTGGTATCCAGTAAACTGAGTAAAGCTCACTGCTTGAAAACCATATACCGAGCAGGAGCAATAGAAAGTGACGGTATGTGAACCTAGCCTCTCTTAGAATTCAGTGTCAGAACTTCCATCTATTTTACAGGCCAGGCACTTACTTCTGTGAACCTACTGGTGTGCATTGAATATCCTAAAACAAGTCCCATGTATACAGAATCAGATTAAAGTAATTTAGATCCCTGGTGGTTGTTACTATGAGGGGCCTGGCATCACTCTCCTTAGGTTTACTGGGGCTGCCGTAGAACAACGACGCTCTATGATCAAGTAGATATAGTACATCGGGGGGCAAGGCTTTTCACAGGGTTCTATATGAACTTCTCGTGAACAAATTGGAGAAATGTGGGCTGGACAAAGCTACTACCAGGATAGACAGCTGGCTCAGTAGTCTCAAGCAAAGGGTAGTTATAAATGGGTTCATGTCAGAATGGCAGGAGCTTTCGAGTGGAGTCCCACAGGGGTCCGTCTCGCACCCAGTGCTGTTCATTGTGTGTTGTTAATTATTTGAATGATGGCATAGAAAGCTTCTTGAGTGAATTTGCAGATAACAGTAGACTGGGAAAGATTGCAAATATGTTGGTGGACAGGAGTTCAATTTAGAAGGATCTCAACAGATTGGAAAGCTTGGCTGGAGCTAACAGGATGAAGCTGATAAATGCAATGTGCTTTACTTCAGGAAGGATCATAAATACAAATACAAAATGGGTGACACCTGGTTGGATGGCAGTGCTGCTGAGAAGGATCTGGGAGTCTTGGTAGATTCAAGAAGAATCTGGAGGGTGATGAAGCTGCACAAAAGGTGAATACAGTTTTGGGATGCATGAAGAGAAGCACCATGTGCAAGACCCAGGATAGGTGGTAGTGGCTCTCTATTCAACACAGGTTAGGCCTCGTCTAGTGTATTGTGTGCAGTTTTGGACTCCACGTTGTAAAAAAGACTTGGAGAAGTTAAGGAGGGCCAAGAGGTGGGTGAGAAATACGATAAAGGGCTTGGAAAACAAGTTGTATGAGGAGAGGTTGAAGGAAATGGACATGTTCAGACTCCATCACTTGAGATGCTCAATAAGAGGTTGGACAGCTGGTGGTCAGGGATGATTTAGATGTAGCTATACCTAGGTTTTCTGTGGCTATTTCCCATGCTTCTGGGCTTTGTGGCTTGCCACGTGGGCCTGGGAGGGAATTTGCTCCCCCTCCCTCGCTTCAGCTACATGGCAGAGGTTTTTTTTAAGTCTTCCTCAGAGGTGTTGGGTGTTGGCTGCAGCCAGAGCTGGGGACTGACTGGGGTGTGCCAGTGCTTCTGCTGGGACTTAAACTTAGAGGGTTGCATCTAGAGGATCTTGCCCCTCTGCTCAGGGTCAGACCAAGCACCATATTTATGGTCAGGAAGGAATTTTACCCCATAGTCATATTGGTATGGGCTGTGGGGGTTTTTACCTTCCTCTGTAGTGGGGGGCATGACCCTCCTCCTGGGATCTATAGTATATTTTTAACAACCTTTGTAGCTGCAGGATGTTGGCCACCATGGTCCCTCTGTTTTACCTGTGCAAGTTAGGGTGTTTTGTCTGTTATGTCGGGGCTGATTCTGTGGTTTTGCTTAGAGGTTAGACAGTTGATTTGCATAGTGTGTTTAGATGGGGATGATCCTGTCTCCTTCCAGCCCTAGTTCTCTCTGACTCTTTGGCAGCCCTCCACAGAAAGGGGGCCTTAACATTTATCCGTCAGAGCAGGAGGGTGGAGGAACATGATTGGAAGGCTTCAGTAATGGCTTGCTTACCTCCAAGCCCCAGTTTGATGCTGCTAGCTACATACTTCCTTCCCTGGTCTCCAGGAGCAGCCTTTCCGAGTTGAATGGAGCAATTTGGGCCTTTTGGCTGTATTGTTTTAAGTTGTCTGCAGATTCAGGTTGGCCTGGGTTATACCATGTGCATGCATGTGTGTAAACTGAGGTGTATGTGTGTGAGAGAGAGCTAGAACAAGATGGTAATAAACCAGTGATGCCAAATACCTCAGTTTATTTTTTCCTTAGAAAATGTTTTTAAAAAAATCCTCAATGTAATATGTCATTATGGCTGTAAAATTAAAATGTAAAAAAATAAATCAGGAACTGAAAAATTGAAAGTTTGAATAGCTGTTAATCCAGCCATGTTCCATTTCTGTATGAATAATTTATTTTTCTTAAACTTAGGCTTACTATACAGGGGCTCGCTTAAACAGGCACCTGCCAGGAAATGTATTTCAATTAAACCCAACGACAGCGAATGAGAATGTCTGCGGCTAAATGCCACTTACACTGGGGCACATCTGATTAACGCTTCACCAGATGGTATGTTAATAATAGGGACTTTTTAGGGCTATTTTTCAAGTGCTGAAGTTGCCAAGAAAAAATGAAAAAGCAACTTTCTTGTTTAAGCAGGATGGTCGTTTAACCACTGCAGCATCCCAGGAAAGAGACAGCTACTGCACCACTTAGTTAGGGCTTGTCTACATTGAAGATTTCTTTGAATTAAAGTAGGGTCTGAATTTAAAGCAGAGGACTATTCAGGAGTAACTGTTCTGATAAGTGCCCATGTGTAGTGTTTATTGAGGGATAGCTCCTGTGAAACGCCTATCAAATCCCATACATACACAGTCCTGTATCAGAGGGTGTGGGAGGGGGCTCTTTTCTGATGAAACAAAGGCAGTGGTTTCTCTGACAGCACATGCTCAATTTTCACAGTCCCCTTATGAGCAAGAACAGTGGATTTGTCAGAGCATGCAGCTCTTTTTTTGTGCAGTAGGGCAGGGGAGTGCAAAAAGATAGTGGGACTGATCAGAAGAGTGTAGCAGGGAGTTCAGCATCTTTACATTTGAGGCATCAACACCGCAAGCGTCCCTAGCATGCTGATGCATCAGGAGAGTTATGGTTGCATTGCAGTGGGTTAGGCTAGTTAGGCTACTGTTCTAGCACCTCGGGCTCAAGAAACTATTGGGGTTTATGTGAGAAGTGCAGTGGAATATCAGAGGCAGTGCAGGTGTTTGAGTGCAGGTCATGTCAAACCAACTACTTGGCAGTCTGTCAGCTGATCATTATGGAGCTAATTTTGGTTATGTTGAATAAGGGAGAAAAAAAGCTGTTTGCTATGGTATGACATATGGTAGCTGTTTTATCTCTGATGTATTAGACTGAAGTGCGTGTGTGTTTGAAATTAGGGGTGTGTAGGTGCTGTATAGCTCTCCAGCTTTGTGAATCTTGTGCAGGAGGAAATGGGAATAAGAATCTTAGAGGAGATTTTTTGAAAAGACCTCATGTAAGAAAAACCTCTAGCAATATTAGTTAAGCTGAGCCAAAAAATTTAGAAAATTAATTTGTCCTGGGAAGAGTTAGTGTGTTAAATGTAGCGTAAATTCAATCACGACAGTGTGAAATGGGGTAACTTTCATCTTGCTTTAAGTTCAGATCTTAATGTAGCCTTAACGATGGAGTCAATCATGAACCTTCAAAATCAGCTTCCAATTGCATCCCAGCTGTATCTCTGTAGCAGGGGGCTTGCATCTTTCTGCTCGGTAGGTGGTATCCTATCAGTAGGAAGAGGCAGAAACTACCTTGAAGAGAAACAAATATATACTGATTTTTGGGAGAGTCAAGGGCAAACTGTAGGATGCTGAACAGATAAAGTTTTAAATGATATTAGATGTGCCCATTGCATTCTTTACTGGTAAAACATAAGAGGATTTGGAAGATGACAGGAAAGGCGCATCTCTTACATGTGTGAATATCGAGGAACATCTCTTTCATAGCAAATGGTTATTTTGTATAATGTGTTTTTAAGTATTGGAAATGCAAATATACCCAATAATTTTCCATACGCAGCAGTGTATAGTAGAGTAAGAAGGAGCAGCCTGTATCAGGGCTGTAGGATTTGCTTGACAATCTACTACTTGCTCTAGGGTTTTGCTCTAGAAACTCAGTTTTGCTTTTTATTTAAAAAAAAAAAAAAATCTCTTCAAGGTTATGAAAACAGAAACTGAGGAGCTGCTGAAGTGTTGTCATTTTCAGCATCCAAGAATAGGTTTAAGAGATGGGAGCTCATTAACTCATTCAAATGTCATTAGGTTTTGGGGTTAAGCATCAACATCAGGTCCATTCAAAATATTAGATTTGAAGGGACCCGTAATTTTTCTGTTCTTTTCTGACTGCCTTTGTCATTTCACCTTGTTACTTCCATATTGACCCCAGTAATTTGTGTTTTGAAAGAATTTCCAGATAGTTGAAGAGACAAAGATGGAAATGGAGAATCTTGTTCTTTTGGTAGTTTGTCCCAGTGATTAGTCAAACTTTCTCTTAGAGATGTGGCCTTGTTTTTGATGTGAACGTCTTTGGCGTCAGCCTCCATCTACTGCTTCTCCTTATGCTTTTCTTGCCTAGCTTCAAGAGTCATTTACTACTCAGCAGCGGCATGTACGCAAGACAGACTGTGCAGTAGCCCAGTACTACCACGCAGTAGCATCACATGGCGAACACTGTGACACGATGCTACTACACAGTAGCATTAGACTACTGAGCAGTAGCATCACAAAAGTGTTGGCACTACAATGCAGTAACTCAGACTACTGCGGTTGTTTAGTACTTGTTTATACAAGTATTAAATGACTACACAGTAACAACTGCGCAGTAAGCATCTTGTGTAAATGCAGCCTGTATTTCCTATTTGTGAAGATACTTAGGCAGGTGATCTGGTCACTTCTCTATCTTCTTTTCACTAAATGTAGAGAGCTCTGAGTTTCTTAACCATAAAGAATTTTCTCAACTCACCAAATCAATGTTTCAGCACCCTTTTTAACATGTGCACACCAGACTGTAGAAAAACCACATCTGGACTCCCCTGCTTATGCATCTGAAGATTGCTTTAGTTCTTTTTGTCATTATTTTGCACTGGGATCTCATGTTTAGTTGCTTGTGTAAATCCTTTTCAGAGTTGCTGCTTTTCAGGGTGCAAGCTCCTATTCTGTAGACATGGCCTAAATTCCTTGCTCCCAGATTTACGAATACATTTACCTGTATTAAAATACTGTATTTACTTGAATATAAGATGACTTTGAATATAAGACAGTGCCCCCCATTAAGTTCTATATATGGAATTTTTAATAAATTTGTTATAATTTTCTAGGTATAGAATCTAATTTATTGGAGGTTTGTCATGTATTTGTACATTGCTACAGCAGGGAAAATGGGCCACTTGAAAAGGAAAAACCTACTTACTCTCTGCCTGCCCCTCCCCTCCCTACCCCATTACTGTCAGAACCTGTTTTCCCTGAGCACATGGAAGTGAAGGCCAAATTTGAAAACGCTGACCTTGAAATGAATATGCCTGTAGTAATTTGCATATGGGTAAATTACCATGGGTACCCATACACTTAGTTCATCCAGAATTGATGCCTTTTACCTTTTTTGAAACTGCTGCAAGTTTTAGCAGATACTCCATAATCACTTCTAAGCAGCACTTTTCAATGTACTTTATATATAGAACAAACTTTTTCTTTTTATTAAATTTGTGTCTTGGGTCAAAGTAGCCAAATCAATTCTGAATTCTATCAACTGAGCAGAGCGCAGTCATTCAAGTCTCAGTGGTGCTTCAGCCTGGGGATTCAGATACTCACAAATCCATGGCATGCATCCTACATGCAAGCCTCAAGCCTGGAGGCCTTGGGGTTCAGCTGCCCCATAGTTTTGCTTGTCTTGTGCCAAAAGGCTATAGGAACAGGCTAGAGAGTGTGCCCAAGAGTAATCCCCCATCCTGGTAAGTTGTGTAGCTGCGATCCTCCCATTGGGAGGCTATAGTAGACTTTTGCAGTGGTGCCCTTCTGCAGTGCAGTGGACAGGTCTCCACCCTCAACTACACCAAGTCATTTAAAGCCAAGAAGAAGGGGATCTCCCCTGTCAGGTACATAACGCCACCTGCGCCAAAACCATCACTATGGTATTTCTCCTGTACAATATATGTATTGGTTGAAAGCCAAAAGGTTCATGATTTACTACATGCTTCATTGGGTTGGGTCCCAGCAGAGTCAGCAGTGTTTCAAGTCATGGTGACCCCACAGCTCAGCACTGCTGGGGGGGGGGGG
>NW_017729028.1:27189865-27191303 GCF_001723915.1 Gavialis gangeticus | reverse complement strand
CGCCGCGGGGGGGGGGGGGGGGGGTATAAACTGGATACCCCTCCACAAAGGATCCATGTGCCGATTAGCCCCCCCAGTCATGATTGGAACAGGGTGTTCTTCTCATGAGTCTTGGGATCCTCCAAAAATTTATACGCAGATGAGGTTCAGGGCAACCTCGTATAGCCCTGCTTCATGAAGGGGGGAGGGGAGGTGCATTAATCATGTGGCAGGCTTAAAGGGCTGATGGATTCTGGGTGAACTGTTAGGGTCCCCATTTGGTGATATTTGCAAGGCATTTAAGGCTGGTGAAGAAACAGAAATCATTGGAAATAAAAAATAAAGGCACAGCTCAGCTGTGGGAGTGAAGAGGAAGTAGAAATGCATACATTGTAGCGGCTTACCACCACCTGGGAAAAAGTCAGTGCTGAGGAGACTGAACACAATGAGCACTAGCATAAATCTTGTTCAGAAGAGCTATGCTAGCCTATTGTGGTATGTTAAGACCAACCATTTTTGGGACCAATGGGAAGGTGTCAGGATAGTGGCTCTCCCAGTTCTAGCCTGGTATTCCAGCACCGCCAGTGCCAGTTTCCTCTGGAGAGAACATCCACCCTTTTTTGTTTGTTTTTTTTTGTTTTTTTAAGGACTGAAATGGGAGGTGTGGGGAAAGGGGAGAGAAGGTTCCCATCAGTATGTTTGCTCAAAATGGACCGTGTTGTTTTATAGCCATGCTCGGTGGTGGCTATATTTAATCAACTTCACAATTGGTTCCATTACTGCCTTGTCCTCCTCATTATTTACCACTCTGCTAATCTTTTTCATCCACAAGTTTTATGATCAGTGATATGTACATTTCCAAATCACTACTTGATGTTGAATAGCAAAGGGATTAGTACTGATCGCTTCTGAACCCTAATAGAAATGATGCCATTAGTGATTCGCTATTATTACTGTTTGAGACTTGTCTTTTAACCCGTTCTTTATCCATTTAATGTGTGCTCTATTGATCATGTACAGTGCTATCCTTTGTCAGAATTTATGGCATCAAGTCAGATGTTTATACAGAAGTCTGGTACAGTTATATGGTTGTCTTCATAGATTTCATAGACATTTGGGTGTGGATACTTTAACCCAGAGTTTGGTGTTGTCGGCAAACTTGGCCAGCCCGCTTCTGACACCAATGTCCACATCATTGATGAAGATGTATAGGCCCTTGGGCAGATCCTTGAGGGACCCCACTGGTGACCACGCACCAAGACAAATTGGCTTCCATCAACCACCACCCTCTGGGTCCTACCACGGAGCCAATTCCCCAGCCAGCAGATTGTGGTGAGGTTGAGGCTGCAGTTGGCCACTTTAGCCAAGAGGTGATCATGGGATACCACTTTGTAGGGTTTTTTTAAAGTCAAGATATGTAACATCAATCTCTTCCCCCTTGTCCAGGTGATAGGTCACC
>NW_017729028.1:27180282-27189515 GCF_001723915.1 Gavialis gangeticus | reverse complement strand
GGTATCCAGCCTGTCAAGGTGTTCCTTCACAAGGTCAGCGTCGATGGAGAGTAAGGAATCTCCCTCACCCAGGACTCCCTGACCCACAGTGGGCAGGGGTGTCCTATGGGACTGATGAAAAACTGTCACAAAGTACCCAGTAAGCAAGTTTGCTTTTTTCCTGGGCATCGGTTGTCAGTTCTCCCATCTGGTTTAGCAGGGGCCCAACGTTGCCCATGCTTTTCCTCCGGCTCATATCTGAAAAAAGACTTTTTATTGTCCTTGATATTTGCAGCTTTGCCTTTCCTGATTTGCTCCCTGCAGGTCCGGACCAGAGCAGAGTATTCCTCCTTGGTGGTGGTTCCAGTCCTTCATCCTTTGTAGGTCTTCCTTTTAAGACATAGGAGGTCTGCCAGTTCCCTGGAGAGCCAAGGGGCCTGCTGTGCTCTTTTGCTGCCTTTCCTCCGAGACAGGATGGACTTTGCTTGAGCATCCTGGATTGCTCCCTTGAGGAGCAGCCACTTGTCCTGAACTCCCCGCCCCTTTGGGTTGTGGCCCTTTAGGGCCTCACTGACAAGCCTTCTTAGCTTGTCAAAGTCAGCTTTCCTGAAGTTGAGGACTTCTGTATTACTGACTGACTTGCCAGCTTTACGGCAGATGGTGAAGGTGATCGGCTCGTGGTCACTGTCACCTAGCTTCCCTTCAATCGTTAGGTCACTGATTAGGTTGTCCCCAGTTGCCAGTATGAGGTCGAGCAGTGCTTTACCTCTCGTCGGCCCATAGACTTTTTGTGTCAGATAGAGGTCATCCATGCATGCAAATTTATCAACTAAATTTGTAATCTCTGGAATTAAACTAGATTTATTTGAACAGATCCGTCACCTGTAGAACGATGTTGGGTAGTGTGTTAATTGTATTTGTACCTTTTAATTCTTTTTCAATTGAATCCCACATCAACTTTTCCATTATTTCACTTGGGATGGATAATCGGGTTAACTGGCCTAAAGGTTATCCCATTTGCCCTCTTGAATATTGATACATTAGCAATACTTTTCAAGACTTGCCCTGTTATCCTGAGGTTTATTAAAAGTTAATGCGAGTAGGACAGATTGCCACCAGCTCTTGAGATTTTTTTCAACAGAAGTTATTAAGATGTGCTAATTTTAGAAGGTTTATGTCTGTTAGGTTTGTACTGAAGGACTAGAACCTACGTCATTGTCTGTGGAAGATGTTGTTTTGCGTCTTTCCAAACACAGAATTGGAGAATATCTTCTGTTCCCAAACTGGTAGCCCCTAACACTGCCAGCACTTCCTGCTTCCCCTGAAAACTACACGTTGATATGTTAGAAGTTGGCAATATGGAAACCTGCAGCATGCTGAAAAGATGGGGACAATGCAAGATGGAGCTGTATAAGTGATGGGGTTCTGCACCTGATTGAATGTGAACATGAATAAATTATTTAGAACAATATTTTTAAATAGATGTTAAGTGGCTGCTGAATTTTCAGCCCACATCAGGATCTAGGACTGCTTTGCCAAAGTCTGATTCTTCTTTCCTATTGGTAGTATCCACACTTTGGGTGGGAGATGTCAGATTAAGATGTAAAACTCCAAAGATTATTTTAGCATCTCACGGTCGGTTTCAACGAGTGTTGTTAGAATACATTGACTTGGATATTATACTTAAACCAACACATGGACCTTGTATCAGTCTAAAAACCTTTCTACCTAAGAACACTTAAACAGAAAAGAAGGTGCCAATTCCTCTCCCTCCCCTTTACCCCAAGCCCCTTAAGACCCACTGTTTCTATGCATCTGTATTTTCCACAGAGAACACAGAAAAGTACAAGGACTTCTCTGGCTGACATCTATAGCTTGCAGTCACTAGCTGTCTTTGCAGAATCACACACAAATAAGGCAGAAAGGGACTTTGAGAGACAGTTTAGATAGGACAATCCCTCCCTACACCATTCTGGATAAAAGTTTGTCCAACTTGCATTTAAAAACATAGACGTTCATGTGTTTTGAAGGTCGTACATGCTGAACAGCCTGCATAGCCTATGGCAGACATAAGCTCAGGGCTGATTTTAGATGGATCCTAAGTCGCAAACCCTGGGTTTAATAACAGCTTTATGATTTACAAAACAGATAATATTTTGTTAGGCTGCCAGCCTGATTCTTTGGCAAAGGCAGGTATTAAAACAGCTGGGTAACCAGCACTGTCCACCAGCTAGGCTGAAAAAGAGATTGGTCCTTGCTGTAAACTGAAATGTGAACTGTGAAGGGAGAAGAGTGAAAAAAATGACAACATTTAAAAACCGTGGGCAGCCTGATGCTTTTTTTCCATTCATTTCTCTAGGAAGAAATAGGTGCATTTGGCTAAATGTCAGTATTTGAAGCTTTCTTTTGCTAGGTACAAGCGGAGCCAAAACTTGTAATTTCTCATATAAAGCTGGTATGCTCGATTGAAAAACAATTCCTGGGCTGAGCAGCCTTTCCCCAAGTGAAGCCCTGGACTCTACACACAATATGTTATCTGCGAGAACACCACTGAGCAGTTTGGCTTAAGGGGGCTGATTGAGAGCAGGTTGTTTTCACTTGTCTGCCACTTTCTATTTGTTTCCTGTCTCGCAGCTGGGGGCAATGTCTGTTGGTCTGTCCCATACTTACAAAGTCACTTCTGTTGTTTGGGACAGTTTCGCCAAGAAGTCTAGTTACAAGTCTTTCCTGCCCCAAGAGCAGCACTTATTTCTATGAAGTGTAGACTGAGACAGTGCTTTGTTAGGCCCCACTCAAAACAGCTCCTGGAAGAAAAGTGGCATTTCCTCCTTGGTTATCTTCCTGCCCTGGTTTAATGCAGTGAGGGATGCAACCACGGTGTGGGGCTGTATCTGTCTTAAAACCTTTTAAGTCGATTCTCTTTCTGCCTCTTCATGCAGCCCTTCAATGATGAAAACAGGAATGTCAAAAGTTAGTGTTTTTCTGGTTTGCAGTATCTTAATTTTAGCTGAAAGGTGGTTTCAGCTTCTGCTTTTAAAATAACTGCTCTAGAAAGTGGAACAGAATGGTGAGGGCCTAGGTTAAGGATCACTTATCTAATTCAAGCTTTTTATTAGTGTGACAACTTATACAAATGGTGTGAAACTACTAAAAACAAACAAAATAGCCTTCCCCCTTCTCCTTTCAGGGATCTGGCAGAAAGTAGTGCAGCCAGCCAGGACAGCACCGCACCCACTGTGGCTTGACCTCTTGTTGCCTCAAAACAACCACCGGCTCTGTAGAAAGGCACAAAGTGGTCCATTTCAAGGGGTCACTTCCTTTACATCTTCATCATCAATCATTTAGTTATGTTGTCCTCAGAAAAGGCTCAGGGCAGCCTACAATAACAGCCTCGATAGATCATTGAATCATAGAGAAGTAGGGTTGGAAGGGACCTCTAGGGGTCATCTAGTCCAAACCCCTGCCAGAGACAGGATCATCCTTATCGAAATTATCCCAAGCAAATCCTTGTTGAACCTATTTCTAAATCTACACAAGCTACCCTGCCACACAACCACAAAGTACAGTGCCCTAGCCTTCCACAGGCAAAACGGGGACAGTGGCCAATGTTCTGCTGCTGCAAGGGGTTGTTGAAATATGCTTCAGATCCAAGAAAAATTATGAAAAAAACGTAGTAAATCCTGCCAGGTAATGCTCCAAAGCTTAACCCTGCCTGCTTAAATCTGCCCAAACTTCTTGTAATGCTTCTAGAAGATGTCTAGGCTGTGGATCGGATGGGTTATGAGTTGGGGGGAGGTGGGGGGTAGAGCTGAGAAGCGACTACAAAGAGAAACAACCTTCTATGAATTTTTGCTGAATAAAATTTGTGCACAGATGATTGTTGCAGGAGGCTGCTCTGATTAATGTTCGGTATCACAGTGGAACATGAAGAAGGT
Organism: Gavialis gangeticus; assembly: GCF_001723915.1. NCBI lineage: Eukaryota > Metazoa > Chordata > Crocodylia > Gavialidae > Gavialis > Gavialis gangeticus. The sequence goes on along the minus strand of NW_017729028.1, from coordinate 27,185,601 downwards.
TCTTGAGCAATGCAGTAATATGCTTCTGCCAACCCATCCCCTCCAGATGTAACTTTAAAAGCTGTTCTGGAAGGTTTGGCGTCAGGGGCCTTTAGGACGCTTTCTGAAGTGCACTGAAAACTAGGTTGAGTTTTAAGAGCAAATTCTTCAGTAACTTCAGGCTGAGTTGGTAGTTTGAGGCCTGCATGCGTTTGCTAGACACATCTATGGATGTCAGGCAGGTGGTAAGACTTGAAGGCCCCTGTGCCGAGCTAGTCTTGCCAGGGTGATGCTTGATTTGTTTTGGCTGCTCCAGGGGTAAGCAGAAGGGTAACGAACATACTAATTAGGTTGCCCCAGTTGTGCTAGGCTAAGACTGGTCTGAGCACCGCTGCAATCAGTTATGTGCACCCGGTTTCTGGCTGAGGCTTTATTAACACAGCAAGTTTTACTACTAGAGGAAACAACAGGTGAGAGGCAGCAGGAGACAGTGGAAGTGTGGGACTACATGGTGTCTAGTGAAAGGCATACATAAGCGGTCTCTCAGATGATCCTTTTCATTCCCTAGTGAGCTGGGTTTGAGTCAAGGAAACAAGAGGTAAAAGGGTCTGTAGCATTACCCACCTGTCCCTTTCACTACCCACTGTGCCTACCTCTCCCTAGGCTTTCCTAATGCTTTTTAAGGACAAAACCCTCTTAGCCTGCCTGTGCACATGATTCATTTAATGCCAACTTCACAGAGGGAAACTAGAATAATTTTCACATGCAAGTAAAGCAAATAGGTTGTGTCTTGCTTATCCTGGCCAGTGTTATTGACTGGTGCTGAGTACGAGATCCTTTCCGCAGCACTGATGAAAAGCTAGGCAGCTCTTCCTGTTGGAGCTGGATTGTTGCAGGATGGCTGCATAATATTGAATCGTCAGGCTTTTAGTAATCTTAGCAGGCTGTTCAACCTGATCCACTAAGCCTAAAAAAAAAAAAAGTTTAACAACTCCAGTTAAGTGCTTAAATACTTGCAGAGTTGCACATGCTAAGAAGTTGAGACAATCTCAGTTATTTTGTTAGATTATTTCTGCTAATGCATATCACAGACATTAGCTCCTAATACGTCTGAAATGTTCCACTGCAGCATACTACATCTCTTACTGGAGAGGTATTTGGGACTAGTTATTGTATTTGGCTCACTATTTGTTCCCCATCGAGTGTTTTACAGCTAAAAGATGTCATCCAATGGAGCATCAAAGGAACCACGAACTGTTACATTTTAATACTCTTGGAGAGAAGTGTCCTTCTGTGCATTGCCGAACTTCCACTCGGAGATGCAAAGGAATTGACCATAGGGCAGAAGTGGCTTTCAACTCTTAGAAAACATACCACCACAGTAGCACAACTCCTGATTTACTTAAATAAAGCTGTTTACTATGATTTCAAGATGATAAACTCTGATGCAAAGTGAGCTGAGCTCTCTGGTTCTCTTTACTTAACAGAGGTTTGGAGGAGTGTGATAGAAAGGGAAACGGGAACAAACAGATCCTAGAGCCATTTCTAAGAATTATTTTGAAACTACAGTGCAGCTATTCTGGCTATTACTAGTCACTTAAATGCTGGCAAGAAATTTTGGGTCAGAGAAAGCCATCTGGAACAGACGGGTTTTCATCCATGGCTGAAAGGAAAACTAACATAAGCATTATCATGGCACTGTCTCTTGTTCACTCTTGACAAAATTAATCCAATCTCTAGGTTGAATCTAGATCTATAAATATATTTATTATAATATAACAAGAACTTAACAGTAAACATAAACTATATACAATGCCATTACAGAGAACCCTGTTTTTTATATTATTCACAGAAATAGTCAGTTTTGCTCCAGTGTGATAAATGAAGAAATAAGCTAAATTGGAAAATGTTGCATGTGTTAGGTCTTGTTGACAGCTAGCACCTCCTTTGGAGGCAGACACACACCAACACTAAAATTAGTCCTGCCTCAGGCAGTTAGAAACTTGTGCTCCAATCTGTAGGTTCACACTTGCACCCTGTTGGACATAAATACTTTAAATGACATACTACGTATATAATATTGTTGTGCTTATTTTTTTTCCTTTAAAGAATAAATAAAACAACTGCATAACAAAGGTGGGAACCTCATCATGAAAATGAGTCACTGCCTGATTGAGCACATTTTTTTTTAAATACTGCAAGATACAAATTTCATACTATTTTCTTTTATAAACAATTATTAGTAAAATAACTTCAAGGTAATTGGCTAACCATTTGCAATATTTTCCCCAAAGTTGTAGCCAGACCTTTTGCATTATAAAAAGGTTAATGTATTTGGTATCAAATCCAACTAGATATTGACCATAGTGTCACACCTTTGTTCTGTAAAGGATCTCCCTGTGGAATGATCCCAGACCATTTGGAACTGCGAAGGTAAGAATGGTAACACTTCTCCTTCTTGCCGGTCTCCTTGGAAAGAAATTGGGTAATCCTTTGATGTAAGGGCAATTTTCTATTTACTAATTATGAAAATTCCCTCCTCCCGCCTCCCCACCATACCACTCCAATCATCTCCCGTTTGATCATTCAATGTATAAATTTATAAAGAATTTCCACATCACAATGCATCTCTGGATAGACAATATTTTAATATATATAAAAATATAACCCCTGTGCTGTGAATATACTTACAACTCTACATAGTAATAATTTTAAGTCTTATATTGGGCTTACTTCTATGCATTTTCTATCATGGAATTTAATCTTGTGTGTTAAAACCTGTAAATGTTTTTATTCTGACCAAGAAGCTATTGATACCCCTTAATGAGAGAAGTTTTATGTATGGTAAGACTTCCCCATCTTCCGTGGGGAATAAGTTTAAAGCAACAAAGGTGTCCTCGTAGATGTGGTTTAAAAAAATAAAAAGATAGTAGCATATATCCCAACGTAAGGAAATTTTGGTTAAGTGATCAAAAAATATGTGCGCAACACCTGAGGCATCTTCTTAACTAACTGGCTGGAAATGTGGAAACCCCACAGTATGCTGTTTATTTTATTACCTTGGTTCCAATCATGACAGTTCAAAATACGTAATGTAATCAAGAAAATGCCTCAGGAATTTAACCAAATTCATATTGCTTTACAGGAATTATACGCTGTAAAGTTTTGCTCATACAGTAGCAAATGGGGTAGAACGGCAGAAACCACCCTCACCCATCCCAGCACACGCATGCTACCATTGGGGGTAGAAATCCATTCAACACGAGAAACCTCTATCATCGCATTACACCGAATTCTATTACAAACGCGACCCTCCTCTTTTTCACTCTTCCCCCCTTTTTTGGCTCTGCTCTAGAGAACTGGAATATTCATTTGATCTGATGGAAGACTGACATCAACCTAGGCCATCTGTCACACAAGATTTATCTGTCATTGGTATTGAAAAGCATGTGTTTATTAAAAACAAATGTAGGAATCAAAGTGGTAAGGACACTTTGACCTTCTTTCGAATAGCCTGATGCCTAATGTGTAATTGTAAAACTAATCTGCACGGTTATTTTAAGAATCAAGCTTGCTTGCTAGAATTAAAATGCAGATTTTTCTCTTCCCTCCCCAGTTAAAAAATATGTGAAACTCTATTGCACCTGGGTTGACCAAAAGCCTACGTCCATAACAAGTGCCACTACGACATCTAGTGACACGCTTGTATTATTAAGTTACACTATCTTACATAACACGGAGCTGTCTGCTCCTCGTTCACCAAAAGGTGAGGATGATTTTCTACATTCAATGTAGAGAATATTCAAAACGTTAGAGCAAGATGTTTGTTGGTTGCCTTTGCTTGCTTTTTGTGGGGTTTTTTTGTAGTAGTAGTTTTTTTTTTTTTTTGTTGTTTTCTTGCTTGCTTTTGACAGCCAAAGTCAGTTCTCCATCCAACTTCTTCACATCAACCACTCTGGATGTACTTTTTGATTACTACACAGCCATGCCGAAACACAGGGCATGGCATGTTTGGCAGAAGTGTCCATGTGTTTGTCTTGGGGTCATAAGCTTCCATGTTTCCCAGCGCAGGTCCTTCGCTGCTAACAATTCCACCAGTAGCATAAATTTTTCCATCAAGAACCACAGCACTGCAAGAAAGAACAGTTTTGGTTAGTGTGGACTTGTAGCTTAGTGTCCTTTTATGTAGCAAAGTCTGCATCAACATGCTTAAGACTATTTAAAAAAAAATAAAAAGCACTCTTCTTCATTTGTAAAGCAGTATGCACCTTCGCAGACTTTCACCCCACTCTTGCCAGGTAGCTGAGTTGGCCAGAGTTTAAACACACAATAGGGAGGCTGGGGAAGACAGGTTTTACTTTAACTCGTGTGAAGTCAGCACCACAGTCATTACAGAAATGTATGATAACTAGCCATGTGTCTGTAGCCCTACAGAGAAGTCCTAAACAATTCCAGCTCCTGTTTAGGACCATCCTACTTCCCACTGCTGTGTACAGAGCATGCTTTGATCTTTGCCTCCTATGATTCAGTGCTCTTTGCCAAAGATGGGTTCTGCCCAACATCACAGGCTTAACCCCTTCCAATAATCAACTGGCTCTTTCACTGCAAAGGCTGATATCACACCCCCGTACCCATACCTGACTCCCCTCTCTCCCCACAGCATTCTCTTGTCCCGCTGCCTGGCCCTATTTGTAGAGTTAGCATGAAAGCCCTTTAGAGCACATGCCTAGCCATTGATCTGCTTTGTCTACTGAACAAGGGGCACCTGGGTGTCCTTGTCATATATGCGTACATACAGGGACCTCTTTTATAGAACAAAGGTGTGATGCTATGGTCAACATCTAGTTCCATATATGTATATGTATATATATGTGTGTGTGTGTGTGTGTGTGTGTGTGTGTGTGTGTGTATGTGTATATATATATATGTATATATGTGTATATATATGTGTATATGTGTATATATATGTGTATATGTGTATATATAAAAAAAACCCCCAAAATGGGACATTTCAAAACTCATTTGTAAAGAGCAAACCTGTTGCAAATAAAGGTGATGAGCAAGAGGTCTGACTAACTGCAGGGTAAGGAGACTTTAGCACAGAAAGAAATTCAAGCTTCTTGAAGCTAATTTTGGAGCAGTAGAAAACCTACAGCCCATATGCACTATAAGGATGGAGGGACTGGAGAATCTCAGCTGAACTAGAAATGGACCAACCATCTCTGAAAAGAACAAGAAGGTGAAAAATGAGAAGTAGCTGATGTCTTGGTGAGGAATTGGGGATGGGAGGGGTTAAAGATAAAAATAAGCTTGGAACAAAAAAAAAAAAAAAAAAAAAAA
>NW_017729028.1:27179003-27180139 GCF_001723915.1 Gavialis gangeticus | reverse complement strand
AAAAAAAAAAAAAAAAAAAAAAGAAGGGAAAGACTAGACAAGATAGGTGCAGGTTTCCCATACATGTAAGTAGGAAATAAAGCAAATCCTGGATTTTTTTTCTCCCAACTAATCAGAAAGGCAGAGTAAGGAAGGAGTACTTGAAATGTCTGATTAGCACACAGACACAAATCAACAGGGCTGGATGATATGCCACCTATTGTCTTAAGGGAATTTGCTAATGAACTTCCTGAACTGGTAATTAATTTTGAAAAAATCACAGACACTGGGAAGCACAGCAATTTGAATAAACCCAAATTGTCCTAATATGTTGAAAAGGAAGACTCGTCATCCTACAATACTGACTGACCCTGGCTAGGCAGGGGACCAGCAGGGAGCTCCTAGATCATTAGTGTCCTTTATAGCCTTAGCAAAAAAAAGGTCAGCAGGAGACTTCAAATCAAGCAAATGATTTATTTAGTGGCATGTTCACAATACCCCTGCCCCTCCATCTGCTTTTTTTACTACACTCAGCCATTGCTTGTGAAGGGCCTGGCTAGCCATGCTGCTGTAACAATGCTGTGAATAGCTCTGTTGATGCACAGAACATGTTCAAAGCAGTAAGTGCTTTGGAGCACGGACTGTCTCTTACCACGCACCTGTGCACAGTCCGATACAATAGCATCCCCATCTTGACTGGTATCTCTGGACGCTACTTGAACTCCACTGCTATATACTAATTACCAGACTGAAAAGCTGATCTCAACCTTGTGAGCTCTAACGGAATAGATGCTACCCCATAATTTTATTACTGTACTGCTGGCATAAATTGGACTTGGGGGTAAGTTCAGAGCCATGATTTATTAGCAGCATTACAACCTTTTATATACTTGACACAATCCAGTCTGCGGCTGCTTTCTTGTTCCGCAATGTCCTGTTCATGCTGGTTTTTAAAATGTTTGCTGGCTTAGAACAAGAAACCAGCCACAAACTCCACTGTATTAGGTATGGTTTAAATGGGGACTAAGGTGGATTCACATCCCATGACCTGGATTAGCTTTTGTGACCCTCTTTGTCATATGCCTCTCTTAGCACTGTCCCTCTCCTCCTCTCCCACTTTTCCTTTCCCTTCCCTTTTCCTACTTTTTGTCTTCCTA
>NW_017729028.1:27171802-27174003 GCF_001723915.1 Gavialis gangeticus | reverse complement strand
GCCTGACGAAGGGTTTTAAAACCCAAAAGCTTGCTAAGAATTTTTTTCCCCAGCTATTTAAATTGGTCTAAGAAAAGATATCCGTTTCACCCAAAGAACCTTGTTTGCCTTTTCCTACTTTTTTTTATGAAAATCACTCACTCCACTCAGTACTGTGCTGTCCTTTTACAGCATCTGATGAAGTGAGCTCACCTTTACGAAAGCTTATGCTCTCTCTGTATCTTATTTATTTAGCCAGTAAGGTGCATCTTTACCCTGCCATCTGATACGGTCACAAGACGCTGACTGAAGCGAGGTTATCATAGAGGCAATTCTAAACAAAATCGCACTGGTGATTGGAGCAGTCATTTTTGCAAAAAAGCTGTGTACTCCCCATGCATCAACTAGGATGCTAATCCAGATCTGCCAGGTAGAAGAGAAGAAAACAACGATCTGGGCTTGAGCACGAAGCATAGTGTCCACGGTATCTGTTTTCTCCAGTAAAATATTTTTGCAGAAGGCCCTACATGATCTTACCTAACAAATTAATTCATATTGATCTGAATGGAAGCATTTTCTTTCAGGTTGTTAAAAAAACCAAAACAAAACAAAACAAAAAAACCCTCAACAACAACAACAAAAAACCCCCCAACCAAACAGCTGAAGGATTATAAATAAAGGTAATTAAAAGAGGCAATATTTGAAGGAGAGGGAGATGTTCTGGTCTTATTTTATTTAACATCATTATTAATGATCTGGAAGAAGATGTAAACAGCCCATTAAATTAAAATTTCAAATTATACTAAATTGGGAGGTGTTTCCACTAGTAGTAGCAAGGACAGAAAAATAATTGGTACAAGGGGACTTTTAAGAGGTGAGCAACAGGAGCGAGAAATAAAATGGAATTCAAAGCGGGAAAATAAACTGGGGGCAAATGCCTGTATGGATCCGGGGTAACATTTTCAATAACCTCTAAGTGATTTAGGAGCCTAAGTCCCATCTTTCAAAGTGCCTTTGGCATCTGAGGGCCAAATTCCCAAGAGCCATTGAGGCTTTGCAAAGCTGAACGTTGTCAGACGGGATCTGTAGGTGCTTGCCACCAATATTCACAGCCATAGGCTCCCCGTATGATACTTCAGGCGCCTAAAGAATGAGATGCCCAGAAAGCAAGAGGGTGAACCTAGCCAGTAGGTAATGTTAAGGGAGAGGCAGGGAAACATCTACCAGCCCCACCTCCTCCCTCTTGTGTGGGCTCCACGCAGGCCCCCTGGGATCAGATTCTGCAAAGCATAGCAAGGGAGCACTCCTGCCCATGCTCCAGCAGGAGATATGGGCACTTGAGCCCTCCAGCCTTGGGAAGCTGTGCCTAGGAAGTCACAAACCTGAGCTAGGCACCTGAGTTTCCAGCATAGTGAATTAAGTGCCCGCAACTGGGATTCACAGCACTCGGTGTGCTGAGCAGGGTGCAGCCTAGCAGGAAGTGTTTTTGAATGCGTCTAAAATACGGCTTCTCTCAGGTCAGGCACCTGCCTGTGTTGGGCACCAAGGTGTTCTCGCCTTCACAGCCCTCAAACCTGCTTCTTGCCCGGAGATGTCCCAGCCATTCCTTTGGGTGCAAAGAATTCAAGATTCATTTAACTACTCTCCCAGCCATGGCTAACCTCTCTGACCCTGGGGAACAGAGTGTATTCTACAACCTCCAGGGAAGAGGGGTGGTCACTGCTTTCTCTGTTACTACGACAATCCTTGTCTCACTCCTGCTTCCCCCCTGAGCTGTAAAAATGACATGGCTAAAGCCAGCGCACGAAGAAAGAGACAACTGCAAGTTCATTGCTTTGTTCCGTTCATGCTGAGAGAGGAAAATATCACGTGCTCTCAGAACCCGAAAAGGAAGAAAGTAGCAAGCTCAACGGCCTTTCTGGAGACCAGGCCACCTCTGAGCCTGCTTTGTGGGATGCTGCCCCCGCCAAACAGGAGCTGAGCTTGGAGTGACCTGTATCCAGGGCTAGGAGCAATTATGTCCATAACTGAGGTAAATTAACCTCTTTCAAAGGGGATATTTTCTGCAATTTTTACTTAGTTCATTGCTGATGGGTGACTGGCCCTGCTAAAACTGGTCCCAATCTCTTGGCTCGCTGGAAACTTTTTATTTCCTTTTGTTAAAAGTGTCCATCTCTTGCTTTATGGTAACATGTATAGTAAAGCTCACCTGCCACAACCCA
>NW_017729028.1:27161623-27166802 GCF_001723915.1 Gavialis gangeticus | reverse complement strand
GTATCCAGGGCTAGGAGCAATTATGTCCATAACTGAGGTAAATTAACCTCTTTCAAAGGGGATATTTTCTGCAATTTTTACTTAGTTCATTGCTGATGGGTGACTGGCCCTGCTAAAACTGGTCCCAATCTCTTGGCTCGCTGGAAACTTTTTATTTCCTTTTGTTAAAAGTGTCCATCTCTTGCTTTATGGTAACATGTATAGTAAAGCTCCCCTGCCACAACCCAGACCACAGTCAATGAGATGTGTAGGCCCCCTGCATTTCATCACACCCTCTTCCCTCCTCTCCAGTCCCTCTCTTCCAGATCCCATGCTGACACTGCCACTGAGAACATGATGCTGAAACTGCATAATGTTTAGGACAGGAAACAAAGGCTTTTTTATCCTCCGGCAGGTTCAGAAGGATGGGGATGTTGGTCCCACTTCGGGGAAGCACTTGAACATATGCTCGAGTCCCTCTTGGTTCAAGAGCGTACAGACTGGATGCCTTCCATAGTCAGGGCCTCGTTAGGCAAAATACCCACGCTGGAATTTGGCAGGGACTGTGGTGATGACAGCCATGCTCTCACAGATTGCTACAGGCCTTTCACTTCTCATCTGAGACTGAACAAATCCTGCGGCAGCATGCCCTATCTTTGTGATGGACCATGTGCTCAGCAGAGATTGTCACCTACTGAATTGGTTTCACCTCCTTCTATGGCAGGTGGGCTTTGTTTAGCTCTGAAGTTGCCCATTCAAGTACCAACGCGGTCCAACTTTACTCAGTTTGTGGGGGGTCAGGTAGGATGGTAGTACCAGGTGGTGTGATGACAGGTTGGTATAATTTTGAGACTCATTTGTATTTTCAGCATCATTCAGTCTTAAGTATTCAATCTTGGCTGGAAAGTCACAAAATTTGAAGACAGAGAAAAAAAATCTCTTTAGCAGTTTTCTGAGGCTATAAAAAGAGCCTTTCAGTGGCTAAATTAGGTTGCTCTTGTGCCTCGATTCCTGTTCAACTGAATGTTTCAGAACATTTTTAGTACACGGAGATACTGAGAACGGATGTGGGTCCACACTCGCTGAGTTAACTGGAACAGCTCTTAAGAAAGACCATTAAGGATTATTATGTAAATATACAGAAACAGATTTCCTGCAAAAAAACCCTTTTCTGTATTTATCTGAGGATTAATTCTCTTCTTGTAATTCAGGTTTCAGAAAAGTCTGACTATAGAAAGCAAGGGCAGCAGAAAGATGCTCACGAACTGGGCTCGGTAAGTATAAGGGTACATGGGACCTGGTGCTGGTGGTACGGATGAAACTGCTGTCATCCCACATGCTTTGGTTTGAATGGAGTTTGCAAACAAAACCTGCCTGAGGCTTTGCACGATGGAAGTGGAACCCCAACCCCTGCCATTTCATGTGGAGACTGGAGCTTAGTGGATGCCAATCTCCAAAAGTCCTTTTATGAATTTGGCAGCTGAGAGAGCAAGCTCCATGCATATTCACAGATGTTTGGAAGCCAGGTTGCATTGCTCAAGGTGCAATGTCAATGTTTACCTCAGATTTTATTAGGGTCCCCTGGGCTACAGAGACACTGGCTTTCAAATGAGAGAGAAAATCATGATCCAAGCAGTTTGTGGCCACTAAAGATGGTACCACAGCACTCTGTATTTGCATTTTTAGTGTCAGTGCCTTTGCAAAATTAGATTTACCATATTTCTTTGCATGCAGCACCCCCGGAATAAGAAGCTTGTTTTTGGAAGACAGAATGCAATTAAAAAAACCCTTTCCTTGCAGGAACTGAGTAGCAGCAGCAAGGGAGCCAAGCCTATTCATCGTTCTGCCCCCTGTGGATCATGTACATCATTTACTTCACTTTCCGCAGTAAGCAACTTTTACTGTATTTCCTTGCATGTAATGCATGTTCCAATTTCAAGCAGCTGGGTTTCGGGGGAAAAGAAGTGCATGCTGTTTGCAAGAAAATACAGTAGGTTCTACCAAAATATATTTTACAAGCAGTTTAAGCTAAATACTGATCCCAGATGGTTGTGTAGCCTTGCTGTATGCTGTTGAACAGCCACCATATTTCAACCCAGAATCCCACTGACTTTTGTGAAACCAGGCTTTGTCCCCAAAGCATCTTAAACTGCAACTTCTTGTGATCGTGATTTGGGGACTTGAGCAACTGATTTTAAATTTTCATTAAAAACATTTTAATTGGCTGTCACAATTTCCACGTATCCCAATAACCACCAAAGTGCACTGCTTAAACTTTGTTGCAGTTGTGAAGTGCAATATGCATGACAGATTATTACTAGTTTGAGGGTGTGATTCTAATCAACTGCTCACTGCACGCTCTTTTTCAGGTGTCCTAGAAGACCGTCTTCCTTTCTATCACATTATCTCCTAGCTGCAAAATGAGAATTGACATTGTATGCTAGAAGGCCAGCCTTTACACTTGTGTGCAACCATTAAGAAACCATGCTCCATAACAGGCGCCACCTGGGAATTTCTCTCCAAACAAGCTGTGCTCTAGCCCATTTCCCTGCCTGAAGTTTACACTAACTTCATACAGAGGAAATGAAGCAGCTGGGGATTCACGGCCAGTGCCAAACATTAGCAATACCTACTAGTTAAGCAGCGAAGTCATTGAGCTTGCTGTTCAAGAGCTTATTTAAAAAGAAAAACAACTCCACAACCTGCCCTGTTTTTGCTGTGCTGTTCAGCCTGAATCTAAGTTTTATTAAAGGTTTCCATTCAGCAGAGCCCAATAACAAATCTTACTACTGTCAAAGGATGGGGGGAGAACTGCTTTGTGGGTGCCTAGTGGGAATTCCTGGTACTAAATTAGCTTCTCTGGAATCATTCCTGGCACCATTGTGCCTGTGAAGAAGCCATGTAGCACCGTCCTGTTTGCATACTGCCTGGATTCGAAGCAGGCAGGAATATGGACTTTTTAATCATACACAGAAGCACATTCTGTATTCTTTTTGCTGGGAGAAGGGGAAAAAATGTTGAAGGGCATCCTGGAAAGGGAGTAGGGAGGAATTCACAGCTCTGGAAGAGGAGACCTGCTTTTGCAGCCTGGGGGAAGTGTCCAGCACAGCAGAGCTCCTAGTCCCCATCTGTTGCTGTCATCCATGACTGTAGCTGGCCAGTCCCTTCAAATACCTGAGTCACTGAAAAATGAGGCCACCTTTATGGAGGCCAAACATGACACATTTCCATGCTGTTCAGGGAACCTGAAATACACTGTCTGTACTAACCATATGGTGGGTTAGAAAGGCCGCTTTTGTACCGAGCACCCACTGACTTTCACAGCACGTCAGGGACACAACTGCGCTTAGTGCCTTTGAAAAGCTGCCTCAGAGGGTTAAATCCAGGTCACGAACAGAATCCCACTGACTTGTGAGACCAGGCTTTGTCCCCAAAGCGTCTTAAACTGCTTGTGATCATGATTTGGGGACTTGAGCAACTGATTTTAAATTTTCATTAAAAACATTTTAATCGTCCGTCACAATTTCTGCGTGTTCTGTGCCTGCAACTTTTCACACTGTGGTTAAGGCAGTCGCACAAGCTAGTTCGATGAGTGCTAGTGGAGATCTATAAAGTGAACGTTCGCATTAAAGGAAGTTCATTACCATGCAGCTATTTGTTGCTTCATAATATCTTATTTTTAAACTTTTGTGGTGAGCTGGGGTAATGAGTGGCATAGGTCGCAGGGCAACTTACAGGGTGCATCTACATGAGATGCTTACTGTGGAGTAGGATAATTAGCTCCACAGTAAAGCGTCACCATTCTACACGTGCAGACCTACTAAGCTGGAATAAACTACTCAACTCCACTGTAGGTTAATGCTGCCTGAGATGAATACTATCCTGCTTCAGAGTTATTTACTCTGCTGTGATCCATGTAGATGCTGATGGGGCTGGCTGGCATGCAAAGGTGCTTCAGTGTAGGAGCTGCCTGCTAGCTAGCCCTACCCTGAAGCACCCTTGTGCCCCAGCCAGCTTCTCTGTAGTACACTGAGCCAAGTTGGGGCAGTCATAGGCTGGCAGGCTGACCCTGGGGCTCCTGCCAGTCGGGGCTGTGCTACCCTGGCTCACTGTGCTGCATTCCCAGGTACATAGGTAAATGCTGCACCCAGGAGCAATAAACTCCAGCGCGGACTGTACTGGAGTTTATTGTGTTGCATTAGCATTCATGTATAGACGCACTCAAAGAGTCATAACAGGTGGCCAGCAGGGGTCACTACACTCATCTTGTCTGACCACATGTGCACGTAGAATTTCCCCAGAGAAAATTCCCCAGGATTCAAATCTGTTTTTGGGAAAGATTTCCAAATGGTGGCGAGCTCACCATCCTTCCTGAGGAAGCCGTTCCAGTATTTAACTGCCTGCCCTGCTAGAGAGTTTTGTCTTCTCTTAGTGCTCTCTGTGGACTTCTAACTATTAGATCTTGTTACACCTTCACCTGCAAGGCTGAAAAGTTCTCCACTCACAGGAATCTTTTCCATATGTAAGCACCTCTGTACAGCAGTTTAAAAAGTTCTCTCTCAGCTGTTTTTTTATACCCTCCTTAAATCTCATATCCTAAGGTTTGCTTACTATCCCCCCAAAACATTTTTGTGGCTATCCTTTGTACTCTCTTCAGTATTTTAACATCCTTCTTGAAACGTAAAAAATCAGAATTGACACAGTAGCCACTGGTCTTACCAATGTGGCATACAGAGCCAAGATCACAACTTGCAATGACCTTTTTATATCTTTATAGATCACACTGGCCCTTTAAGCCACACTACTGTTTAAAAGTCACTGCTTTCCAGGACACGAGTCCTGGAGAGAATTATAAACTTTTTGAGAGAATTATCGTGGCACATGTCCACGAGGGGCCAGCAGGGGAGATTATGCTTAGAGGCAACCAACACGGGTTCATTAGCGGCAGGTCCTGTCAGACCAACCTGGTGGCCTTCTATGACCAGGTCACCAAATCCTTAGATGCAGGGGTAGCAGTGGACATAGTCTTCCTGGACTTTCGGAAGGCCTTCGACACTGTCTCTCACCCTGTTCTCATTAAGAAACTGGGGGACTGTGGTGTCGACACCTACACAGTCAAATGGGTCACCAACTGGCTGGAGGGCCGCACCCAGAGTGGTGGTGGATGGGTCATTTTTGACCTGGAGGGATGTGGGCAGTG
>NW_017729028.1:27110778-27156623 GCF_001723915.1 Gavialis gangeticus | reverse complement strand
GCCGCAGCTGGAGTACTGCATCCAGTTCTGGGTGCCGCATTTCAAGAGGGATGTGGACAGCATGGAGAGGGTCCAGAGGCGGGCCACTTGCATGGTCAGGGGGCAGCAGGGCAGGCCTTATGAGGAGAGGCTATGGGACCTGAAGCTGTTCAGCCTCCACAAGGGAAGGCTGAGGGGGGATCTAGTGGCCTGTTACAAACTAGTCAGAGGGGACCAGCAGGCATTGGGGGAGTCCCTGTTCCCCCGAGCACTACCAGGAGTGACCAGGAATAATGGTCACAAGCTGGCAGAGGGTAAATTCAGACTAGACATCAGGAGGCGTGACTTCACGGTCAGGGCGGCTAGGAGCTGGAACCAACTTCCAAGGGAAGTGGTGCTGGCTCCTACCCTGGGGGTCTTTAAGAGGAGGTTAGATGTACACCTTGCTGGGGTCCTTTGGCCCCAGTACTCTTTTCTGCCATGGGAGGGGGTCGGACTTGATGATCTGCTGAGGTCCCTTCCGACCCTAGAAACTATGAAACTAAGTCCCACCCGCCCTATAAATATTGCCTGAATTCCTTGGTCTCAGATGTGTTACCTTGTATTGGATTGTACTAAAGCACATCCTGTTGGATTGTGACCATTTAACCAGGAAATCCAAACTACTGTGTAATAGAAACCTGTCTTCATTATTTACTCCCTCACTGATCTTCATATCACATACAACTTTTACCAGAAAAGATATTATATAATCTAAATTGTTGCTAAAAATACAGGTTAGCTATGAACCAAAAACCAATCCTTGTGGGGCCCAGCCAATCAGTGAGCCACATCAAACCTGTCTCACATGTGCCCTTTTAATTTTATGTAACATATGGGGTTTTTAATCACAATGTTATATGGTACTAAGTCAAATCCAAAGAGAAATCCAAGTACACACTTGCTTTTGTCAATCAGACACATAACTTATTCAAAAAAGATAATAGCTTTTTGACAAGATTTTTCAGAAAACTATGTTACTTAGTTCTAGTCTCTGATTCTTTGTTGATAAAGCATTAACTGTACCCTGTTGTAAAACAGGACTAACTGGTCTCTTATATCTTGTATAGGGCTTTTTTCAGCGTTTTTAAATACTGGAATGATGTTGACGTTTTCCAATTCTTTGGCATTTTCCCTGTTTCCAAGATTTGTTAATTTTTAACATTACTGATTCAGCAAGTTCCTTTAAGACGCAGCCTGCTTGATTTTGAAAGGTTTAATTTTAGCAGATGCTGCTTTAGATGCTCCTTTGTCACAGACGGTAAATTCTTTGTTCCATCCGCAGCCTCACATGAAATGACTACGTCCTCCCAATGCTTTTTAAACACAGAAGAGAAACAAGTAGCGTTTATACTAGGGGTGTGCGAAACAGGCCGTATTCAGTGTGGATTTGGATTTGGCCCGGATCAGGGACAGTGATTTGATTTGTTGATTTGGATCACTGTCCCTGATTCGATTTGGCTGAATCTGAAGATTCGATGCTGATTCGGAGAATCAGTGATTTAGCCATAGACACGGCTTTAAATGTTTTTTTTTTTACATACCTCGAGGTACCAGGCGTGGCTTGTGATGTTGGCGCAGATGGAGTGTCCCCCGTGCTTGGCAGCAAACCCAGAAGTGGGCCCGAAGTACTTCCGATTGGCTGCAGGGGGACCCCAGGTGCCCCCCCAGACCTGGGAGGCACCAGTCGCTGAGCCGAGAGGGCTGGGGGGGGGGCCAGCACAGTCCCCAGTGGACCTGGAAGTGGACTGGAAGTGCTTCTGGTCCACTTCTGGGTCTGGTGCCGACTGTGCTGGGGAGCCCCCTGTGTTCGCAGCATTCATAAACTGCCTGGTACCTTGAGGTATGCAGAAAATGCATTTAAAGCTGTGTCTATGTACGAATCGCTGAATCTTTCTGAATCTCTCCGAGTCGATTTGGAGGGTTCCACTTTGATTCAGAGAGATTAAAGGGTCTCCTGATTTGATTCAGATTTGGAGATTCGGCCACCAAATCAGGCCGAATTTCTGCCCAATCGAATCAAGGACCAAAGCTTGGCACAGCCCTTATTTCTACCCTTTTATAGCACTATTGCCAATTCTCCCAACAGCAACAGACTTATAATGGCTAAAATAGCTTCTTATTGATGGCCAATAAAGGTATTTCCTTGAATCCTTTAGCTACCTTTTATCAGCTCTCTGCACTTTAATTTGTAACTAATTGACTGCTATTAATTTCCTCTTTTTCCCACCTGAAAAACCATAGTTTTCATTTCTACTCCACGCTTTACATTTAGATTCCCAAGCCGTTATGCCAATAACTGCTTTAAGCTTTGCAAAAGTAGGCTCTCTTCCAGTTCTGTGTTCACACATTATTGACTGGTGCCATCTTCTCTTTAAACAAAGTCGAACCGAGTCAAACTCAATTGGAACATGATCCCTGATACCTGGAGAATCGCTGAAGTTTTTGTCAGCAATAAACTTCTGGGTCTCTCAGAACGGGATTAAGTGCAGTGGGTGCAGGACTTTCTGTGACAAACTTTATATCTATTATTTTGAGAAACTCTTACTGTCTACATGAAACCTCCCCGAGCTGCAAATCATCCCTGTTAGCAGAGTTTGTCTTCCAATACAATATAGACAAATAATTAAGGAGCAGTTAGTTCTGTTCTCAAGTGGGCCTGGACGGTCTGTAACACATATTTGCCAGCTCCCATCTTTGGCTTTACTAGCTGGAACTTTAATCCATAAGCATCAAGGTTCTGTGATTCTGAATTGTCTGTAACAATTATATCAACTACATCATACCCTTTATTTCTGGTTTACAATCTTCAGAGAAAAAAATATCATTAACTCCTGTCTGAACACAGTGGGGGTCTCCTCAATTCAATTTCACTCCTGTTAGTACGGAGCAACAATGGAAATCGGTAATTAGCACAGGAGCAGAAAGGACACAGTGGTGTCGGCTGGGAGCTGGTCTGTTTTCTCCCACTCTTTGCTGCAGACAAAATTCAGTCCGGCAGCCAAAAGAGGGCACTCTTTCAATGGAAAAAAAAATACGGGGACTGACATGTTTTTCAGAAGTTTTCTTATTCACAATAAAATAAACCAAAATAAAGCAGGGTTTGCTGAGGTAGAAAACAGGTGCTTGTGAAGACCCAGTGTGGTGTGGGGGCTATGAGACAGGATCAGCATGCTGGAAACCTGGCCCCGGTCATGGCTGTGCCATCAACTTGCGAATGATCTGACAAGTTGCATCACTTCTCTTTTCTCCTGCACCCTTTCCTTTGTCAGTCACTCAGCCTGCAAGTTGTTTAGGGCACAGACCATCACAAAAAAAAATAAAAATCTGTGCAATGCCTATCGCAATGGGATCCTGATTTTCACTGGGGCTCACTGGTACTGTCTAGTCAAAACACAGAAAAAAATACAACTCCTCGGCTAGGCCGAGTCTCTGTTACTGTGTCTGTTTTAATGCGATTGAGGCGCACCCAGTGCAGCGATCCCAGAGAGGTGCAGCTGCCCTGTACTACAACGGGTGATTTTATGTTGAGCTAAGCCGTAGAAGGGTCAGTCTTGGTTTCTCTCATTTTGAATGTAATGCTTTATGCCAGCAGAGCTCTGCCAGCACACAGCGTTTTCTTTTTCAAGGTGATTACAATGAGTGTATACCTGGGCCAGGACCCACAGACATGAGCACTGAGCCAGAGAGCGAGCAGTAGTTTAAAGTTAGTGCTCAAAGAAATCCTTGACTAGTTCATTCCCATTTCACCTTCCATCAGGCTCATGTAATGTGAGCATTATCATAGAGCCAGGGGAAATGTGGTCAGAACAGACCTCAGGTGGTCATCTAATTCAACCCCCCTGCTCAGGGCAGGATCATCCCTACCTAAAGGTGTCCCTGATAAATGTTTGCCTAACCCGACCTTAAAAACTTCCAATCTTCATTTGACAAATGGGTCAAATGAGGCAAAAAAATCCCTGCAGGCAAAGGTAGGGCGGGGAGCAGATCCCAAAGTCCTGCCACTCCCAGTTGGCCACTGTGAACTATGGCACTTTAATATTAAGGGACAAGTGACAACGTCATGCACGAAGGCATTAAAGAGAGACTCCCACAAGCACACCCTGGAAAATGTTCCACCCCTAAACATACAGGAAAAAGATGAGGCAAAAACATACTGTATGTATCTCCCATCTCCCTTCCTCCCCCTGCCCCCTTTCTCTGATCACAAGTTTATTTTCAGTAGAAAACTCAGAGGCACTGGTAATTCAATCTTAATGGTTTTTCTCACCTGCAGAACTGCCTGGAGTGGTTCATGTTGGGACCTGCTTTAATATTGCCTTTCTCTGGGTCATAGATGGTGGTTGCTCTTGCATAAGCTCCTCCAAGAATAAAGATGAACCCATTGAGAGTGACTGCAGGAGCGTATTTGTTATCTGTCAATGGAAAGCAACACTGAGATCAGTTTCTAGGCTCAGGTTTGGCGTCTGTTTTTTATTTATACATTCCACTTATTTACAGATAAGTCACGTTTCTCTAAACCTCCAAGGCTAGGGAAAGAAAAACGAGGACATCCTTTTGTTTCTGTTTTTTGTTCTTTCCTCCTAAAGTTCTCAAAGGCACTTTTAAAGTTCATCAGCCCTTCGTTCCCCGGTACACACCCCCCTTCTAAACTGCTGAAGTACAATTATCCTCTCTGAAGCCTAATGGAGCCACAGTGAAAGCTCTGCTCTTATATCTGAAATTAATGTGTCAAGTTGTTGCAGAGTTTTGAATTGCTGCAAAATTTTAACTCACTCTTCATTTCTGAGCAGCAGCTCAGTGCAGAAGGCTCCTGGAGCACAGAGAGCCACTTAATAATATTCAAAAATAGCTTCTTTTGTATATCCCACTTTTACTTGTGGGCAGGTCCCCACAGATCCAAGTATATTTTCTGAGGCCTGAGTTTTCTCTCTACTACACCTAGAGCTTAATTTTTGGGATGCTAAGTATCTGCAGCTGCCATTTACTTCAACTGAAGCTGTGCGCTCTCAGCATTTCAGATGCACCGAGTCCCTAATGTCCTCGCTGGAGTTCTGTCAGCTTCCAGGGACGCTGTTCACATCACTGCGTTAACTGCAGAGTTCCTGTAAGATCTCTACTAGAGTTAGCCATGAAATTCCAATATAAGTGCAAGTGAGCTAGCAGGCTTGTCCCTTAGACCCATTACACAATATTGCAGGCAGGCACATATGCTTATAATGGGTTAAACTTAATCGTTTTGGTGAAGTATCCCACACCAGGCATCTTTTTGCACCTGGTAGACTGTTAGAGGTTTTGGTTGTAACATTTAAGCAGTTTCTGGGAATGAAGAAAAAACGCGTTGTTTTGCCCATGTTAAATATGTACAGGTGTATTTCTGAGCAGCTCCCATGTCTCCATGCCTAGACTCCAGGACTTGGACATTTTTGGGCAGTTCCCTAGGACAGACCTTTTGCCACTGCTGTGAACACCTGCCCAAATCCTGCCAGGCTTTAAGCTTCTGAAAAATCTCAGCTTGCACAGACTCAATACAGGTTTGTTAGTTTGGCAACTAAGTTCTCAGAAGACTCAACTGGCATTTGAGCATGCTCCAAATTCTCACAGTTTCCTTGTATAATCAGACAGCATATGGACCACCCCTACAGAGTGGCTAAGTGTATGGGAGCCCAGGGCTGCAGAGAATGAGTGGGAATTGCTTTGCAATTGTTTTCCCCAGCACTGGAGTGTGACAAGGCTGGATACCAGACTGTCTGGTATTGCACCCCTCCTGCTGGCAACCAAATGCAGCAGGGCAAAAGAGAAGAGAGGCTGCCGAGGTGGGGGAAGGAACGGGTGGGTGGGGATGGACAAGAGAGAGATTTTGTGGTCGTGAGGGAATGAGTGAGTGATGCATCAGGCAAGGAGAAGAAAAGGGGGGAAGAAAGGGAGGAAATGTACAGAAACAGGAGGAGAAAACATGACCACAGCTGCGGAAGTGAAGCTAAGATGAGAAGGGGACTGTGGCTAAGTATAGACAGTTAAAAACCCCGAGGCTGAATTGATTCAGTCTTTGCTGGTTAGTCTAAACTGTGCAGATTGAACTGATAAGCAAGTGAACAGACATTCACTTTTGATTCTGAAAGTGCAGCCGCCTGCCTGCAGTGGCTCATGTGGCCCAGGCCAGAAGCCAGGGGGTGCCAGAGCATGCCTCCCTGCTTGGTTGGAGCAGACAGCTTGGGCCAAGGCTAGCCCACCCACCCTGCGAGGGAGGGGTGTGGGGGGAGTGAAAAGCATTCTAGGATGTTGGGGGACTATGGGTTAATTTGAACCTGGAGGGGCTCTGAGACAGAAGTTCAATAAACCAATTTAACCTAAATCAGTTAAGTCTGATACTACGTGCATCCAAGTTTATCTTAAACTGGTTTCAGCCATTTTGAAAGCAGTTTATGTGCATTGAACTTCTGTTGTGTTACAGATTTTAACTGATTTCTGATCACTTCTACTGGTTTATGTGTAATTTGTGTTCCTAGTCTGTGTGGATGTGTGGAAGGAGAAGGGATGCAAAGCTATGAAACCACCACATACAGGACTTGAACATGAACCAAAGAAGCCTAAATCTTAATGTTCCTTTACTACCAGCAAACACTTGAAACTTGGAAGCAATGTATGTGTCTGTCTCTCCAGCGGCATATCTACTTCCTACAGCTAGCAGTGATTGAATTAGCTCACTGATGGGAGCGGACTGTGCTACAGATCTTAAAATCCCAACGTCGTTAAGCAGCCACAGAGAGTCAACACAGTTCCATGCTGTTTGGGGACGTAAGGGTGGGGTCACAAGGAAGGTAATAAGTATTAAAATGGTTAAAACAAGTTACTGCGAAAGGCCAGTCTCCTGCTACACTAAGTATCAATACATATTTGACAAAGGCCTTCACCAGTGGATCCTTACAAAATTTCCTTAATCTTTAGGATTAGAAAAAACAAGAAAACAAGTGTTCAGCTTCTTCTCACCTGCACTAAGCCACTATTATACAGCTCAAAGATTTTTCTGTTCTAATAGCTCTTATCTCATCTCTCTCAAAATCAACTTTGTGGGGTTTTTTCCCAGGAAGGCCCTCACTGGGAAGCTTCCATATTTAATTATTATACTTTTTCAGGGTTTTTTCCCTTCTGATTAATGATATTCTGCAGTTGGGTACACCCACTCCACAGAAAAGAACTCAGAATTTAATTCTCAAAGCTCTCGGGGAAATTATTCTGGGCTTCCTCAAGGCAGAAGCAATAATTTCTCAAGAGGTTGAATCCTTGCCTTCAGATTCATTTTTACCAAAGGAAGAGAAGAAAACCACCTTGCCCATTTTAATAGTGACAGTTTTTTTCTTTTTTCCTTTTTTTTTTTTATAATCAGGCAGGCTGGTTTCTAGAGACAATCAATTTGGACTCATCACTATGTTCATGGTTTCACACATTCATTGTCATTTGTTGCTTTTTGTTTTGGTCACAGTTTCTTAATAAAGTATGAAGTATGTTTGAGAGGGAGATATAACGGCTGCTGCTATCAGGAAGGGAGAAAGCCACAGTAAGAATATACTCCACAAGGACTTCGGGGAACTGCCCCAGAGACAGAGGTTTGAAAAGGTAGAAATCAGCACCTTTTCTGTGAATGCATTAAATACTCACAGGAGCCCCTGGTCCATCTCCAGACCTGCAGTCTCCCCCTATACTTCACTGCTGGATTTCCCATTAGGGCTTTCCTAAGGGATGAACTTCATCAATCCCCAGTTTTCACTTCAACGAGGTGACACCAGTTCTACTTCCCTTGTGCAGTTTTTCCTTTCTTAGGGTTGAGAACCTTGTTTAAAAACTCCACAGACCCTACGTTTTGTCACTAGCATGTTACTGATAAATAGCCCAATGAGACTATGGGTTTTGGTGAGGACACCAGTTGTGTTCGTGTGGGTGACTGGTGCCACATTAGTCGGGGGGGCATGTGCCCCCCCCAGCGACCGGTCAGCAACCCACAGCCAATCTCACCAACTTGTGGGGCAGGGGTCCCCCAGGGCCAATCTCACCAATGGGTGGGGGGTGGTTCCCACTCCCCGGCTGGCACTCTCACCTGCCCCCCCGCCCGTTGCCTAAGCAGCGAGTGTGGCCTGTCAGGGGGTGCACATGCAAACCCGTGCACCCCCTACCCGTCACCACTGTGTGTTCATGCTCTCACCCAGATGTTTTGACTGTGGAACAAACCCAGAATACTTGCTGTCAGGAAGGCTACTGGGTCTATGTAAGGAGAGAGAGGAGTGAGGAAAGGGAGGGAAAAGAAAGTAACCTCTTTTTCCTAAAAACCCCTTCAGCACTACCTTTGGGACACTTTAACCTTCCTCTTGCTGGATAATCTAAATTAAGGACTGTCCAATACTCCAAATGCAGCTTTGACAGCCAGTGAGCTGAGATTTTGAAAGCAGAGGGGAGGTAGGATGAGAAATCTAGCACAAAAAGTCAGAGCAAGCTGTATTTTTCAGCATTAAAGGCCACACTGGATAATATTCCCTTCTATTGCTGCTATTTAGAAAATGGAATTTGGGCTCGGTGAATTATTTCTGGCTAACAAAGAGCCATGCCACAATGGGGTGGGGACTTCTTGGGTGGCTGGGAAATCTAGCCCACCAGAGGCCTGCAACCGTAACCTAATAACAACAATATGCTACCTCTGTCGTAGCTCAGGGCTGCAGCCTCACATGAGCAAACTGAATAGTTAAATAGTGCTGAGCTGGTGCATGCCTGCCTTGCTCCCAGCAGCTGCTTGAGGATCCTGCATTACATTCCAAAGCAAAGCTCGGTCAGGGCCCAAAATGGTATTGAAATGAATGGCAGGAAGAGTTCCTATTGTCAATAGTTTATTGAAACTGCACCAGTCAAAACATTTTTCCAGAGCAAAGCTGGCAGGCCACACACGTGACTGCTCAGCTCTTACTCCTACTAACGTGTCCTCTGCATTCTTGATGAGGCACATAGCAAGAGCCTGCTGGAATGGCTTGGAAAAGAGCAAAGTAGTTAATAGAAACCAAATATGCTCCACCTCTCCCTGCATACCTCAGAGAGATGTGCTCAGGCCTGGCGTAGCAATGTAACACACAGTAATGGGATCGGATGCCTTTAGGAGCCTGAAGCCTGATTCTTAATATACTGAGTGAGGGCTGGACTGTGGATACTGTAATTAGCAGCCAGTTCTCTGATTTCAGCCATATGGCAAGGTGCTGTCACAGCATCTTGAAGCCAGTGCACTCCAGGGAACAAGGAAGGAAGACGAAAGAAGGATGAAGTAATGTATACCACTGCCAGGCCCATGCCCACTTCACCTCTATGTTCAGTGCACTGACAAAGGAGGAGCAGGAAGGAGGAGGATGGGAGAGAGCAACCTGAGGATAAGAGACACTCTATGCTCATGGAAACCAAATAGATATTGGGCACCTGCTCTTTCTCTCATGCACAATCATACAATGTCATACAGTAGGTTGTTGTGGTCTATAAATTCAGCAGGCAGGAAATACATCAGAGCAGGGCCGGCCCGTCCTGTCCTATGCAACCTGCAGCCTCACGGGGCCCCACAGCCAAGGGGCCGTGCCCCGCTTGCCCCCTGCACCATGTTTAAAGGGCTCGATGGAGGCAGGGAGCCCCTTTCTGGCTGAGCGGGGGAGGAGTTTCCAGCTCTGCTCCTGCTCTGGCCCTGGCCCCAGTCCCGGGGAGGGAAGCCAGGCATCCCCAGCACATGCTGCCCCCACCCTGCACCTCCCGCAGTGCAGCCCACGTGGGTACAGCCCAGCCCCGACTATTTTATTTCAGTGAGTTTATGTCGCAATTAACCGCAATTTTCATTTTCCGATGGGTCGGGGGCTCCAAAACTATATCTTGCAGGGGGCCCCAAAAACTTGTGGGCCAGCCCTGCATCAGAGGCACTTAAATGAGCATTCATCAAGAGGTCCCAGTGACCTCTGCCTTCAGTTGCAGTATTCTGGGGGGGTTCCCTGCATGCAGGAAATTATTCTTATATTTCTTCCAGAAGCAAGAGGCCACACCTAGAACACTTGGTTCAATTCTTGACATGGCTTTAATCAGAAACACGCTGATGAGCTTGAGGAGATGCAGAGGAGGGCAAGAAAACAGGATGGAAGCCTCAGGCAGGACCAACTTCTGAGGCAGGGGCAGAAGGCCTGAAGTGTTCATGACTTTGCTATGTCGGGTGTCTAATACATAGCTGAAGGATGCAGACATCAAGGAAGGAGAGGAGCCCATGGAGCAGAGCTAGAGGAAGTTGGTGAAGTGAAAAAAAACCAGGTAAGTTTAGATCTGACACTAGGGAACAATATTCTGAGAGGTAGAACAGGTTTCCGAGCAGCTACAGAAGACCCACTGCCCGGGATACTTAACTCTAAACTGGACAAGTCAGAAAACGAGCTGTAGGGAACAATCTGGCACAGACAAAGGATGGAGTAGGTGCCTACTCTGTGCCCCAGTCTTTCATGTTGCTGGTTTTCAGTGTTTAAACTAAAAATCCCTCCTTTTAAGCAAAACGAGCTGAAATAAAGCCGCAGCGTCCTGAAGCAGACCTGTAATGACATGGTTAAGATTGTCCTCAAAGTGTTCTTTACAGCCGCGGCGCTGTGACCGAGCACTTAGTTTGGGCACATAATTAGCCAGTTCGTTCTCACAGGCATTTGTAAGAAGTGGTGATGGAGGCCTCGGAGACCTGGCCTTACATCTTTCCCCGGGATCTGAATTCCTCTTTACCAGGCACTGTCTCAGCATATTCCAGGACGCACTGATACCCGCTGCGGGAGTGAAGGATGCCAAATGCATCTTCAGCTTACATGCAAATGCCCCCAGTTAGTGGCCTGTCTGCCCTTTCTGAGGCCCAAGGGTGAATGACATAACCCTGTATACCTGAGACCCTCTTGAGAGAGGCAGAGACAAATTGAAATTATAAGCCGGCATGCCCTCAAGGTCCCAAAAGCCTTTCCTTCTCTGACCTTTCTGAAAGCATTTTAACAGTGCAACGCTGCCTTCGCCCAGACAAAAATGTCCACCAAGTCACAACACGGAGGAGCTATATGGACTTGCATACGTCCCTTGCTGCCAGGGATAGCTTCTGGAAGCCACACATGGAAAATTTAAGCGTCTCTTCTAGCAAAAGGGAGGTGCCCAATCCTTCCTAGCAAAATGTCAAGTGCTAACACAGGAAGGTGCAGCAGGAGAATGGGCAGGACGGGGTGTGGGTACACATGCGTGTGCGAGGGCAGGGGGTGGGGAGGCAGGGGCTGCTAATGAAGGGAGCTCAATCCAAGAACTGTGTGTGTAAAAAGGAGACAGCCGAACATGTATGCAAGCAAAGAATGATCATGCGTGTCCTTCCCCAATGTCCTTCCATCAGACCTGCCCATAAGTGTGCTACAGGAGCAGGTAAAAAGCCTGGTTTGATAGGCCTGACTGCAGATGCCAAGACTGACCCGTCTGTGAGGCAGGGACTGCTCCCTCGGGCACCGGCTGCTCTGGAAGTCGCTCCAGAGGTCTGGCAAGGCAGTGGCTAGACGGCCATTACCACGTCCCTGCCGCTACAAGCACTTTCAGGCACACAAAGGAGACATAAGACGGCGTAGCCCCCTCGCTTTCCCTCCTGTGCTGCAGCAGCATGCTGCAAGAGGAGGCTGGTCTGCCGCTGCACTGCCTGGCATCCCTGCCTCTTCCCTCCCTTCCTGCCAGTGCCTACCTGTCTGGGCAGAAGAGCTGGCACTGGGAAGGTCTTGGTAGTACACAGCCCGGGGAGACCCTTCTCCACCCCCATTTGGGGAGAGCTTGTGCAGCCAGGTGGAGACCTACTTGCCCTTGAAGGAAGGTCCCCATCAGTGAAGGGGGCTGGAAAGCTGATGGTGGGCACTTAACAGGAAATAAAATGCAACTAGCCTCTCACAATGATGTGAGGTGAAGATGAAGGAGAAGCGAATGAAACCAGTGTGGGGCATTGTATAATATACTGGATTTAGCCTGGATTGAGAGAAACATTCAGGGATCCCCACTCTGCATATCCCCATGACACCTCTAGATATTTTGAAATTTCACTATGGTGATGAATAAAAACTCTTGCATGGGCACCTGCAAATGGAAAACCAATTCAGAAACGCTGATCAAAACTTATAATTCAGTTAATGCAGGCAACCGGTTATTTGATATACCATAAAAGGTATATTTTAGCGCCCCAGTGTTAGGCACAAAGTGAACTAAAACACAAAGTGACAAGATAATTACACTTGCTTACAATCACTGACTTCAGCATGTCTGCAGCCGTCTCGTTAATGAGACAAGCCTTAGGAGGTTGTGCATGAAATACATTTTCTGCAGTGCTTTTAAGAGCTGTGTAACAAGAGACAAAAACACAGGCACCACAAACAGGAAAGCTTTGTTCGCTTAGTGGCAGTAAAACTTTTACTAAACAGCAGCAGAGCTGCCATGGGCTACGGACCAGTGGGATGTGAGACTGTTAAACTATAGGCTCCTTCCAATCAACACCATTAATGTGCTGAGAGACTCTATTGACTCTTCAGAGCAGATTTCCCGGTCTGCAGTCATTAAAAGCTATTCCTGCCTCATGGCCACGTTGTGACTCCTGTGACGTGTGTGAGGAATCACGGGTCCACCCGTTCCCCGTGCACAGGCATCCACATTCCCACTGGTACCTTAGCAGCGGGTTTAGCCGAGAAGACGGACTCATTCCAGAAGAAATCCAAGGGGAAGAGCGTGGCGCTGCCTGGGAGGACTCTCACCCTGGCTGGTCTATGGTGAAGTCATTTCTGGCTTGTTTCACTAGCACTAAAACTGCTTTCAACCTCCTCTTTAAACCAATATTGGCACAGACTTCCTGGTAAGTGATAGACTTCTTTTGTCTGAGCTACCACAAGCCTTCCTGTACGCTCTTCCTTAAAACAGTAGATAGGTTTTAAATGAGTGCTGCTAATCCATTTACAGGGTTCATCTTGTTTTCACTCAAGAGCTGCTGCACAGCGATGTATTTGAGCACACTTCACACATTTCAAGAGGCCATCATCTTGTCCGGGATCAACAGCATCCGTGTGCATCTTGTGTGACCCCGAGCAACAAAAGTGGTAATTCTTTGCCTCAGTTTACTTACCCCACAGTGACCGCTGACCCTTCATTCGTTAGTGTTGGCCAAGGCTCAAATGGAAGATGGTGATCTCTCTTGGAGATCATTTTATTTCTATTTTATAAAAAGATCTCCTGGCCTTGTTCTCTGGGTTTGGTTTGGTTTGCTCTATGGTTGTTATTGAATCTGGACTGCCATTTTGTTCTTTCCAGTTGCACAAATAAAGTGCAAGTTCAAAGGTCTCAGCGCCCTCTGGTTAAGGTTAAGTATCACAAGCTTCCTCTCATTTTTTTTTCCATTTTTGTGTTAAATTAGTTCATACACTTGCAATACATTGGCATTATTTATTTCCCAGCATAAGCCCTACACAACTCCATCGCATGGTGTGTTCCACCGCCAAAACGTTGCACACAAATGGAGAAATTAATGACCTTTACACTGAGAAAGCACCAGTACCTTCCCCCCAACCAAATGAATAGCTTTGATGTATTTTTGTGAGGAAATGACACAATATATTTGAAATGCACCCATCTCTGGATGGGGTTAGATCATTTTTCCAAAAATGCATGGCCTTGACACATACTAGACAGTATAATGAGCCCCGGGAATAAATTCATAGCTCCTGTGGCATTTGTACTGTTTTCATAAGGACGAGGGATACCACTTTGCATAATACATTCATTTTTGTGGTATGCTCTGAGTACAGGAAAACCTCATGCTGTCACTCAGTGGATTACAGGAACAGCAGCAGTCGTGCACATGTGATGGGGAAAGCCGAGAAATAGGTTTGTTTGCTCTGCTGTAATACATAAACATGACTGCGGCTGGTTAACGCCCTCCCGCTGGGCGCTTCATGCTACATCGTATGGATGTCATGTTACGTTAGGCTGGACACAAAGAGCAGCCCCGGAAAAGACGATCTTTACAAGGGAAGAGGTGAGCATGGATGTTATAGCTGGGCGCGTCTACACCTGCGCCCAACTGTGCAGTTGTTATTGCACAGTCATTTAGTACTTGCTAAAGCTGTCCCAGCGCCATGCGGGTCATTTCCGCAGAGTCTCGGCACCGCCTGGGTTGTTGCCGTTCGTTGCTACTACACAGCAGTGGTGGTGTCACGGTTTGTGCCCACCAATGCTGTGTCGCCATAGTTCGTCCCATAGCATCTCATGTAGAGTGCGTACTGATTCCCTAAGGCTTGATTCTTCCAGGAGGCGTGAAGAGCAGAATCACACCAGAAGTAAAAGGAACAGCTTATTTTAGCCATCCAGATGTGCTTGGGCCTAACCTGAACCCTGTGTGGTTAATGTGCTGTACTCTACAGCGTGTGTTATCTGTTCTTACTGCACCGTAGCTCATATTGAGATTACAGACTCTTTGGGCAAGGGATTGTGGTTTAAATTTTCAGAAGTGCCCAAGAGATTCAGGAGCCAAATCCTGTTTTCAGTCATTATGGCTAAAGCTCTTCAGGATCTCCAGCACTTTTGCCAATGGGCCCGAGAGTACAAAGTCACTTAGGTGCTTTTGAAAATTTGCCCGTCTCTCTGTTTGTTCTGGAAATTATCATGCTTGCTCCTGGCCACTGGCTTCTTAATAGTCCAGCTTCTCTTGTTGATGACTTCCTATGGGAAGGGTGAATTCCACTGAATGACATTGGTAAATCCCTGTAAAAAAACCCATCTTTCCAGTAGGAGAAGTGGCATCTTAATAACATTAACAATATGCTGTTAACTGAATAGTATGGTCTTAAGCACAAGAAACGGCTGATAGTCCAATAAAGTCTCAATGCATTTATGAATGTCTGATCTATTTTATGGGGTATCCACTTCTCACTTGTTTTTCCATCTCACCCACCTTGAAATCACCATCCTTAGCTAATAGCCAAGAGCAATACTGCATGACGACCATCCTGAATAAGGGGTCCTGCCAATGGCACTTCCAGTATAATATGCTACATATTGCCGCCAGTCCCTTACATCTTCCCCCAGCCTCTTATCTGACACATTTTCATTCAGACCCCTTGGTTTATTTCTTTTCAACATGGGCATTTAAGCATACCTCTAGTACAGGCATTTATGTAATTTAGTTACTTAACTGTAATACGGATCACTTACCTATCATGGGAGACTCTATAAAACTCCATGAATTTGTCTGAGGGACATAGGATTGCAAGACCCCAGCAGCACGGCCGGCTTCGTTCACCCCACCAAACACGTAGACCTTACCACCGCAGACGGTAGCAGCTGCAGAATGCACGGCCTTTGGCAGAGGAGCTATTGTCTCCCACTGATTGGTGATCGTGTCATACCTAAGACAAAAGCGATAAGAACAAGCCCAGATAATACCAAGTTGGGTGAACTGTAAGTGCATGACAGACAGATAGACAAACAGATAAAACAGACTGATATATAACAGGCAGTTAGACAGACAGATAAAACAGATGTGTCAATGTATCTTCTAACACCACAACGAGTCAACTGTTGGCAAATCATGTAATGAATGCCTCTTTCAATCCTTTAAAGCAGATAGTAATAGAGAAACGAAGAAAAATAGATCTGTTTTCTTCATATACCTCTCGAACTTAATTATAGTGTGAGCTAAAGAAACTCAGGACACCTTTGTCAAGGAAACTTCCACTAATTAATTTCTATTAATTAGAATACAGTGAAATTCTTCTCGCGTATCAGCACAGTGATATCCAATAGCAACCGTAGGCAGTCAACTATTAATGTTCTTAAACTGTTTAGCTTGCGAAACTCATCTCATCATCAAATATAATGCAATGCGATAGATCCTTTTACTGAAGTCAATTAGTCATCAGTGCACAGGTTGCACGTGCCTTCATTCAGTTTTCATTGTGTGGACCAAGCTACTGCACTTCAATGGAGGATGTAGCCAAAGGTAATGGGGGGTTTGCTGCTGGAGTTAGATTTCCCCATTGCATCCACATCTGACACACAGCACAACAGAAAAAAATATGCATTAAAGCACTAAATTAGTTTTCAGGTCATCAGTATCGGATTTAATTAAGCCATTGACTATAAGGATGTGCAGTTAATAAACTGTGGGTGAAGATTCGTTTTCAACAATGTCATAAGTACAGGCATTTATTTTTTAAGATAATGTGGCAGTGATCCAAATAGCTCCTGTAAAATGAGTCTTGGAGACAGTCAAAAAATTATATGGTTTTTAGGTTTCAATGTTTCCGGGTAATATTGCACTCAGGCAAGTAATAGTTACCTGAGTAATGATTATTCACAATGGGGGATTAAAAGGATGCAAGCCCTCATCAGTCGCTCAGAGCTTTGTCTCCCGAGATTAGGATGAAGTCTATCACTATTCAAACACTCAAGGATTCCTGAACTCAGGCCCCCAAATCCCTTCTGAAGTGAACATATCTAGTGAGAGACATCATTTGTAAAGTTTCCCACTTGCCAAAATCCAAACTTGGGACAAAATAAAGGATACAAAGCAGGTAACAGAGCAAGGGACATAAAATAATGTACTTAATATACCCGACTTCGTCTGCCTTAAAAAATGTCAGTAGATATAGTTGAGAGGTATTGATAAATGGAAAGCAGAAATGGAAGAAACAAAATGGAAGCAAACTTTAGCCAGCTAAAATGGGATAAGTTCCTTAGAAAGAGCAGAGAGAAATGTATTTTCTAGTGATTTTTGTATACTTTAAACCAGTGGTTTTCAACCTTTTTTTCATTTGCAGACCCTTAAAACATTCCGAATGGAGGTGCAGACCCCTTTGCATTAAAGCACTATAGTGTGGGTATTCACATACTTTTGATTAATCATAGCTATCTTTCATGGAGCCCCTTAGACATAGTCTGCAGACCCCCAAGAGTCTGCGGACCACAGGCTGGAAACCACCGCTCTAAATTCTTTACTGAGAATTAACTTCAGACGGAAGAAATTAAACAACGTGGTTTCAGGAATATATGAATGAGCACAATCATATATTGGGCCCACTTTACACTTTGATGCCAAAAATAAGATTACAAATCTGCATCTGATTACTCATTTCTAAACTAACAGCGCAGGGCACAAAGCAAGAGGTGCCTCCTATTTGTATGCAAGACTCGTGGCAATATTCACTCTCATCCTAATATTGATATGGGGAAAAATCATGTAATATAAACAGTTTGGTACATTGCTCTTGGGACACACTTAACCAACAAGCATCCCCCAATAAGTCAAGCTTTGGTAATTTATCTGTCAACATCTGTCATTTTATAATAAAAAATGATTAACAGTCAAAGGAATACAGTTATTAGACTGGAACTGATCTAACTCGCCCTTCTAATCTATCAGCTTCTGGGATACAATTGAGAGTTGTCATCCAATATATGTTTTCTAACAAAGCCCACAGTGATTTAGTGTCACTACTGGACTTCAATCTCCGATGATGTTTGTGGCCAGTGCATCTGAATGGCATATCACTCCGTGAAGGTGAGTAAGCGTGCTCATGCCTTCCTTGGTGGTAGGCTGCTTGAGAGGGACACAGATTATAGTCAACTGCTTGCCAGTTCTCCCGTGTAATAGTTTATCAAAATACAGGCAGATTATGCCACCCAGATGTTCTGTAGGTGGGGTTTGGTGGGCGCAGCAGGGGTGTGCGTGTGGCAGCGAGTCTCGCACTAAAAGGAATGGTAAATCTCACTACCACCATTCTGGGTCACCCATCATTTTTTTCACCCACTTCCACTGCTCTCTGTTTATTTGCTGCATGAGCGAGTGAAGGAATTAATCTCCCTCTGACTGCCACAGGGAACCTGAAATGACTAAATAGTTTCACTTTGTCTGCAAAGCCGAAGGCTGCAAATCTACCGCACAGAGGTGCAAATAGTGCTGCTTAAATCAAATGCTCTTGTCCCAGTTTCAAGCATCCTTCAGTGTCAAGACCCTTCTCTGAACGAGTAAGAAGTAGTGTTGCTATCTGGTGTTGACTCTACCTGTGGACCAGAACCTCTATGCACACGGACTCATCTAAAGGTGGACCGATTTCAACAAAAGGGTGATGTTAGTCTACTCCAAACCCCATTTGCCATACTGGAAGTCATCTTTGTCTCCATGGACTCATGGAAATTAAGGATAGAAAGGTCCAGTATGTCCTAGTACCACAACCTCCTATGTATTTTGCATTATGCTTACTTGATGTTTTCTGCCCATACGGTCCATTGAATTTTAGCATAGCTTTTAGAACGAAATCTGGTCTTGAACGCCTTCAAGTGATAGAGGATCTACAACAGCCATGACTAGGTTTCTCTAGTGCCAAATTACCTTCATTGTAAAAATATGTGCCTTGTTGCTAATCTCAGTTTATCTACCCTCAACTTCCTACCACTGGATCACAAGCCTTTTTCTGTTAGATTACAAGAGTCGTCTACTATCACATATCTCTCCCCATGTATATTTTTGTAGAACATAATAAAGCAACCTCTTAATCTTTCCTTGGATAAACTAAGTAGCTTAAGCTTCTTTAGTCTCTCCCTGTAAGGCACGTTTTCCACACAGTAAATTGTTTTGGTTTCACTTGACTCCTCATGTGTTCACACCCAGGTTTGCACCAGATTAACTAAATTGGTTTAACGACCGTTGACTTGGTGCAACTTTCTTACGTAGAGAATAATCCCAGCTGGTTCACTTCCTACCTCTCTGCTCTTACTATTTCCATTCTTACTCTCCATCCTCTTGCCTCCACCTTCTGCTATCACGTTCACAATTAAAAGATGTGGCCTCAGATACCTTCTTTGGTCTCTTGCCTCCACTCAAAACTCGTATTTGAGTCTGCTTTTAGCAGCTGCAAATGAATACTTAGTGGGACCTGGATCTAATCTAACCAAAGGTTTTTCTTTCTGCAAAAGTGTGTACAGCACTCCTACCAAACCAGTACTACCTCAAAGCCCCCTGTATCTAGGCTAGATAACAGCTTTCTCTGGGACAGGCTTACCTAAACCTTGTGAGTCTAGTGGCTATTTCTAGCTAAGGTCTTGGGCCTGCCAAATTCATGGAAGGAACTTTATTTTACGATATCGGTAACCTCAGTGTTGTTGTTGTTCATCTCCTTTGTCTGTAAATCTATAGACGATCTATACTGCAGCCTTCTACACCGTTGATGCAGCTTTGTTTCCATTCAAACTTCATGCATGCCTTAATTTCCTCTCAGCTTGGCTATTACAACCCCATCCTTTGCAGTCTCGCAAAGCTGCAGCCATGTGCAGAATGCATCTGCCCTGTCGCTTCACAAATACCAAGTGTCAGGACATCACTTCAACACTGTGCACTTTGGAAACTCTGATACGGGTATCAGTGATATTCCTACGATGCTTTAAACATGCTAGATGCTTTCCAAATACAGAGGACAACACAGTCAGTACTCCGCAGACTACTGTTAAAATTAAGCCTGCTTATCCTCCAGTGGTAGCATGATCTGGGTGGGGGGAAGGAAGCAGACTGATAGGTACAACTGCCCTGGAAGTGGTTGGTGGTGGGGTGGACGGGAACGATGAGACAAGTGGCTGCTGATGGCAGCTACGTATTCACAACTGTGAATGTGGTGTAAACTGGAAGCTACTGTTTCTGCCTTGCCCGGGGCGCCCGGGCTTGTCCCTACACTGTTGTTCTCCAGCTTTGACTCGTGGACCTGATCTCTCTCTCACCTCATTCATCTCTTTCAGCATCTAGGCACTTACACACGTGCCAGACGTCTGCTCCAACATGTGCTAATTAGAAAGCTCAATCCAGCACAGCCTAAGCATCACTTGTATCAGTGTCCCCACACTTCAAAATGACAGTGGGGGTGCTTTAACTAAAGGTCAGTGAATGAGCTTTAGTTACAGTGCCCCTGCCATGGGATGCTGAATACACGAGAGGCTCTCAGAGCCACTCAAATTAAAGTGTCCCCCCCACAACACACACACCGCAGCACGTGTAAAGATGCCCCTGGTTTCTCTCTCAATCTTTTCCAGCATCCTTATTATTAATGGTAAGAAAGCCTTTTCCTTTGGAGCTTATGCCACCTAGATCAGGCTTTCTCTATGTCTTTTCTCATGCCTGAAAACACATTGGTTCATTCTCTTAATTTCTCTCATTCTAGGTTAAACAGCCTTATGAGTGAATAATTTATTTACATTACATAGTAAATAGTCTTTCTGCCAGCCATTATCAGGAGTTTATATACGCACACCACCCACCTTTTTTATACATTATTTAACTCTGGAATACACTTTGCAGGGAAGATGCTATTCAGAATATAACTGTATTGTCTAGTATTGATCTGCTTTTCAAATGGCTCACATCTTATTACTGGACTACATTTTGCCTTCCCCCCCCCCCGATTGTTCTGAGGAACTTAATGAACTGTTCTTGGACAAGGATATATGTAAATAATTTGTTAAAACATCAATAACACAGTTCGTTCTGAAGCCGTTTGTAGACAGACAGATACAGGTTATTTTTACATTTAATTTTTTAGACTGTCTTTCAAGTGCACAATATAAACTGAAGCAGTCAGCCAATTTTAGATAAACCTGAGAGGCTTGGCTGTGCAAATGCTATCAGAACCGTAAGCTTCATCTTCCCACACCCTTCAGACAGATAATTACTATGAAGTACCCAGATCCACAAACATTTAGTCATATATATTGTCTTGTCAGCATATGCAGGCTTCTAAGTTCTCCACACACACATTTGAGGAGGCCCATCATCCATTATGTAGAAGCCTTGGTCATAGATTCACTTCGTTCCTCCATATCCTAACTGTACACAAGCTGCAGAGGCAGATGGAAAGGCATGATAATCTCTCAACTAAATACCTAGGGACCCTTTTTTCCCTGTCACAGACAAACTTGATTGAGAACTGCAGTCACATTGCTATTTCCCTGAAAACCTGCTCCAAAAAACATAGCCCAACAATACATCCATTTCACCGAGTGAGCGTATGATTCAGCTCAGCAGGCACATAACATTATTTTAAACTACAACAATAGGTGGCTTTTTATATATTCAGGTTTTCATAACGTTACCCATCATCATTGGATCTGCTGAGCTCTTTAAAGACATGTGAGCTCTTTAAACTGTCCTTGACTTCACTGGCCCCAAAATTTCCCAGGGCTTGGTCTACTGCATTGCTTCCATAGATGAAGTACAGACAAGGAACAAGGAAGGATGGGTTCTTCTTCTAACTTCACTCTACAGACTCCACAGAAAACTCCACCTAACTGCATTTACAGACATCGAGTCATAGACAATGAGGGTTGGAAGGGACCTCAGGAGGTCACATCCAGTCCAGCCCCCTGCTCAAAGCAGGACCATCCCCAACTAGATCATCCCAGCTGAAGCTTTGCCTAGCCAGGTGTTGAAAACCTCCAAGGATGGAGGTTCCCCCACCTCTCTGGGTGACCTGTTCTAGTGTTTTACTACCCTTCTAGTGAGAAAATTCTTCCTAATATCCAACCTAAACTTCCCTTGTTGCAACTTGAGCCCATTGCTCCTTGTTCTGGCATCTGTCCCCACTGAGAACAGTCCAGCTCCATCCTCTTTGGCCCCCCGTTCAGGTAGCTGAAGGCTGCTATTAAGTCCCCTCTCAGTCTCCTCTTCCCTAGACTACATAAGCCCAGTTCTCTCAGTCTTTCTTCATAAGTCATGTCCCCCAGTCCCTTCACCATTTTTATTCCCCTCCATTGAACTCTCTCCAATTTGTCCACATCCTTTCTGTAGTGTGTGTGTGTGTGTGTGTCGGGGAGAGGGGATATTGATTTGCGCTTTCCAATAGCAACATGGGCATTCAACAAATGGCCAGTCACACATGGATGCACTGGAGGCAGTAGAGATAACAAATGGATAATGAAAGTTGCCCTATACATTTTATTTCAATGACTTCTGTCACATTTTGACCATTCAGGGCTTTATTTTTCATCCTGGGCATTTGTCTCAAAGTGAACATTTCACCAAAAACAGCTCCGCAACTTTTTAGAATGAGCTTAGGGGAAAATAAGTTGTTTTCTTGAGTTTAAAAAGTATTGTAAACATTTCACCACAGTGCTTCATTACAGCCATGCTTAAAGGCAAGGAATTAATAACTGGCAGGGGGAGGGGGGATGTTGCCTGGTCTCAGTTCAATGTGCCTTTTGCCATTCCCATGGAAATCCAGCTTAATCTGGCAAAATTGGAAGCTTCTGTGAGTATTAGTATGAGATCCAGCAATTAAACAGTATGAAAAAAAAAACAGTATGAGATCAAGCAGCTAAAGGTGGTGTTAAATGCATATTTATAAAGGGACCAAATTTAAATTGCATTCCTAAATCTAAATACTTGCCTTTGCACCCATGCCACTCTTTTAATGCAAACATTCAGACGGTCTAGAGACACCAATGCATTCCTATCTTCTGAAAGACTGCGTTCCTAGACCCCTTCCAAAGCAAGGGCAATGGCCCATCCACATATAAATGGAAAACGTGATTTGTTTACTAATGGAGGTCAAACCTGCATGGGTGTGTGTGTGTGCACGTGCACACACATGTACACTAAGAAGAGGTACTGGGAAGTTCTGAGCTGAGTTGAGTTTTAATTGAGCATATGACATCAGACAATTGAGCAATTAAATTAACATTATTCTGCACATTAATGATTCTTCTGAAAGAGATGACCCACATTCAGAATGCCTCATTGCTCCCAAGCCTAGGATCAATCATCCCATCTATTTAATTTTCTGAATACTGGCTAAAATTAGGATATTGGGCCAGCTGGGGCATGTTTCTGTTGGAATAGGAGCAGACCTGTGGGGTGCAGTTTTTAAAATGATCTTTTTCTCTGCCTGCTCTTCTAATGCCAAGATCCAGAAAACCAATGCTAAAACCAAGTCAAACCACCCCCTGCAAAACAAAGGATTTAAGCAATGAAATGAACACATTCCTTAATCCCCAAACTTCATTTTAATTTTTAAAACCCTCTGATATCCCAGCATAACCCAAAAGGGACACACAATCTAAGCATACACTCTCCTCTGCTGTTACTTCTCATAAGTCATTTAATAGATAATAGCAGATTAATTATAACTGAGAGTCTAACAAATCCCCATCATAAGGGTTTACCTATCCCTGCAGAGGCAGAATACATTCAAAGGACACGGAGATAGCCTACTTGTTGATAAGCATACATAAAAGGCCTATGCTATGTCCTAAATTTAAGGGTAGACAGGGATCGCAGATGCATTCGCTGAGTTGAAGGCTTGTCTGTCAGATCACACTTGTGCTCACGCAGGCACTACAGAGTGGTGAGTTAAAGTCTTCAGTGCCGCTAATCCCAAGTGTTCAAAACTCATGAGATTCACTTGAAAATCTTGAGATATTAAAAAGAATAGGTTGGCTGTTCTCTTATTTGCCTTGTGATTTTTGTGCCTTTTTTAAGATTCTTGTTTTCAAGATTTTTCTCTAGTTTGATAAGCATGAGAAACTTGACACCAATGAAAATATCATTAGTCTCCACTGGCCAAAGAGCTCTCTGCAAAAAACTAAGCAACCAAATTTAGACTGAAATTCTCCTGTAAGCACAAGACATGGGGACCGCAGAAAAGCAACAACTATTGTGAGGTGCATGAGACAGTTACAAGAACTGGCACCCCCGTTGTTGCGGACATGAGGGTATTGACTTTATAGACAGAGATGACGGAAAAGTGAGAAACTAGGTTTACTTCTGTGTTTATACAACTGCTGGTCTTGATCATACACGGTCTTTTTTCCCCTGGATGTTCTGTTGAAGAGCGAGTGAATGAATCAAAGCAGGGAAAGGAAGAGACACTCTGGGGGAACAGACGTACTCTGCTGAAAACCAACTACTACTATAAAAAAGTTGCTTGTGTCATTGGCATTTACTGGATGTGCTTTTTCAACTAGAAGGAGGATTAAAAAACATTTAGCCTCCTCTGTTAAAAAAAAAAAAAGCCTGACTTAAAATTATAAGAGAAAATACTTGGGAAGTAATGTTCTGAACCCAGAAAAGAGTGAGAGGCTCACTGAACAAGTCTGCAGCCTACCCATCATCAGCCTGGAGTGGGCCTAGTGCTACCTAATCCCATTTGCTTTTCATTATTTTTGCTGCCATTTTACTCCCTGAATTTCCCTAACTCGCTGACACAATCAGTGAAGTCAGTTTAATATCTGATCTTAGCCCATTTCAGCTCTGCCATATTTAGGTAGCAAATGCCGGAAAAAAAGATTTATGTGCCCATGGGCCCCGGGCTACATACCCTGTGTGCCATTCAACAGCTGTAATTCCTGGTTGCATCTTAGGTGGAACGTCAAAGGATCAGAGAGAGTCAGAGAGCAAAAGCCTCACAGATGATACCCCTCTGGCAAAGGGAAAGTGCCCTGACCTCACAGCCAGGAGCTCCACAGACTGTTGTTAATACTTCCCTACAATTTAAAGCCCTTGTTACAGATCCAATCGCCATATGAAAACAAGGAGGTGAGCAAATACCAATCTCCCACCTTACAAATAAAGTAACAGAGAAGTTGTACATGGCCACTTTAGCAGAAGAGTGAAGAGAATCTCAAACATGGTATCACCTGGACTGTCCCTCGCGTTTCACAATAAATGACCCATGTCTGCGTACTTGGCTCTACCCTCAGGAACCATTTCTGGAACCGTACACACTCTGGTGCAGAGCCCGGGAGTCTGATTCACCAAGTACCACTACGATGTCCCAAGGGGCTGTGCAACCACTGATGAACTGTGCATACCTGTATGTGTGATTACCTTTACACCGCTTCACACTGAGGGTAATCGGCTGAAAGTTTAGATCCTTCAGGGTGGAAAGGAGGATGCAATCATACCATTATTACATGAGCCTAACAGATAAGCACAAAGAGGTCAAGACCGCAAAGGTAACATTTCCTGATCACCGATTATAAAGTTCACCTGATGTTCCCATTAGAAATATTCCGTTTTCAGATTTTATAACTTTCCCACACTTCAATTGTTATATGGCTTGGGCCTGCTTGGATATGGGAGAAAATCTTTAGCCAAAGAGGTCCACTATTTCTTATAGTGGTTAGAGACAAAAACCATAATTTGCCCACAAGAAGTAGTTCAGGTGGCCTTTTCCTTCAACAACTCTAGGACTTCCATGTTTGGTATAAAAGATCATCTATTATTAAGTTTTGTTTACAAGACTAGTATAAGAGGTTTGCCCAGCATCACACACAAGCTCTGGGAGGCAGATAGGAATACAATTTCATTTTCCAAGGCAGTATTCAACTCCCTTAGCCACGAGACTGCCTCTTCTTTCTGCAGTTCCTTGCTTCATTCTTGCAACACCTTCCAACCACTACAACCAGTGAGATAGGTCATGTAGGCATATACCCTTCCATCCCAACCCCAGTCAGTCCCCAGAGAAGGTCCCTTCTGTGCACTGGGAAAGGTAGGGGTCCCTCTAGAAACAGTTTAGAAAACAGTTATTTCCCAAATTCCTAGCACTTCCTAAATTCTGAGTCCTTGATTCTGCAATCTCAACAACGGTTTTTTCATGTATCTATTTGTAGGCAATAATTGCACAGATGATTTCACATATCATCTATATTACGCTATATTAACAGCATGTTAATATTGCAAGGCAAAGTGTGCAATAGTTGGAAAATCCAGAACTAAGGAGAGCTGGGAAACCTGAATCCTATTTCATTTTTGCATATTATTCACATAATAACTCTAGGCATCTTTAATTCTGCCATAAATAGATATGATCCCACATTAAGATACCATTTATTGGGACTGGCTATCTCAGTTTCATAGAAGTTTAGGGCTGGAAGGGACCTTGTGGGATCATCGGGTCCAGCCCTCCTGCTCTGGGGAGAAAAAACTCTGAAACCTTCTTCTGCTGAAGCCATTCTACCTCTGAGCCAGGAATTTGAAGTCAGCACTAGACCTAGTCAAACCTCTGCAGGCAGAACGTGCATCTGCCAGAAAATGCTGTGAAACAATCTCCTTTTTGCAAATAAAAAATCTATCAATTCTGATGAAAGTTTGTCTCACAGGAAACAAACTGGGGAAGAATATATCTCAACAAGGCTGAAGCTGCTGTGACCATTTCTGGTAGTGTTAGGGACGTTGTAGCCATGATGGCCCAGCAAGGATTAATTTTCTTGGACCAACTGTATAGCTGGGCTGGAGTCAGACAAGATTTCGAACATATGACATGCTTCTTCAGGTCTGAGCAGTGAAAACCAACACAGCATAGTAAAAGAAAACAGTTGTAACGGGGGGAGAGAAATCCCCAAGGGTAGCAGACAAACAAACAGCAAAAGAAAAGAGGCGGATTACTGGGAGATTGAGGCCTATCAAAAAGGTGGAGGATCCTTCTCACCTTTCATGTCTGGGGTGAATTCAGGGGTCAGGTAGGTTATAATGAGCCAGAAAACCAATATCACTGTTAAGTCCTTGGTTCTTAGTGTCCAGTGTCTGGAAGGGAAGGTTTTAATTTGCTAGTTCAAAAGGGCTTTCCATTTCTACACGGAAAAACTGAACCCTAAATGAAAAATTTCCATTTTATCAACGTGACCTATTTCTACTGGTCCAATATGAATGTGCTTTATTACTTTGTTTCCATGGGAAATTAGGGTTGTTGCCTCCCTTTCAGAACAAAAAGAATGTTTGAAATCACAGAGTCTCTTACAAAATAAAACACTGTGGTTGCCACCCTGTTCTGTTCAGCCCATCTCAGTAGGGATTGAAAAACTGTTTCCTTCTAGCAGATGCCTATTTGTTTCCAGACACCAAGCTCATCATCGTGAGTTGGTCAGACTGGCAGCTTCTCAGAAAACCCACACACTTGAGGGCAATCCTTCCTCCAGCCGGATCTTGCCTGCGGGGGTTTGCAAGAGCCAAGGGTAAGAGAAGCTCGCCTTGGCTGCACCGTTGTAGGTGGACCAGGAGAGTTTGTGCATCGGTGCTCTCCATCTTTTGCTAGCCCCAAATCCGCACAACTTCTAAAGCACAGGTTTATTAAATGATTGAATAAAATGTCACAAACAACTTGGCAGCTGTTTGTTTTAAAACAACGATTTCCATTGATGCGTTAAAAAAAATACTCAATATAATTCTATGTTCTAGGCTGCTGGAAAAACTTGTGACAAAACCTGAATCTTGTGGTAAACTGGAGTTGACAGTGTCCCTTTAAATCACACGCAGCCAAAATCACAACATATCAGATGGTTTCTCTGGGAGCTGAACCTTACCTTTCCACATGGTCGACATTTCCTGCCACACCAACACCTCCGATGGTGTAGATTTTCCCATCGTACACCAGGCTGTTATGTCGACACCTCGGGACTGTCATTCGGGATACAAGATTCCAGTTATCAAGTAAGGACATGTAACACCAGACATCAGAGAGCGTGACACCAGACTCCATGCCACCTGCCGTCAATGTGTGAGTGAGAGGAGAGGAAAGGAGAGAATTAAGTGAGCTCTTGGAACACCGGCAGCTCGCTGCATGTTGCAATCAAAGCCAGTTACAAAGTAAAAACTCTTCAAATGACATTTGACTAATTAAAATAAATCACCCTCGATACTGAGCATCTGTTCCGATGATGCAGATCTGTGTCATTTATTCATGCGTCCCAAAGGTTTTTTTGTTTTTTTTTTAAGATGACACAAGGAAATCAAGATGTCAGACTAAGAGGGACATGTGCATAAGGGAATATACCCTTCCAACATCCATAAATAACATCCAATCTATTAAATTACTGCAACACTTGCAAGAAGGTGTCACGAGGCAGAGAGTGCCTGGCTTAATAGATACTGCCTGGTTTGAAATCTAGACTGCTGACTAAAAGATAGAAAACAACTCGGTGAACGGCGAGATTAAAATAAAATAAGTAGATAAGAATTCAAGGTTTAACTCCTAATGCTCCAGCATCACTTGGCTGTTTCGTTCTGCTACATTACAGTGCAGCGCCACAGCCACAGTGCTGATGAAGCAAGATGCTAATACTGGACAACCGTGTAGCTGCATCTAACTGGGGCTCACAAAGAGTTTAGCTTCCCACACTCCAGAGTAGGGGTGAGGATTATTATGCTCATTTTACAGAACAGGAAACTGAAGAAGAGAAAGGTGAAATGATTTATCCAAGACCACACTAGGAGTCAGCAGCTGAGCCAGAGTCTCAGTTCCGCACACTAATGACAAAACCATCCTTCCTCCTTGGTATTTGCTTTGCTTAAGGATATTTCATTCCCTCCCCCCACTGTGCAGTGTGAAATGCCCCCACTTCAGTTTGCAGGAGATCATTTTTTCCTTTCTGTTCCAGCTTTGAGTAAAGCAAACAAAATAAAGTAGTACACAGCTAGTTTGGCATAGAAATCATGCGAGGCTCCTGACTTGAATATACTTTCTACCCAGGACTATAAATTGGCCCAGATCCCCTTGAAACCTGGCACGAGTTCACAGGAAGGGGTTGAAATAAACTGAGGGGTTGGGTTTTGTTCATCTGTCAGACACCACGGAGCCTGGAGTGGGGAATCGTAGTGGGAAACCTTTGCACTCCAATGAACAAAAT
Organism: Gavialis gangeticus; assembly: GCF_001723915.1. Taxonomy (NCBI): domain Eukaryota; kingdom Metazoa; phylum Chordata; order Crocodylia; family Gavialidae; genus Gavialis; species Gavialis gangeticus. The sequence goes on along the minus strand of NW_017729028.1, from coordinate 27,127,913 downwards.
AGCCAGCACTGCATAAAGACCTCCACTGAGGACCTGACCTCCAGTAACAAAACAAAGGGATGAAGCTACATTGATCTCAATAACTTTTATTCAGCTCCAGGGGCCTCTAGTCAGCACAAGTAAGATGATAGGGGAATTTAAAATTGTGTAAACACTTCTCATCTACAAGTCCTTCCCCTCTTGCCATCAAACTTACTCTCCGTGACCACCAGGGGGATCTTTACCTCCACCCAGTAGAGACTGCTTTCTTTCCTCAATCGGAGAAGTATCACACGATTGAATATAAACGAACACCTTTATACTACACGTCCAAGCCGCAGTCAGTAACTCTTTCAGTTAAACCCTCTTCAGGAGTGTGGGCTCAGTTTCATTGAAGCTAACAAGATTATAGGGCTACAGGCTACTGTCAAAAGAGAGATTTAAAGAACAGGTACCAAACGTGAACGCTCTTGTAAGCAAATATTGTAAGTGTAGGTCGCATATTCAAGCAGCTCAGCTGATCTGTCTCGAATGCAGTAACCCACCATTTAGGCTCGACTCCAGCCAGTATTTTAAAATGTGTGGTTACAGGAGGGAAACCTCTTTGCACGCTTGATGGTTGTCAAACCTATTCTCTACACGTTAAAACTGCAGAATGGGCTGTTGACTGCTCTGCAAGGAAATTAAGGCTGAAGTGAAATGGAGAACGGTGAAAGCAAGTTCCCCTCTGCCCATCCTTCCTTTTAGTGACAGCTGGATAAGACTAGCACATCCTCTTCCCTGCTTGCACTGCACAATGTATTTTTGCAAGGGGTCAGCCCTTCTCTATGCCCAATTGGTAAGCCACTTACCTGAGAGATAGATATTGTCCCCAGCGCTGACAACACTGAAAAACTCCCGATCGTAGAAGGGCAGGCTGGCCAATGGGTACCACTTATTGTTTTGTGGATTTAAGCAAGTGACAGCTGTTAAGGCTCGCTGATTCATGCCAATCATTTGGCGGCCTCCCACTAAGACTATTACCTCGGCTACACCTAGAAGTCAATTAAGCAAATCATGTTTGTTAGAAAAGGCATGCTTCTCATTTGGGCAGTAGTCTATCATAAAACTCATGGTAAAGCCAGCTTTTTAGCCCCCACTGGAAAACACAACTAGAGAAAACAAGCCATTTTTCAGTCTGGTGAATCATTTAAGCTCTGGTGCTTTGAGAGTGGTGCTGTTCAGATGCTTATAAAGGCTCACGTAAGAGAGATGTTGTGTGCTGTACAATCAAATGGAGAGGTTGGTAGGAGGCAGGGTTGCCAACTGTCTGTCAATTTATGGACGCTCCGTAAATAACTAGGCTAAAAGCACCTATCTGTAAATTCTGTAAAAAACGTGCACCACCTGTAAATCACAAAGCAAAAACTAAGCTGCAAAATAAGCCCTGTGAAAGCACTGTTGAAGTGCAGATGGAGCACGCAGCTCTATCATGGCACTGCCTCTTATTTGCTTGGGTGGAAGGTGGACAAACTGTGGTCCTTCTTTGGTGGTTTATGCTGGGCCGGGGAGAGTGGGGCTGGCACGGGAGTGGGCTGGGAGAGGCATCATGGTGGAGGGTGCATTTGCGGGTAGCAGGGTGTGGGGGTGAGAAGGGGATCCCCTGAGCATGGTCAGTCAAATAGTGTCTCCAACCCAAGAACATTTTTTTACTGATAATCTCCAAGTCTTTTTTACTATGGTTTGAACCTGCCCCTTACCCACGGTCCAGGAGAAGGCTCACATTTACATTATGTGAAACATATGTCGGTAAAAAAGTTTTATTGTTAGTGATAACTTTGCAGACTGTCAGTAAAAAAAAACTGTCTTGGGTTGGCAACCCTGGGAGGAGGTGAAGAGGCACATTTGGTAACTGTGTTGGGGAAGCAATGTCAGTATAGAAGAGTTTAGTTGGGAGGATTACATGAGCCACTGTACTGGGACATGCAAGACTAAAGGGGAAGGATGTATAAAGCCCTCTCCAGGGAAAGCTGCTCATTGATTTCCATGGGTTTTGGACCTAGCTCCAGCAAGGGAAAGTCTAGTCCTATTGAAGACAATGGGGACTTTGTTGCTGACCTCATGGAGACTCGGATTTGGCTTTACCCAGGTAAGGTCCCTTCCGGTTTTCAAGCTGATTAATGTATCCTTCATGAATGATGAATACTGATGTATGGAGAGGCTTGAGGCTTTCTTTCTCCTGGTTATGTTTCTTCAGCCTTTCAATTCCTCTCCCGTTAATCATGCTAAGGGGGCCCTTTATGAAGTATCTCTTCACATATCCTAGATGAACATGGCCTTCTTAAATCCAGCCTGCATGCTATTAATCATTAATTAAATGCATTATGGTAGCACTGGAGAGCTCAATCACAGATCAAGGCCCCGCTGTGCTAGGTGCTGTAAAAAGATGGTCTTTGCTTTGGGGACTCATTGATTTACATTTATCCATTTACCTGTGTAGTCTTGGGTGTACAAGAAGCTAAATGCTCTGCTGGTGAGGTGTGAAACACCATAAAAGTTAAAACTGGGTCAAGACTGAGCAGGGAACGTTAGGACTTGGGAACATTATTCCTATAGTACTGCACAATCTAACTCCGTAGCACCTGCTGGCAACAGCTCTCGCTGGCCAGTGGTTGTGATGCTTTGGATTTAGTGCTTAGTATAAGCAAGTTCTGAAAATTTTCAATCGTGGCTGCAATAGCATGCCCAAAGTAAGGAAATATTTGCTCAGAATATTGGACTCTCCTCACCCGTCACCATCTAGAATTTGAATTTTTCATATTTAAATGTCATTCAAAATGATGACCTTCACATAGTATTAATCTTACAAATTCTGCACAGTTTTAAATAACTATTTCTTGGTAACAAGAACATTACTTTCAGTATGTGTATGAAAATCTAATCACCTGAAGCAGAGATAGCTTGATTATAACAAATGACCTCAAGAGGGCACCTAACACACTGTAGCAGACCCACAAAAGGTGTTTAGAGAGCCTTTGTAAACACATGAATGTAGGCAATATGCAAAATAACATGATTCCATATAATTAGACTCTGACCTAAAAAACTATAATCACCCTCTCTTACCCCAAGAGAATTATTTTCCCCTAATCAACAAGCTCCTTAAAAATGGCTTCTGTTATACCTACAATTTTAGGCATAAACATAAAATAAGCACTTTTCAAAAAAATCCATTCCAACATACACCATTTGCCTTTGGCAGCTGAAGATTTTTTTTTAGTGAGGAGCATGAGTGAAAGTCCTCTATAGTTCATATTTCTGAAAAGTGCCTTGGTTAGACAGTTGTCCCCAGCTGCAAAGGATTCACCTTGATTTAAATTACATACATACTAGTTTCACTAGCAACTCGTATCAGAAAGTTTGCTTAGCTCTATAATTGCATGGGCTAGGAAGAAACAGCAGGAACAATGCATTGGAAAGTTTCATGTATTTCTTCCACATCTGGTTGCTTCTTGTTGCAGTTTGATGCATGCTACTTTGCTAACTTCCAGTTAAACAAGTGCTTGGAACATTTTTAAAGCTGCTATGGGACAGACTGATGTTTTACATTGGAGACTAGCTTCTTCATTTATTTTTCCTAGAAATAAAACAAGTATTTCCCAAGTGGAAAGATTCTTGAAATGTTACTATTTTCCATAGTTGCTTGGTAATATAAAAATGTAACATCTCTTCTGTGACCCACTTGTTTCAGATTCAACAAACAGCCAGACCTACTATTTTAAGATTCATGGAGCCAAAATATTAATATATTTACATAGTACTGTGAATGTGAAAAGCAGGTTACAAATATTAACCAGCTCAAACTTTCCACAACATGAGTGGATTGTAAGAAAATTATATTGGTTATATTTTATAGCTAGAGAAACTGAGGCACAGACAACAAGGGCCCTCATCAAAGCATCGCTGAATTGTGCGTACATCACTTTAAAAAAATGGTCTCATCTTTAGAAATGACTGAAGTTATTCATTCCTGAAAATCAGGCCACTGAATTAAAGGCCTAAACACAGATTCAGGTCTCTAGATTAAAGTACGCAAGGTCAATCATTTTGGTTTAGGTACCTCAAAGGCCATGAAATCCCAAAGCAGAGGAAGCCAAGAGAGACCGCTTGAAATTCTGGCCCTTCAGTGCCTTGCACAGGCCCGTGCAGAGAGCTTAAGCTCACGTTCAAGCTCAGGACTTTTCTGACCACATCTGTTCTCTCTGGCTAGGGACAGACATTCAAAAAGCCTGAGCCTGAATTGATCAAATCTTTGCAGGTTAGTCTAACCTGGCTAGGCTAAATCACTTTGTAACTGCACAGACATCCTATGTGCCTGCAGTGGCTCAGGTTAGAATCTGGGGGGCGCTAGAGCAGCCCTCCCTCCCCTTCCACAGCACTGAGCTGAGGGGTGCATGGCCAGGCCCTGGCAGCATGCTCCAATTAGCCCAGCAGGGAATTGATAATAGTGTTTATCACCCCATTAAAAAAACAACAAGGGACATTACCAGCTACCTGGTGATTCTGCCTGTTGACTCTACCTGTTGACTCAGCACAGATCATTGCTAGCATGTGGTCTACTAGCTAATACACAGACAACTCTCCGCAAGGCAGAGGGAAGGGGGGAATTCCTGTATAGCAGGGAGTGGTGAGGAGGAGGGGGAAAGCAGCCCACAGTCTCTGCTGGAGTTCCAGCCAGGGAGCACAGGGGAGGGGCCAGCCCTGTTGTAGAGCAGAGAGCCCTGCCCAGCCCGGAGAACATGCTGGGATGCTGCGGGAATCTGGTTTATCTTCAACCAGCAAGGGGTCTGGGACAGACATTGCATAAACTGGTTTGACCGAAACTGGCTAAGTCTGAAACTACATGCAACCAGATTTATCTCAAACCGGTTTCAGCCATTTTCAAACTGGTTTATGTGCACTGAACAGCTGTTCTGTTACAGGTTTAAACCAGTTTTTGATCACTTAAACCGGTTTGTGTGTAATGTCATTCCCTAGCTTCTGGGAAAACTCTAGTAAAAGGAACAGAAAAGTTATTTCCACTTCCATTCACATGCAAACTCTAGACAGTCTATATCACTCTGTCAACAGCTATTGAAAATGTCAGATCAGAAATATCTGTCTTTGAAGCTAGCTTTGCTTTACCTGCTGATAGCCTGGGCCGGGTTCTTGGTGTCTGCATCTCTTGTCGGGCATGCGGCAGCATGTGATAACGTTTTGCTTCATTCACTAGATCCCGGCAGGCCTCTGAAGACTTTATCAACTCCTCATTGTCAACAACGTTTAGCAGATAACTGGGATGGATGAAGGGTAGGCGGACCACTGCCAGCAATTCTGCAGCATACTGGGGAAAGAACATACGGGCAGCCTTAGTACTGGCTTTCAGCTGCTCTGCATTTTCTCCTCCCCAATCCTGAGCATTCCCTGTCACCCAACTTGGGAACAGCTGCCCTCAGCACATGAATTTTGCAGCATGCCAATCTGATTGTCATGGAGCCTGCATGCATTCTCCAAACCTTGATTAGTGCTCAGACAGGACAGACACAGCACATCCTTCCACTGCTCCACTACCTAGGTTTTTTTTCGGTCCCATAGGGAGAAGAAATATTCTTCAAAAGGTGGCAACTCTTACTGTATAGTGCAGTATACAGAGATTATGGAATAGAAGCTGAACTCAGCCTGACTATAACTCTCTGTGCACTGTGGACACGTAGTAATTTTCCCAGCTTCCCAAATTAACGTTGAAATTTAAAAATGGTTGCTACAAACCCCCTCACCCCCCAAGTTTGTGTTGGTTTTTTTTTTTTAGTGTTTTAAGTATGACACAAAAGCACCTGAGCTGGGCAGGTTTCAGGAACCTTCATGACAGAGACTAAACAATAGTATCCAGGCTGTTAAAAAACATTCAGTGAGCACAATTTATTTGGTAGGAAAGCAAATCACTTAAATATAAGATTTACAGGTGTCAGACTCCAGAGGGCACTATCTGAATACCGACACTGCCCTATTCTATACCAGTACAATAAACCTCATAATGCAAAGGACGCTGGAATAAATGAAGCTGTCTGTCACCACTCATGGCATGAAGGGAGAGGGAACCATGAGAGGGAAAAGTGCCATGGATAAATGAAGAGTCCATCCACTGAGAGCACATTATTATTTTTTCATAACTGTGCATATGGCAGCGTGTTTGAGAGGGACTGGAGAAGGAAAGCGCAGGTGGGTAGAATGAGTGTGTTCAGACAGTGGCTTGAACTATGGTGCATGTGTAGAAGAGCACAGAAAACAAAGGGCTTCTAACAGCAGTAAAGACCAGTCTCAGTGGGTGCATCTACATGAGATGCTTTACTAAGCATTAGACTAATCTAATATACGACAGAGTGTCACTGTCTACATATGTGCAAAACTTACTGTGCAGTAAATTAGGATTATGCGTGGTTTGCTAGTACCAAGAAATACAGGTACTAGGTTACCAGTGCATTAGCTACTGTGCAGTAGTGCATGTGTAGATGCTGACTGGGAACAATTTGCTCCTGGTCAGCCTAGGCAGCAGGGGGCCACATGGGCTGGGGGGCTGTCTGTGGCTCTGGTGCAGAGCTCAGGATCGCAGCCTGGCTTAGCGGCACTGGATTGGGGCAATCTCCCTGTGGCTGAGCACCAGCAGCACCCTGAGTTCTTCCCTTGCTTTGTCTGCTGAGGGGATGGGGGAGGTCTCTGCTCCCCGTCCTGGTGCTGCTCAGCTCCTGGCTCCCCACAAGATCTGCAAACTGAGCAGCGCTGGGATGGGACAGCTCTTTGTCTCTTTGCTGTGCTGGGCCAGGTACAGAGAGTTTCTCCGTCCCCTCAGCCCTCCTGCTACCCATGTATGCCCCCCAGTTGGTTCCCACTCCCTGCCCATGCCTGCAGGGAGCTGGAAGCTGAGCAATGCCAGGACTGGGTGGATCTGCAGGGGGTGCGGTAAGCAGCATCAGGATCAGGGGGCAATGTCTCCCCACAGTCCTGGTGCTGCTTAACCACCCCCCTCCCCACATCTCCCCCCAGTCCTGGAGATGCTCAGCTCCTGGCTCCACCTCCCCGTTGGCACAGGCCAGGAGTGGGAGCTGACTGGGGTGGGCGCTGCAGAGGCAGCAGCAGGGCTTAGGGGACGGAGGGCTCCTTGGTCCCAACTCTTGACATGGTCACACACATAGACATGTTCCCAGGCACAGTTTACTGCACCTTATTTTCATGCCAGCAACGTTAAGGCACATTAACTGCATGTCTAGACGTACTCAGTAACAGTTACATTGTGGTCACACTCCCAGGCCCCTGCTGGGATCCAGTCCAATGTCGGCGTGAATATTCCTGAAGATGTGGGGGAATGTGGGGCACATACAGCTCTCACTGACCTGGCCATTTGGTTTTTAATACTATGCATATCACTCTAGTGCCTGAGTGTCTCCACGGCTGGCTGAAGCCGCAGTAGAGGGAGAATGAAGAACATAGGCATAGAAAAAGAGAAATGAGTTGAGCGAGGTCGTGGCTGGTGAGGCTGTTTCTTCAGATCTGTTGGGCACAACTGGATACCTCTTTGCTCCACTTGCAAGGCGGTGCATGGCCATACCCGTAACAGGGACACTCTCAATGAGCTTCTTCCTTCCTCCGAGTAAGCTTAGAGCACAAGCTTCATTTTGGGGGGGAAATGCAAGGGTTTCTCTTTCCCCCAGGAGTTTGCACTAACCTACCTCCTTCAAGCTATGTCAGTCTGATGAGATAAGCTCAGTTAAAACGAGCATGTAACGTGATGGTGTTGGATTCAGTCTGGCAGGCGGAAGAACCCAGGTTTTCACAAAATCCAATCACTTCATTTAACAGAGTGGAATCGAGATGGAAACGCTTCACAGCCTGAGACATGCAGTCTTCAGCACTCAGAGGGGAGACGAGTGTTTGCGTAACAGTGACAACTCCGAGGTTGGCAGCGATAACAAGTAACATGGTAATAAAGCTTTACACCTCATACAGTGTCTGAACAGCTTCGGAGGTTTTGCATTTATCACTAGGAGCCTCACACCAGCCCTGGAGGTTGGTGAGCGTTATCGCCTCCACTTTACAGGCAGGAAGCCGAGGCAGGAAGATTAGATCACCTGCCACTCGAAGGTCATGCAGTGGCAGAAACCTTTGCTGACTCCCCTTTGTTATAGTGATCAAAACAGGCTGGCACAACTCAGAGTCCTGTCCTAATTCAGGCATGAAGTTGCTTCCCAGGATCCCAAACAAGGAAGCAGATTTATTGCAGCACCGTTCCTCCTTGCTTTTCAAAATTAATTTTGATGGGAAGAAATGTCACGCCCCCTCCATGGAGTCACAAATATCTGGGACCTGGCTACAGATGTCTTAATGTCATTAACTGGTGGTAACTTGTGGGAGAGGGAGCACAGCTGCCATATGGCAGTGGGTGGCACAGTTCTGACTTCAGGAAGTGCCTTTTTAAGCAGGCTGAGGGTGTTTAACCTTATGGAGAAGCCAAGAAGAAACGCAGAATTAGGACATGGGGAATAACAAGGAGCTTGGATACACTGGAGATGAGCCAGACAGTCTCCAATGCGGACACTAATCCCCAGGCTGCTAATGAAGTACACGGAATTGGTCAGCAGGAATGTAAGTAATGGTGAAATGGGATGATTCATGAGTCGACAGCTCAGGTAGGACAACCAACTTTCCTGAGGTCCTGGCAGGTGCTCCTTCTGCTCCTGAGCGCAGGCTCTGTGTAGGAAGTGGCCATCTTGCCACAGAAGACCCAATGCAAGCTAATATCCATGTCATTAAGTTAGGACGTGGGGTTAGACATGCACCAGGGTAGTGCCATGTCTAGCCTAAATTGGCATTTAAAGCAGAGCTCCCCTCCAGCAAAGACAGACAATTCTGACTCACCCAGCAGAAACACTGCATCCTTCCCTCATGCCTCCTCGAATAAATGGGGCAACGGCTGCTGAATTAATAAAGCAAGCGCTCTCTCTCGCCCACCTTACCTTAATTAGATTAGTGAGAAAATGTAATTCTGTTCCTCTCCGTCTCTTTCTCTCTCCCTCTTTGTCTGAGCTTGTGGCTCATTGTGAGGGCTAATAATAATTAGAACATGTCGCTTTCTCTCATCAGCATGAAAGCTAATGTCACGTATCAAAGCTAATGTCACATTTCACTCTTATTCTTCCTCCACCCAAACAGCTACAGAAATACAGCTCTGTGTGTGCATGAGCCGCTACTTGAGTTGATCATTGATGGCATTAAGGGTATGTATAATCTCATTGTTTTTTACCAAGGGATTTGTAGGGGATGTATAATCTCACTGTCTCTGGAAGCAGAGGCTTTTATAAACCAATGGCTTTTTGTGCTAGTTCTTTTAAGCACTATAGTCGAGGGTGAATTTCATTTGGCTTTACTGATTTAAGTACATTCAAGTGATCTAGGCATTCTGCAGCCTATTCCTTTCTGATTCGGCCTTCTGACTGCTTCCTAGCCCTGTTAGCTCTGATTGCATTAAATATCCTGATACCATTATCTTTTTTATTGAAGACTGGAATAAGTACTATTAAGCATTTCAACCTCCTTGCCACCTGTTATTTGCTCCCCTTCTTTTTCTTTCATTTTCCCCTTGCTTTTTATGCACTTATTTCTATTGTTCCCTCTTACATTATTATTATTATTATTATGAGCAATGTGAGAAGAGGAGGAGGAATTGTGGTAACAGTAGTAATAATGAAGATGATGGTAATAATGTAACAGGTATGTGTGAGGGAGCTTTGCAAAAGGCCCACAGAAAATTGTCAGAGAACAGCCTTGGATTTTTTGGCTGCAAATCTGCAAATCTGAGTATATGCAACTCTCTCTACCTGGCTGCAAGAGCAAATTGGGTGCCTCAAGATACAGCTTGGCGGATGTGTGCTGCAATCAGTGAAAGGCTATTGTCTGCATTATGCAGGAGGTCAGACTAGATTGTGATAATGGTCTTATTCTAGTCTGAAATTCTGTGAACCTCTCAACTCATTTTAGCCTGCTTTAAAAGGGAGAGCAGGCCTCAGCCCCTGGAAAATTTCCACCATTGTTTAGGCAGGCATGGTTCTGCTCCAAAGAGTTTGCCATCTGAAGTGAACACTGAAGTACACACAAGCTAGGGACAGACACTCAAAAAAGCCTGAGCCTGAATCGATTCAATCTTTGCAGGTTAGTCAAACCTGGCTAGGCTGAACTGGGTTGTAACTGTTCAGACATCCCCTCTGTACTGAAGAAATACAGGGACATGCCTGCAGTGGCTCAGGCTAGAAGCCGGAGGGCACTGGAGCAGCCCTCCCTTCCCTTCTACAATGCTGAGCTGAGGGGGGTGTGACCAGGCCCTGGCAGGATGCTCTGATTAGGGAGCCTTCTCCCCCTGCGCTTCTGACCAGGAGGGAGCCAGCAGGAAGTTACACAACATTTAGTTACATAGCAGGGAGTTACACAGGGAGTTGATAACAAAGCATTTACCACCCCATTAAGAAAACAAAAGCCTCTCTATTTAGTTCAAACTCTTCTTAAATAATTTTGTTCCAAGGAAGGAATGGAGGGACATTACCAGCTCACTTGTTGATTAGCTCTGTGCCCGTCTGGCCTTGAACATCTGGTCACATGCTGCTCGGGCCCGGATGTTCAGTGGAGTTTGTCTGTCCGTCCCCAATTTTCCGCCAAGTGGGTGTCTCCTTCCGGTATAGCCTTTCCCCAATCTCACCTGCCACGACTTCGGATCTTGTTCCAGTGGTGGGCGTCCGACTACCGGAGGTCTCTCAACTATGGGACGTCTGTCTGGTGATCTTCTGTGAGGCTCCACCTCCCCTCTACCTCGCCCTTACACCCTGCCTTGCCGGGCTCCAGATGTCCTTGGGCCAGTTCCCCGACTGTTGAGGCTCCGCATACGCTTGCAGAGACAGGTTATAGGTCTGCCAGACCAAACTCTAACTCCACCCACCGCATCTCATAGCTGTCTAGCCTCCCCTGAGACTGTAAACCCCCTTTAGGTTTAAACAACACTCGGGCTCCATATACCTTGCCCTGCAACCCCTCCAAAAGTGGGAAACATAAAAAAAAATACCAACAACAGAGAAATACAAAGATACTAAGAGAGGCCCTCTGCCCCCTTTATTACTTGCTCCCACGGCCTGCCCTACAACAACAGGCCCCAGGCACCTACGGCCCCTAGCTGGCCCTAAACTGGGTCCGGGCTAGACTGCAGGCTACCGCGTCCTCCTCTCCACTCTTTGCCCAGCCGGTGGGTTCACTGGACCCTCGGAGGTCCTTCTCAGTACTCCTTCCCCACGTCCCCCATCAGGGCAGCTCTATACGGCTGGGGCCCATCTTCTGCAGCCTCTCATGCTGCTTATGCCCTTCGTCCCCCACCTGGGGCGCCTCCTTGAGCCCTTCTGAGCCCACAGTTGTCCCACCTGGTCTGGTGTTTTGGCATCTGCTGGCCCTTCCTGCTCTTCAGTGGTAACCCCGGGCATCAAGCTCCTCCTGGTCTTCCCGGTCTTCTAATCTGGGTCCCCAGTCTGAACAAGGTGCCTCTGATCCCTTGCTCCCTGTGCTGCCGCTGGAAGTGTCTTTCCCGTGGTGGGCTTCACTGCGTCCTCCTGTACTGCAAGAGGCAGTTTCCCAAACTTTCCACCCCCCGTGGGGGCTCCGGGAGAGACTTCCCTGCTGGTACTCCTGTGGGTCTCTCCTCCACCTCTTTGCCAGCTGCTCCTTTTATCTCTCCCGGCCGGCTCCCACAGCTGCCCTTATCAGCTGGCTGCAGCTGTATAAAGACGCGGCTAATGAGCCGTGTGGGTCCCGCCTCCATCTCTGGCTCTGTTGCGGATCCTGCTGCAGGTAAGAAGTTTTTCTTTTCTTTTCTTTTACTTTTGTTTTCTTCTGAAGGTTCCTGCCGTCGGGGCTCCCCCTTGGCTCTCCAGGGTCTTCCCCTCTGTTTCTCCCTGTGACAAGCTCCAAAAAGCCCTAAGCGGACACTGTCCTGTCTGCCTTACACAGATGCCTCTCAGTATCAGCTAATATACCACATGCTGGCTATGGTCCGTGCTGTGGGAGAGGGGATGGTGGGATCCCTGCTTGAGCAGGGAGTGGTGAGGGGTGGGTGAGCCAGGAGGAAGCCAGGCAGACCCTGCTGTGTCCGCAGTCTCTGCCAGAGCTCCAGCCAGGGAGCAGAGAGGAGGGACCAACCCAGCTTTTTGGAGCAGAGAGCCCAGCCCCGGGCTGCAAAGCATCTGGGATGCTGGGGGACTCTGGTTTAAGTTAAACCAGGAAGGGGTCTGGGACAGACATTGCATAAATCAGTTTGACCCAAATCAGTTAAGTCTGATACTACATTCAACCAGGTTTATCTCAAGCCAGTTTCAGCCATTTTAAAACCATTTTATATGCACTGAACATCTGTTCTGTTACAGATTTAAACCAGTTTCTGATGACTTAAACCAGTTTATGTGTAATGTCTGCCTGTAGCCACAGAGGCTGAGACATGAGTGTGGAGACAGACAGGACCAGCCTTTCAGTTGGCAGCAGGCTTGACCTGACTTCATGCACCTTGATTTATACCACCTGGATTTGGCTGACAGAATCACAGTCAGCTTCTGGGGGTTGGGAAAGGCCCCTTGCTGAGTCCTTGTGGTTTGATTCCACATGGCAGGGACAGGTGAGGAAGGGGAGTCATGTTTAATGGAGACAGCACCATACCTAGACTCCTGGTGGCCCCAGGTTAACTTTTAGAATTGGGCCCCCCTTTGCCAGAGATAATGATAATAATAAATTAAAAATTACCATGTTTGGGCCCCCATTCTATGTGGGCCCTGGGCGGCTGCCCGGTTCGCCCATGCCTGTGTCTGGCCCTGAATGGAGTACTCAAAAGGAAGCAATGTGGGATAGGGTAAAATGGCAAACTATGACAGTCCTGGTGTGGGCTGGCTCCTGAGGCACACACCCATTCATCCAACCTGCAGCAACATAACTAGGGGTGGGCAAGAGGGGCACCTGCCCCAGGTGCCAAGTTAGGAGGTGTCAGAATTGCCACCCACACCAACTGAGTCCACATTGCAGTGTGGCGGCAAAAGCAGCAGCCGCTCAGCCAGGACTGTGTAAGAGTCCCAGCATGGGCAAGGTGGCTGCCCTCCTGCCCCTGCTCTCAGAACCATGTGCCAACCCCTCCCTGCCCTGTTTGTTATGCCACTGTCAATCTGGCACCAGGTTCACTGGGTCAGCTGGCCACCAGTTCCTCCATGTAATCTGCAAGGACTTCTGAAAGGCAGAACCAAAAATGTCTATGCTGTAAAACCCTGGTTTTTCACCTTTTCAGACTCAAGGCACTCCTCCTATGGAAATTTTCAGAAAAAAGGATTAAATATAGTATCATAGAGAATCAGGGCTAGGAGGTCATCTAATCTAACCCCCTGCGTGAGGCAGGTTCATCCCTATCCAACCATCCTATACAACTCCATGGTTAACCTATTAGCAAAACTACACTGTCAACTGTGACACAACCACAAGATGTAACACTTTAATTTGCCACAGAGGAAGCAGAGGGACCACAGTGGCCAATGTCCTGGTGCCGCAAAGGTTGTTAAAATATGCTACAGAAACCCAAGGAAGAGAGCTATGCCCCTTCTATAGAGGAAGGCAAAACCCCTCCTTCCTGACCCCAAACATGGCGACCTGCCTGACCCTGAGTGGAGGGGCAAGACCCTCTAGCCAGGAACCTCCGACTTTGGTCCCCGCATTGGCACACCATAGTCAAAACCCCCACTCTTGGAGGTAGCCAACACCCAATACTTCTAAGGAAGGCTTAACAAACTAATACACATTTTAAAATGTAAACAATATTATTAATTGATGTGCTAGTAATTAATTATATGACTAGAAGCATAATATTCACCCCTTCAGCATGCTGGTAAGGAGTGCTCTCCTGGCACTGCACACACTTGCTCCCAGCCTGGCACCTGGACCCTCTACATTTGGGTCTAGGTCACTGCCGAGGACCAGGAACCATTGGATGAATTTCGGAGGGGGCTGGAGGGGGGGAAGGGGCAACTGAACACATAAGGCCTGGGAGGGGGGCAGCAGAGGGGCACCCCCTCTTTACCCCCAGTGCAGTCCCTATCACCGTAGCTATTCCTTGGGGGACTCACATGCCAGGCACCGGAGCCAGCTGCTCCCCCAGCCTTTCCTGCTGTTGCTTGGAGCATGTGAGGAGCTGGGGAACGACTTGGGCTGAAAAGCATGGCTCTGTGGCCACATGTCTGCCTCCACCTGCAGCAGGACACACTGCTCTAAGTGGCTGGCATGGGCCTGCCGGGGGCACCCATAGCTGTCCCTTGTTTGTGGGACTCTGGGTGGGCAGAGGAAGGAGTGAGCAGCGTGCTTACCTTCTTGCACAGGGGCCAGGCACTGTGACACCCTGGGGTGCTCCATAACCCTGGCTGAGAAGCACTGCTGTAAAAACAGAGAGCTCCTGCTCCATGCAGCTGACAATGCACATGTAGCTGTGAGAGAAACTGAGCTTAAGGTGCCTGGAGCAGTACAGCCCTGGGATAACAGTCTCCACAGTATACTGAGCGTAGGTGTTCACACACATCCACAGAATCACTCTCACTCTCTTTTAACTTATCAGATGAAACGATAGCACCATATCAATGGGTAGAAAGCAATAACCTAAACTGGAATTTGGGCAAGACTCTGTGGTTACTGCTGCTCCCCTGTGGAGTCTTTAATGACAATACATGGTCAGGACAATACCTGTGTTTAATCTCGTGTGAGAGATGGCAGCTCTGACAGCAGAAGGTCCCCAGTCCTACGATGGGGCACTCACCGGTCGGGGTTTTCACAGTGCATACAATACTAATTTGTTAGGTAAGTGCTAAACAGTATTACTGGGTCAGAATTAAGGTCGAGGGATGGCCCAGCCTACTGTACTATCAACACCATTTGCTGCACTGTGAAGGTATCCCAGTCAAATGTCTAATCCTGCTTAATTTATCCATTTCCCCTCTGTATATGTATCTTCCATGTCTGCAGTCAGGACATCTCCTGACCAACTGGATCACAAATTATTTTAATGCCAGTTTTACTTCTCTTTGGTTGTCAGAACAAGGACGTTCACTTTGCTAAACTTTTTGTGACCTTTTCCATGTTACTCATTATTTTGTATGACCAACGGATTGTTGAAAATGGTCTTTTTTCTAGTATCTCATGCTCACTTTCAACACCCTCTTTGGCATCACGTTAAAAAAAATCACTCTTTACTCTCAAATCCCTAGGCTAGCAAAATCCTCACAGGTATTCTTGAAAGGACTATCACCGTGTGCCTGCTTTCATGAGGGCCACAATAGTATACAGCCAGTTTTAAAAGGAAATATGTTTACTGCTTCAGAATTGAATTTCCTGCTCCTTAAATATTACACTGGAAAGCTATCAAGATTTTTGACATTTTTGAAGTAATGCCCAGGGAGGTTAAAATAATGTTTCCCTGATGCCTTATAACTCATCTGTCTCTCTATTTTACTATTCTTTCATACAAAAGACCCTTTGTGCTTTCTGCCTAAAGAAACATATTTTAACTAGAAGTACAAATACAGAAGTTAGATTATCCACGTTAAGAAAGGTTTTCAGTCCAACAAACTGCTGTTTCAGCTGTTTATGTATAATTCTAGAAGACTTTTTGTTAACATTTTAAACTCAACCAGGCGTGCTTTCAATTCATCACACAGACTAAAGAGATTAATGCTTCTGCACTTTAAAAGATTTCTCTGTACTCTCACATAAAGACCAGGTTCAAATTCACCCTGATTCTAGAGAAAAGCCACGCATTTCTACTCTGACAGCAATAGTGAATTCTCAGCTGCACCACTGAACTTAGAGGGGAAAATTGGGGGCGAAACTATTCCTTCGTTATGAATTGCATAATGGGCAGTGAAAGGAATCGATCACAGACTCATACAAATGAGAGCAAGAGGAGACCTCAGGAAGCCAAGTCCAAGCCCCTGGTTAAGGCAGGATCGTCCCTGCCTAAAATATTCCAGGGAAATACTTCTAACCTGCTCTTAAAAACTTCCAATGATAGATAATCCACAACCCCCTAGATAACCTATTCCACTGCTTTAACTGCTCTCAGCATCAGAAAGTCCTCCCTAATAGTCAACCTAAATTTCTGTTGTTGCAACGTAAGATGGTTACTTTTGTCCTGTACCCCATGGCCACAGAGAACAGCTGATTCCCACCCTTCTTGGTAACTACCTTTGAGAGGCTTAGCAAGACTACTATCAAATCCCCCTGTTATCAAATTGCCTTCTCTTCTCTACACTAAATAATCCCAGTTCTTTCGAACGTTTCTCATAAATCATGTTTCCTAGACCTCTAAATCAGTTTTGTTGCTCTCTTCTAGACTTTCCAATTTGTCCATGTCTTTCTTGAAGTGTAGTGCCTAAACCTGAGGTGGGCAATTATTTTGGCTAGAAGGCTGCTTAATGAGTTTTGGCGAGCCCCGCCCCTTGGCAGAAGCCCTGCCTACTGGTTGCCATCTTGGGACTGGAAGTCCCACCCCCTAACCCCTGACCTTTGCCACCAGAAGTCACTCCCCTTGCCCCCAGAAGTACTTCCTTTGGGAAGGGCGTTTGCCATCTTCCCACCCCTAGGGCAAAGGGCTGAACTCGAAGATCTTCCAAGGTCCTTTCCAGCCCTTATGTCTATGAATCTTGGAACCCAAAACCCCCCCCAAATTGTATACTAAAAATTAAATATTGACAATAACATTTTAATTTTATTTTAAAAATATTTTTGTCCTGATTTGTGTGTGTTTGCATCATGCACACGCAGGTGATTTCATAATAGCTCAAAGTGAGGTCTGACTCATGTATATAATAAGGGAGTATGGAGGGGTGAGGGATATGGAGGGGTGGGTATAGGGTTTGTGGGGGGCTGTGTGTGTGTATGTGGGGTGTGGAGAAGGGTGTGGGAGAGTGTGTAGGTGAGTGGATATGGGGGATTTGTGGGAGGAAGTGTTTGTGGGGATGTGTGGGTGTGTGTGTGGGTATAGGCTTTGTGGGGTGAGTGGTGGGGAACAGTGGCTGGGAGGTGTGGGGGGAAGGTGTGTG
>NW_017729028.1:27095720-27110601 GCF_001723915.1 Gavialis gangeticus | reverse complement strand
AAGGTGTGTGGGGTGTGCCTGGTGGGGTGGGTGTATATGGGGTGGGCTCTGTGCGCAGGTGTGTGGGGGCGTGTGTGTGGGTGCGGTATTTGTGGGGTGTGTGATTGTGTGTGGGGAAGGGTGTGGTTGTGGGGTTTGCAGGGGGGCAGATGGGGGTACAGTGGGGTGTGCATGGGAGCCCCTGAACGCACCCCCTGAGCCAGTCAGCTGCTGCCCTGCAACAGCTTGGAGCCCATGCGCCATGTGGCATCTCCCCGCAGGGCAGCCAGGAGGCAGTGGTGACAGCAATGGAGACACAGGGGAGCCCAGTGCAGGCTCCAGGAGGCTGCAGCAGGGAACTGCCGGCAGCGGGAGCAAGAGGGGCTGCTTTTACCCTGCACTGAGCAACAACTTCTGTCTGGCGCTGCTGCTGAGCCTGGTGAGCCTGGAGCAGGCGTGGTGCCGGGGCTGTACAGTGTCCGTCCCCGCTGGTGCCACAGGGCTGGGGCCGCTGGCTTCGGCAGCCAGAAGGAGTCACCTGCCACCTGGGCTGTCTAGAAAGGCAGTCCAGCTGTGGAGCTGCCCCAGCCCTGCGGTATGCCCAGGAGGCAGCAGGACGTGCCAGAGCTGGACTGTGCCTGGGCCAGGGGACTGAGGGACCTGCTGCGGGCTGGATAAAGACCTGCTGTGAGCTGGATCTGGCCCGTGGGCTGTATTTTGCCCACCGCGCCTAAACCCAGGTGCAGTACTCTAGGTGAGGTTTCACCAGTGCTGCATTGGAAGTGATACTCCTATTGAAACAACCCAGTATGCTATTGGTTTTTTTTTTCAAACAAGAGCACACTGTTGGCTCATATTCAGCTTGTAGTCCACTATAATCACCAGTTCATTTTCTGCAGTGCTGCAGCCTAGCCAGTCATTCCCCAATATGTACTTGGGCATCTGATTATTCCATCCTAAGTGCAGCACTTTACATTTGTCTTTATTTAATTTCATTTCAGCCCATTTTCCCAGTTTGACAAGGTCCTTCTGAACCCTAATCTCCTCCTCTAAAATGTCTGCAACTCCATCCAGTTTGCTGTCATCTGCAAATCTGCTCTCTGTGCACTCAGTCTGCAGCAGAGGGTCCTAGGTAGCAGCACACTACCAGGACAATTGTAGAAGAAAGTGCAGTTCATTAGCAGAAGATCAAGGGTTGTTAATATCTACGGAAGGAAAAGATTAGCAGAAACCAAGGAGATAACAGCGAGCCATGAAGTCAACTGACTCCCTCTGCCCACCTGAACCGAAACATGGCTGTCCCTGCCTGGTAGTTGGTTTTAAACTTTGAGTGGAGCAGGAGGGATCTTAAGAATCATTCACACTCCGCCTGGATCCACTGCGGCCACCAGCTGCTGCTTTTAGACTCCTCATGAACATCACAAGACTTCATGTTGTCAGAAAGATGCTCCTTTTAGGTATGTTTTTGCAGCATTCAAGCACTGTCTGACAATTGGGGCCTCTGCTTCAATGTGCATTGTAGGATACACGGACCAAGCAGTTAGGGCACGGGCAGGCAATTATTTTGGGCAGAGGGCCGCTTACTGAGCTTTGGCAAGCCATCGAGGGCTGCATGACAGGCAGCCAGGGGCAGATAAATATTAGTTTTCAAAATTTTTTAGGGGCCCCGTGGGCCAGATAGAGTGGCCTGGTGGGCCACATCCAGCCCCTGGGGCCGCATTTTGCCCACCCCTGAGTTAGAGTGTCTTGCTATGGCTGCAAATGTCTAAGTTTAAGCCCTGCTCTGGATTTGTGTGGAAGTTTATCTACTGGTAACCCATCTGTATATGGGTAATGGGCTATTTTAGCTAGGGAGTCAAAAGCAGCTGGACATGACTCTAGAACATTACTCCCTTGTGCGGTACTGGCTGTCAGTACCAGGGTGCCTTAATCACCCCATGGACCATTTGACTTTAATAGACCCTCAACTTTTTTTTTTTTTTTGACTTGACTTCAGCCCATATTGCCCAGGGATATTACAAAGACATGGTCTACTTTTAATACCCTCTTCCACAAGTAAAAGCGTTAGGACACACCCAGAGGAACTTCAGCTATGATGGAGTTCATATTCATTTATCTATCATTCATTACCAAGAGCAGCTTATTGCAAGTAAAAAGTTGCTCTCAAATGAAACTCCCAAGCCTGATAACATTGGAGCTGGAAACATCACAAGACGAGCACTTGGAATTAAATCTGATTCCCAGGCTCTGGACTCACATAGTCACTTAACAGGAGGGAGTTACATGTATACATCCCATGCACAGCAAGAGGACTATAGCAGCCCTCTCTTCCTGAAACGAAACTTCAACACGACACCTTTATGGCAGCACAGCTGACAAAACACTGTAACATCAATTGCATAAAGGAAGCGGCTGCCCGGTCTTTAACTGTTCAAGGAACAATGTGTGAGCATGCATTTTTAGGGGTAACATGATAAGGGGCTTTTTTTTTTAAGCACATGGGAAGATAAATCATTAAGTCATTACACTCAGGATTTGTCTTGAACTAAAACTTTTCAGAAATAATCTCAGCAGAAGCTACTTCTTCAGCTGACTAAACCCTGCTGAAATAAAAGAACTCAAAACATAACAAAAGAGATGACAACCGGTAATTGGCATTTCATTCGTGCTGATTATAAATATCCACCTACATATACACCTGTATACACGCCTATGCACCACAAGAACCATGCTGTCATGAAGAAATAGTTAGTCCCCGTTATGTGCTTTGAAAAAAGAAACTAGTTCCTGGCACATATATCTGATACAGCATAATGACACATGCACGTGTACGCACATCTCCCTACCCCAACACACAAAAATGATTTCTTCATGCTTATTCTTCCATTCAGAAAGTGCCCAATGTTTGCACTGGGGTAACTTAGAGCCAGGAACTTTATTCCTGCTTCTGTCACTGACATACCGCGAAGTGATGGAGAAAGGAGCGTCAGGGATGAAGCTACTTGCTTATGTAAATGTTCGAAGGATTGTGAACTTAGTCCTGTGATTCTCAATGAGAGTGTACTGAGATTTTTTTTTTAATAAGCACTGTTAGGTGTGAAAACACCTACACATGATGCACAAGATAAACCCAGATATTTCCAATAGGAATCCACAGTGTCAAAAACAGTCGGACCTGTTGTGGTCTTTCTGAATGCTTTGCAACAGAAGAATTGCTCTCCTACTTTTCCCTTGTCGAGAAATGAATAAAGCTAAGTGGGGTGCCTCGAATCTAACAAGGTGCCTTGAATCTTCCAGCTATGAAACTATGAATGTTGAGAACCACTCTGCCTTAGTCAATAGGTTTCTTCAAGTACAGGAGGAAATATATATTTTTTTTAAAATAGGAAAATGCGTTGGGAAGATATACAAGTAGAGAGAGGACTTCAGGGGAAGCATGACCCTAAACTACTTTTCATGTTTTGTTTCCCCATTAAGTCATCAATGGCTCAGTGTCTAGTCGGGAGGAGGTATCAGGTGGGGTTCCCCTAGGTCTGTCCTGGGTTCAGTATTGTTTAATATCTTCAGTAATGATTTGGACAGTGGGATTGAGTGGACACACAGCAAATTTGTGGACGATACAAAGTTGGATGGAGTTGCAGGTCCTCTGGAGGATAGGGCTAGGATCCAGAATGACTTGGATAAACTGGAGAAACGGTCTGCAATCATTTAGGTGAGATTCAAGAAGAACAAGTGAAAAGTTGTGTATTTGGGATGGACTAACTGCATGTACAACTAGAGATTGGGGAATGATTAGCTAGGCTACAGTACTAAAAAAGATATGGGTTGCAGTACACTAGAAGCTGAAAGAGCCAACAGTGTGCTCTTGTTGCAAAAAAAGCAAACAGCAAAGTGGGTTATATTAACAGGAGTGTCACTTGTAAATCAAGGGAAGTGATTCCTCTGGTCTATTCAGCACTAGTGAGGCTTCACCTGGAGTACTGTGTCCAGTTTTGGGCCCCACCCCTGAAGAAGGATGTGGACAGTTCAGAAAGACTCCAGCGCAGAGCAAAAAAAAATGGTTAAGGGCCTGGGAGGTAAGCCTTATGAGGAAAGGCGGAAAGTCTTAAAGAGTTATTTATTTTGGAGAAGAGAAGACTGAAGGGGACTTATTAACAGTCTTCAAATACCCGAAGGGTCATTAGAGAGATGGTGGAGGTGGGCTTTTCTCTGTGGCCATAGGGGAGAAGACTAGGAGCCATGTCCTCAAGCTGCAGCATGGGAAATTTAGGTTGGAGATTAGGATGAAATTTCTGACAATGTGGGTGGTCAAGCATTGCAACAGGCTGTCCAGAGAAATCGTGGCATCTCCATCCTTGGAAGTTTTCAAGAGCAGGTTGGACAGACACCTGCCTGGGATGGCTTAGTCAGGGATGATCCTGCTCTGAGATGAGCTCGTGAGGTCCCTTCCAACCCGACTTTCCTATGATCCTACTAACATCATTGCCATCTTTAAAAAGGTCTACACACAACCTTTATCAATAATAGGAAACTTCAACTGCTTATTCATTTATTAATGGGCCTGCTCGCCCTGCATCTCCCTGTAATTTGCTGTTTGTGTTGTATCTGTTATTTCCCTCAACCTCCATGGTTGGTATGAACTTATTCTGTCTCTTTCCAGCTCCTATTTCTTCGCTTCCTAGGCCTGCGTGGGTGCTGATGGTTCTTGCTTGACTGTTCTTTAGAAAAAGGTTCATTTAAACCTGGGATCTTCGAGGAGTCCACTGCGATGTGAAGTCACAAAGGCTACTTCTCAATTCTTGCATTCAATTTATGACAATTTTGGGTTAGTTGGATGCTAATTATTGTATCTTTTAGGATTGTTCTGTTTTCTGCACAGGTGAACTTCAATGCATTCTCCTACTATCTTGGTTACTAGGGCTGGGATTTCAAATAGAGCTGAAAAGTTCTAAGCACCAAAATCTCCACGAATGTTAATATTAGTCAGGTGTAATTTGAAAATTGCAGCTTATATTCCACATTTACCTCACATTTGCTTTCTGAAACCTAGCACCACTGAAAAACATTGGTCAATGAATGCATTTTTAATTATGACAAATCTAAGTAGCTCGTCAAGGTTGATATGGATGATGTCATTTTGCTTTTCCTCCTCATTGCTAAGGAGCCGACTCAAGATCATGTTTTCTTCTTGTCGAACTCTCTTCTCGAGGGATCGTAACTTTGGAACCTCTTTGATGCCTCCTGTGAAATCTGCATATTTAAAATCCGCCTGAATATGGCATCCAATACCTTGAGAGCTGACCAGGAGCTTTTCATTTTCGTTTCCTTTAGAAATCCAGTTTCTCCTTTGCTGTTCCTTGCAGCCTATCCAGAGATTCTCTTGAATGGTTAAAATGTAGTTCATTGGCATTCATAACACTTTTGATGTAAAGCCACTCTTCCACCTCTGCATCTTCTTCCCTTGCTCTCACTAGATGCTGAGTTTTCAGGTGTGCTTTGGTGTTTTTACAGCTTACATTTACCTTGTCATAACTGTATGCCTTTGCTCCTACACTTGCTTCTTTCCAGCCTCCTAGGCAATTCCTCTCCTTTCTGTCTTCACATAGTTGCAGACAGTTATCTCCACTTTAACTGTCGTTAGACCAAACTCTGCATATACAATCCTTTTAATCTTTCCTCCTAAATCAATTCCTCTAGTCCTTAATCATTTGTCTTGCTATTCTCTAAATTAGCTTCCATTTGTCTACCAAGCTGCGGTCCTCAGGTGCCATTAAGATATTTAGACAGAGCTCTCGCTGTGGACATGAGCTCATAGGAAGCTCATTGATACTGTTATGGGTAAGCCATTTCATTTTATAACTGGACATTTTGGTATGACACAGTGCTTAGATGAAGGGTGTGCCATTGTGCCTGTGCGAATGACGGGGATCGTGACTTCTTTTCCGCTCAGATTCTTGGCCCAGGTTCCTTCAGTGCCGAAGCATCGTCCAGCCTCGCACCGAGTAAGACGACTAACATCTGTCACGTGTTTATTCTCTCATCCTCATCCCGGGGGAGAACCGTGCGCTGTACAGTGTCTTGTTTTAGTTAGGTTTCTGCCGTTTGTTTTGCTTTGTGGGGTTTTTTTGCGATACACGTTGCTGTGTATTTACGTGAGACGAGGCAGGCCAAAGAAACCTCCTTTACGCTTGGATCAGCACGTGGTGACGTTTCTCGTGGTCCCCGTTCTCGGGTAGTCTAGTCAGATACCGAACTGCCGCTTACACAGCCCTTTAGATCGTCACCACCTTGTACTGATACGGGGCTGGATTTTCAACTCAGTTATATTGACACAGCTTCATTAACACAGCAATGTTGATTAATACCAGCTGTGGACGCATCTCATTATCCAACGTATCTTCCCAGCACTCTATGTGGTAGGTGTTATTTTCCCACATTGTGAAGAGGGAAGTGGAAGCAGAGAGCTAAACTGCCTTGCCTTAGGCCACACAGTGAGCCTGAGCTGGGACGTGAACTCCTGAGGGCCTAGTGCCAAGTCCTGCCTGTCCTCAGACCACTAAACCATGCCGCTTTTCAGATAGCATGGCCTCATTAGCCAACATATTTTTTGCATGATCTCCCTAAAGGTATAATAAGCTTATCAAAAGGATAACTATAAGGATAAACCCTACCATCTCATCCATCAGTCGGGAAGAGAAACAAATAGAAAAACAGCAACTCCAGTGTTTCCAGATGTGTCAGTCTGCTGCAGGCTTTCCATCTAGTGACAAGTAATCAAAAGATATTTCTAGGACCAGTAGTCTGCTCTCACGGCAACAGGAAATTACCTAACTATTCAGGAACCTCACATGAGATGCTGTTTCTTTTGGTTAGATTGATTTCATGCATTACCCATGGTACCGGTATGGTTCCAAAAGTGTTACCATATGCAGCTAGCATGCCGTTTCAAAGCACTGGGGTCCAGTTACTTACCAAATATAAGCTTAATGAATATTTCATTATTTGAACTGCCTGTCTGTCTTACAGAGATGGATCAGTGACCTTTAAAGCACTGTTACGGTCTCTTTGTAGACTCCCAGATGCTGTTTCTCTGCGATGCTGTAAAACTCGTATATCCAGAGGCGTAGCAAGCTCTTCTGTTGCCCTGGGCAAAGCGGAGGTGCAGGGGGAGGGAGTGCCTAGGGGACAACTGAGGATCTGGGTGGTGTTCAGGACCCAGGAGGTGAAGGTAGGGGTCCTGACAGCTGTGGGACTCCAGCTCCACACAGAAGGAAAGGAGACCAGGGGGTGGAGCCAGAGCAGCTCTAGGGGCCTGAAAGCTATGGGGGAAGGTGCCTGCCCCCCAATGGTGCGGCCAAATGTCATGCTGAGCCAAGAAATAAAACCCACGCTGAGGCAGCAGACGGGGTGCCCCTCTGTCTTCACCCCCTGCTTCTTTTCCCCCACAACTCTTATCTTCCAGGAACAGAGAGCCTCCTTGCATCACTGACTCATTCTCAACCTCTCTCCCAACAGCCCCATCCTATAGCTGCCAGACTAGCAGCATGGCTGCTTCAATCCCAGTGGCCCTCAACCTCAGTTCCAGCGCCTCCCACCCTTAATAATTAGCACCTGGGGCTTGTGCCCCCTCATTCACCTACTTCACATAAGGCTTCCCCGCCTCAGCCCACTCTGAGGCACTAAAAGCCCAGCCGGGAATATATTCTTTCATGCTTGTTTCACAGTCGGGTCTCGGTTAGGAGCCTCCCCTCTGCTGCCTCTCTGGCAGTGCCCGACCAGGAGAGGATTAGCAACACTAAGAAGAATTTGATAACCAAGGAAGGCCCTGGGAGCAGACAGGCATCCAGTTCCCACGGTCTTTCAATGAAGGAGGGCAGGGGGACTAAATCCCGTTTATCCCATGCAAAACCCACCCATGAAGAAGTCGTGTGATTACAACCAGGCTAGTGTGCAAACATAGGCAGCCTCCCAACAACTTTCCAAGGAGCTTTCTTTCACTGGCGTTGTCGCCCTGCTTCGTCCTGCTCTGGAGAATGAGGCTGTTGCATGTTACTTTTAAACGAGCCTCATCTACCCCACGGTTTACCTGGTTCAGATTGTCCTTCCTGACTGCATGGAGTTAAACCTAAGCACAACCAGGAAACAAAACAATGACATGCATAAGGGTCCTTAAAGACACCTGCCTCTACTTGGCTCCAGCTGAACTCATGGATTTACTCATCCGGGTCTGAGGCTAGGATCAAGTGGGGCATGGAGCCATGAAAAGATGCTGGGCTTAGTAAGGAGGAAGGGTGAAATAGGCTCTGAGAGCCTGCCCCTGGGGAAGACGGCCATGCACACACACACGGAGGCAAAAGATCCCTGGGACAGGGATGTCTGGGCTGGGTGGATCTCAGCCAAAACTTCCAAATTAAAAGCAAGGTGTGATCACACTGGCCATTTATCGCTTTAGCCTCGTCTCTGCCTGCTCTTCACCTTTGGGGGAATAAACAGTGCTTTACTTTGGAGAAACTGCTTCTGAGTCACTTCAGTCAGCTGCTGTCACAGACTCCCAGAGGAAAAGAGGTTACAGGTGCCAAACACAACCAGGATTTCAGATTAACACGGTTGGGAGCAGGGGAGAGGAAGTGAAGTGAGGTGAAGCAAGGCTGGTCCCCTGAGGGGTGCACTTGCAAGAGCCAAAAAGGGGTCCAAAAAAGGAGGGGCGATACCTGCTTTTCTGGGGGTCAATACCTTCACTCACTGTGTCATCTTGGCTGTGGAACGGGGTGGGCCACCTGGGCCATGGCCCAACCAACTTTCAGCACGTTCATTTAGCCCGCTATGCAGTTAAAAAAATAGCTATACAGTTTTCACCAGAATGACAATTGCGCATTTGTGGGTTATAGGAATTAACTTGCCTAAAAGCTGGTCGGGCCGTGGCCCGGGTGGCCCACCCCGGTCTGCAGCCTATGTTTGTGAATGTAAGCTCTTCTCGTCTCTGTGCATCTCCATAAAACCCCAAGCACGCCCCAGGGCACTATATCCAGAACTGTATGAAATGACTGAAGGGCTTGAGCTTCATACAGCGCAGCAGAAAAGTGCTCACCTCTGAGCCAGCTGCAAACCCTGAGCAAGTGGGGAATGCAATCAGTCCAGCTTGTCCTGTTATTCCTCAACTGCCGTTTCAGTCGGTGGCAATACCTCATTAGGAGCCCCACTGGCAGGGCCTTCCCAGGACTGGGATTCAGGACCATGGCCCTTCTCACACCTGTGGCTGTGTAGGTCGGCTAAGTCTCCCAGGGCAGTGGGAGCTACGCCGTCTTGTGCCTGCAGGCTGTCTGCACCAAGTGGCTTGCAGCCCATTGGAGAGTGAATTGAGTCAAAACCACTGCTCAGGACTCCAGGAGCATTCCCGGTGCGCTCAGCGTGACCGCGACAGGTCTGGCAGAAACAGCGGGTCTAACTGCACAAGGGCCTGAGCACCTTGGACTCCTCTGGCATTCAAAGGATGCTGGGGGAGGGCCTAGGCATCAGGGAGGACTATGCCGGCATCATTTCTCATGCTGCAAAGAGGTATCATCCAGATTTTCACTGATCATTTTTATCAGTCGGACAACTGGTTAGGGCTGACTTTATCTCCACCCTCCTCTTCCTCCCCCACCCCAGAATAATTTGTTCCTGTGCTCTGAAAACGCAGATGCCATTATAAAAATTTAAGCAGAGAGTTTTGCACCGTAAATCTAAAAAGCAAGAACTTCTGCTTTTAGAAAATAAGCATTTATCTGACAAGGGTCTTATAATAAGTTGGTGGGACACAAAAAGGTGAGAAAAAATTTAGAGCAGCAAACTCTTAGAAAGTGATTAGCAGTATGTTTGGATAGTAAAAGCAGCAAACCCTTAGAAAGTATGTTTGGATAGGAAAGCAGCCAGCTACTTTACCTTTAATGCGAATGTATTCAATACGCTCATTTTTCTATAGACATGTATAAAAAATTAAAAACCGTTGAAAAGTAATGTACAAAACCAAACGCCACAGCGAGAAATTTGGAGAAACAAATAAAGATGCCATCATAAACTATAAAAGCTTTTCAGAAGCAGGAGAGGGAGGAAGGCAATTTGAAAAAATACGACCGCAACATGAAAGTGAAAGAGGAGGAGGGGATGGCAGGTGGGAAACGAAGGGAGAATGAAAACCACCACTTAAAAAATAAATTCATAACATCACCACAGCAGGAAGCAGAAGGAAATATTTAAACCAGCAATCTTGAAAACACAACCCAGATTGCACAGTGAGTGACACCCTCTGTCTGTGCCAGGCAAACAGATCCATTCTGCGAGCTTCCTTCCACTCCTGCCCCCGTTCCCATCCCATTGTTTGCATGAAGTTGTGTCTCGGTAACGCAGCCGCTCAGAACGGGCTGTCTTCATCAAACTTTAAACAAGCCGAGAAACGTGTGCAGGCACAGCATGTTTTATAAGGCCAGCAGGAGCCGAGGAGGGGTCCGTTTCAGTAAATCGACAGCACTGTGGAAACGTTTGGAGGGAATAATAACCATTGGTAATAATAAATGTGGCCCTGACAGTCCTCTCCAGTGCGAGAACCTGAAGGAGGCCGCCAGGGAGGGAGGAAAGCTCCATAAGCTCCAGTCTCATCCACTTTGCCACTTGCCAGAGAGGGAAGTGTGGAGGAGACCCCCAAGAGCCACACACTGACAGCCGTGCCTGAGCCAGTGTTGGTTGAGTCCCCTGGGGCCGGTGTATCTCAGGGACTTCACATGACAATCATTATCACAGCCACCGCGCCTCGCTCCACATCCCCAGGAGGTAAGACGGTGCTACTGCCTGCGTTTGATTAGATGAGGAGCAGACACACAAAGACTACGCAGGGGGTTGTGGCAGGGAAGGGGCTAATGTCCAGGTCTCCTGAATCCCAGGGCAAAGTGGACCATGCTTCCTCTTAAAAAGGAAAAGAGCCAGAGGGATTTCATGCCACTCTAGGATATTTCAGGTCTTTTTTAGGTTTCCTTGAGGAAATACAGCAGAAGCAGTAGAGGATGGGACTCCAGCGGAAACCACTCAGCTGCCTGGGCCCCTCCACAACTGCAGGTTATTTGGGGAGAGCTCAGGGTTGCAGGGGAAGGCACTTCAGGTACTCAGCTTCATGCTACCACCGTTTCCTGGGAAGGTCAACCAAATGCAGTTACATCTAAAACAAAAGCCTGGTCCTTGAGAGTCATCAGTATAATTCTTCTGTCCCCGAGGACAATGTTTTACCTCATTATCCTCAAAACCAGTTATTATTTATAATGTTTATCTCAAAACAGGGCTAGGCAGACACTTAACTTCCCAATGCACCATATTTCATTGTATAATTCAGTAATGGTGAAGACAAGCTGACTCTAATAAATATGTATATAACCAGCAGGGGTGCCTGAGTTACCCAGTAAAGGGACTGTATAATTTTTTTTTGTACGTACTGTACAGTGACATGATTAGCATTCAGCGCCAAGAGAAATTCTGATTTTCTGATGAGTTTTACTTTTCACTAGCGTTGGCTGCGTACCCCTTACTAAAATGCATCTCTTTCCTGAAGTAACATGTCACACAGCTTTAATCCTTCAAGATTTATCTTTGGTCAAGTCCACAGCCAAAAAAACCCCTCCAGGGCTGCATCCTTCTAAGACAGGTGGAGCAAATTAGACACTTTTCATTCTAAACAATCAGATATGGGGATCAGATTCGGAAATTGCATGCATTTCATCCACAGCCTGGATCCTCTTGTTCTTTTCACTGCTACCATCTCATCTCCTATTCGTCTTCACATTTAAAATTGCATGGGGCCAGCTTCTATTTTAAAGAGGTATTTATGGGAATGGAAAAGAGAGTGGTTTCTAAGACTATTTTTTACCTGAGCTCTGATTGCAGCGTCCTTCTTAATCCACTTTATCACTGTTTCATACACCAGCTCCTCTGCTTTGGTGTTCAAGCTGTCATTGGACATGTAGGAAATGAAGTCGTCTTTGGAGATATTAAGGATCTCCTCTTGGTTTGCCACCTCTGGGAAAATTTGCAGGGCGTATGCTTTGGCCATGTTGTATAGTTCAGTGCACTGCATGGCTTCGGCCATGGCTAATATTCCTAGGCAGTTGCTAGCCGTCAATTGTTTTTCTAAATGAAGCAAATAAAGGCAGCACATGAATAAAAACAACATGTGGTTATTTTATTAAAGAACAGGTGCTGTGGGTTGACGTTGGGTTCACTGTGAATAACTCCTTGGTTAGTCCAATGACTTTTAATTACAATAAAACATGTTGAGCACATGCGGTCTCTTTAGAGCTGAATTTTTAAATCCTTTCCTGGATGGAGGCTACTTCCTTGGCTGGCTTATTTGGTTTGAGCCCTTGTGGGTCCAGAGGGGAAAGCTGCTGCATGACCTCAAATCCCAGAACCACCCATTCGGTAGGAATCGGGGGGCAAATCGGCACTGCTACTTCTGCTGCCTACAATGTTCCTTTAAGAAACAGCACAGAAGTACAGACCAGTGCAGATGCTTTAAGAATAAATAACTTTGAGGACTTTTCTGAGGATGCTACAGTCACTTTATGATAATTTTTGCCCTGCTCAGCTACTAAGCTACTTCAAATAAAAAAATCTCCCTCTCTCTCTCTCTTTTTTTTTCCAAAGGAACTTTGTTGCTGCTGAATGTGATGACATCCCTTATGCAAAACACAGATTATACTAATGGTTTCTGTTAAATGTTGTGTAGTGGTGTTTCAAAGCAAATCAGGCACAGAGGAGACAGCATTATCTCCTACCCAGCAAACAGAAGTAACAGCCCTGTGTGTAGCATTATGTTAAGAGTGAGTTATACTGTACACTTTGTTGTCCTTTCTGCTTTTCAGATGCTCTGAAGAAAAAAAAATACAAATAGCAAAGTCATGCAAGGGGAGCTCATAGATATGGGGCTCAGCCTTCTGGTAGGTGAGACACTACTAATAACAGAGTATATTTAATTTAAAAGCAGGGCTGGAGATTTTAAAATAAAAGAGAGAACAAGGATGTGCTAGACACCCAATCAACCCAGCAACAGAGCTGTCACAAGAACGATCAGCTGGTAATATGGGCAGGTGAGGTTCTTTGGGTAGATGGGATATCTTTTATTAGAACAACTAAATAGTTGGAAAAACTGTTCTTTGCAAGCTTTCAGGCACCAACACCCTTCTTCAGGTATAGAGAGCTGGTAACATGGGCACTAATGTGTGCAAGGCAGGCTTGCCTGCTGTTAAAAGGAAAATGTATTACATTTGGGCAGCATCATAGTCTATGGGGCTACCTCACGGAACTGGGCATAAAGGTGAAGCTTTTCAAGAACTCCGCCATTAAAACTCCTGCCAGACGCCTCTTCTGCCAGTGTTCAACGCAACTGCCTCCATCTGGTTTAAATCCCCAAGTACACTATCTACAGTCTAATTTATTAATATGTGATTAGGCCTATATTTTTACTTGGTAGTACATGCACCAGTCTAGAAAACAGGCTGTCAGATTTTATCAGCTGATCCTATGGTTCCCAAATCACCCTCCACCACATCTCTTCAAGCGAGACCTACTGCAGCTGTGATGCTTCATTTTGGTTCAAGACAACATTTTTATATGCTCAGACTCCTTGTTCCAGTGTTTTCTTCTCAGAGATGTCCATTGCTCCTCTTTCCCAAGAAACGTCTCTTTGCCATGCCATAATGATCTGATCTACTTCAACACCCTCTTCAAAGTGAATAGAAGTCCACTGAGAAGGCTTGGGAAGGTGTTGTGGGCTCTATCACTTCTAATATGATTGTTGAAGTGGAATGAATGATTTACTACCTTTGGGAGAATGGGGATGGGCTACAGAAAGATAAATTGAGCACTGTTAATTGATAATCTCAGAACTGCTATCTGAAAAGATAAATCCTCTGTTTGCATCAAAAAGGACATTGGGGTAAAGGTGCAAGTTAGGAAGATCAACCACCTGAAGTTTGTGGATGATATTGATGTGCTGGACACAGAGAATATGGGCTGGCAGGGCCAGGTAGATGTTTCCATGTGTCAGTCTACTTGAAGGCATCATAGGTATTGGTGTAAGGTCCTTTCACTTGTACTGAATATGCTCTTTAAATTTAGGGAGGCATCTTTTAGCATGCCCTAGAAGTCAGGCCAGTTTTTCCTGCCCAAGTGCAAGGGGGCTGGAGCTGACGATCTGTAAGGTCCCTTCCAGCCCCTAATGGGTATGAAACTATGAAATCAGCTCAAGCAAATACACCTCCCTGTTGCAGTCTGTGAATCATTTAGTTAATGGGATTCTATCCTTGTTCATCTACAAGCATTGAAAAAGTCAGGTCATATCTGTAAGACTTAAGACCTCCAAAGTATTCCAGTGACATTCAGTGGGCTTTGCTCTCCTGCTGACCCCCACATTTGTTCCCTTGGTTATACAAAACTAATCCAAAACACCTTTTTGAGATCTTTGCAGTCTGAATGAAGGGTTGGGAGCACAGATGTCCATACTCCATGCTATAAAGGAAAATTAAGATGTTTTGGATGGGAGTTATGAGAAGCTGGCACTGGAGAGGCCAAAGGGAAAAGAACAGAAATAGCAGCATGTGACTACTGGCAGAAGAAGAAGGGTCCCAAGAAATCAAGAATAACACACTGAAGTCAGTAAGAGCGTAAAGTACTCTGTTGTGGTACAGCTGGGGAAAAGGCAGAGGTGAGGACATCAGCAGGCAAGAACTGGAGAACCCAGTAGTCTGGAAAGCAGGAAGTGCAGGGCCTCAGGGACAGTGGTTTTAAGACCAGGGAAGAACTGGTGGAGGATAAGAAGGCGATTGGAAACTTGGGAGGAAATGATTACAATATGATACAATTCTGATCCTGAGATGGGGAA
>NW_017729028.1:27087507-27090720 GCF_001723915.1 Gavialis gangeticus | reverse complement strand
CCAAAACAAAAACGGGACTCAAATGAGTCCAGCCAGGTAGGCATCCAGCCTCTTCTTAAAGACCCCCAGGGTAGGGGCCAGCACCACTTCCCTTGGAAGTTGGTTCCAGCTCCTAGCTGCCCTAACTGTGAAGTAGTTTTTGCGGATGTCCAATCTATACCTCCTCTCCATCAACTTGTGCCCATTACTCCTTGTTATGCCAGTGGGCGCTAGGGGAAACAGCATCTCCCCCAGACCCTTCTGGTCCCCCCTAGTGAGTTTATAGCATTAGGTCATCAGAACTAAAACAGTGGATTTCAAAAATGCAGATTTCAACCAAGTCAGAGAGTTTGTAAGCATCACCATGGGAAGAGAGACTGAAGGACAGAAAGCCCCAGAGGGCTGGAAGTTTCTAAAGAGCAAAGCTTTGAAAGCCCAATGGGAAGCTGGTCCGACACGATGGAAGCACAGAAAGAATGGCAAGAAACCAATGTGGCTGCACAAGGAGCTTCTAGGATGTCTCAAATGCAAAAGAAAAGTATACAGGCAATGGAAAAATGGGCAGGTCACCAAGAAAGATTACCAGGGAATAGTAAGAACTTGCAGGGAAAAAAATCAGGATAGCACAAGTAAAAAATGAGCTTCACCTGGTAAGAGAAGCCACAGGCAACAAGAAGGGATTTTATAAATATGTTGGCCAGAAATAAAGACCAAGGAACCTGTGGGTCCACTGTTCAATAGCCATGAGGAACTCTTAACAGAAGACACAAGGAAAGAAGAGCTCAGTCTCCACAAAACATTAAGCTGCAACCAAACATCTAGTAAGGATTACTTGGATAAGGAAGGGAACAATCTGAGGAACGAGATAACAAGGGAGACCATCAGAATGGGTCCGAATGAATGGATTTGAACAATTCAAGGCAGTAGGGCCTGAAGAATTTCATCCCAGGGTACAGAAGGAACGGACACAGGAGAACTTGGAGCTCCTGGCAATATTTATGAAACCATGCGAAACAGGTGAGGTACCAAAGGACTGGACAAGAGGCAACATAATGATTTTTTTAAAAAAGACAAAAAAAAGGGACACATGAAATTACAGATAAGTACTCGGATGGATGAAGGGAATGCTGTGGATATACTGTACCTGGACTTCAGCAAGGCTATTCACAAAATCCCACATGACCTTCTCATAAACGAATTGGAGAAATGTGGGCAAGACAAAATTACTACAAGGTGGACAGACAACTGGCTCAATAGCTTTAAGCAAAGGGTAATAATACAAGATCCGTGTCAGAATGGGAGGAGATTTCAAGTGAAGTCCCACAGAGGTCTGATCTGGCCTCAGTGCTGTACAATGTGTGTTTTAATGACTTGGATACTGGAATAGAGAGCTTCTTGAGCAAATCTACAGAAAACATGGAACTGGGAAAGACTGCAAATATACTAGAGGACAAAAGCACTATTCAGAAGGATCCTGATAGTTTGGAAAACTGGGCTGGAGCTAGTAAGATGAAGTTCAATGCTGGCAAATACAAGGTGCTACCCCTCAGGAAGAATAATCAAAACACAGATTCAAAATGGATGACACCTGGTTGGATGGCAGTGCTATGGAAGAGAATCTAGGAGACTTGGTGGCTCACAGCTTCAATATGAGTTTGTAGAGATGCAGCTGCACAAAAGGCAAATGCAATTTTGGGTTGCATCAATAGGAGCACTAGGTGCAGGACAGGAAGCAGCAATGCCTCTGTACTCAGCGTTGGTTAGGCCTCATCTAGAGTATTGTGTGCATTTCTGGATTCCACATTTTCAAAGTATGTGGAGAAGTTGTTAAAAGTCAAGAGACAAGTGACAAAAATGATAAAGGATTTAGAAGGCAAGCCATGTGACGAGAGGTTGAAGAAAACAGGTATGTTCATACTGAGGAGAAGGTGTTTAAGAGGGAACATGATAGAAGTCTACAAAACTGAAGGACTACCATCAGAAAGAGAGAAAACACTTTTTCTCTCTTGCTTCAGAGAACAGGACATGAATCCATGGCTTGAGGTTGCAGGAAAGTAGATGTAGATTAGGTATTTGGAATAACTTTCTTTTAGAACAGTAATGGAGTAGGATAGACCTCCCAGGGAAGCTGTGGAAACTCCATCACTGAAATTTTCTAGAAGAGGCTGGATAAGCGATGGTCAGGTATGATCTATGAGTATCTATGCTTGGACTGCTCTGTAAAGGATAGTTAGAAAGGTACTCCTCCACTCCCCAAACAGACCAGTGAGAGATCATACGAAAATAGGGTTGGAAGGGCCCTCACAAGGTCATCTAGTACAGCCTCCTACTCAAGTCAGGACAGTACTGAGGGTGCTTGATATTACCCATTTTTTTGGGCTTTACTGTTTGCCATATAGAGCCAGGAAGGATTTTTTTCCCCCCTCCTGTTGCTACATGTGTCAAGGTTTTATTCACCTTCCTTAGAAATGCTTGGTGTTGACTGCAGTCCAAGCTGGAGGTTCCTTGCTAAAAGGTCTTGCCCCTCTGCTCAGGGTCAGACCAATCACCATATTTAGGATCAGGAAAGAATTTTACTCCATTGGCACCAGATTAGTAGAGACTGGGTGTTTTTGCCATCCTCTGTAGCAGTATGGCCTCTTCCTTGGTTCTCTCAAGAGTATTTTAATAAGCCTTGCAGCAGCAGGATACCAGGTGTGTCTACATGTGCACGAATGCACTGTTGTTACTGCGCATTAAGTTTAGTACCTCTAATATTAAGTACTAACTAAATGTGCAGTAACTGGTGTTACTGCACAGTAGCGCTGGCGCACAGCCTTTTTGTGATGCACAGTAGACTAATACGACTGCACATTAGCACATCAGCATGGCTTTTGCCATGATGCACTCATGTGAAGTGGAATTAGTCTAGTGCATATTAAGCATCTCGTGTAGATGTACCCACTGACTGCCACTGTCCCCCTGCTTTACCTGTGGCAGATTAGGGTGCTACTCTTTGTAGCCTTGATTGTGCAATTTTAGTAACAGGTTAGACAAGAACGTATATGTGATGGTTGGGTTAGGCATGGTCCTGCCTCAGACAGGGGATTGGGCTAGATGACCTCCTGAGGTCCCTTCCAGCCCTTCTTGTCTATGATTCTCTGATTTTATGGGTGGACCTTCTTCCCTTCTCTCAGGGCTTTACAAGCCTCTTCTCATGCAGGACTCCCAGGTGGCTCTTCATCCACCTGCTGC
>NW_017729028.1:27081630-27082507 GCF_001723915.1 Gavialis gangeticus | reverse complement strand
GCATATTAAGCATCTCGTGTAGATGTACCCACTGACTGCCACTGTCCCCCTGCTTTACCTGTGGCAGATTAGGGTGCTACTCTTTGTAGCCTTGATTGTGCAATTTTAGTAACAGGTTAGACAAGAACGTATATGTGATGGTTGGGTTAGGCATGGTCCTGCCTCAGACAGGGGATTGGGCTAGATGACCTCCTGAGGTCCCTTCCAGCCCTTCTTGTCTATGATTCTCTGATTTTATGGGTGGACCTTCTTCCCTTCTCTCAGGGCTTTACAAGCCTCTTCTCATGCAGGACTCCCAGGTGGCTCTTCATCCACCTGCTGTCAGTGCTTCCTCCTGGATTCTCTGACAAGCTTCTTGCTCAAATCTTTTTCTTTGGAACAAAAATCAGAACTTCTGCTTCTCACTAGCCTCCTCCTTGACATTGTGGCTAGGTACCAACATTCAAAAAGCCTGAGGTGAACTGATCTAAGTTGCATGGTTTTCTGTAAAAGTGGAGTAGTTTAGACTGGGAGCAAACACAATGTGCATTCATACCCTTTGGTTGGGCGGGGGGGCGCGTGAAAATTTCAGGCTGGGTTCTGCCATTTTTAAACCAGTCTGTGTGTGCTGGACTTCTGTTCTGTTCTGGGTATAGACTGGCCTGTGCAATGTCTGTACCTGACATCTAGACCACCTTCTGGACCACTAGCATTTTTTTCACTGAGGAAAGCAGACTTTTATAGACTTAGCAGGCTTTGTCATCAGACTGCTGCTCCAGACTGTATATCAGCTATTATAATCCCCCTGGTTTGATCTCTCTGTGACACAGCCCCTAACTTACAGCCCCAAATGAATATGCCGATGAATCCCCAGAACTGTGCTTTGGGTGGCTATTGT
>NW_017729028.1:27064405-27076630 GCF_001723915.1 Gavialis gangeticus | reverse complement strand
AGTGTTTTACTCATATTAATAAGCCTCCGTGACCAACCCCTAACTTACAGCCCCAAATGAATATGCCGATGAATCCCCAGAACTGTGCTTTGGGTGGCTATTGTGACTGCAGTGTCAATTCTCCGGAGAGTAAATAAGGGGCCAGGAAAAACAACTCGGAAGCTCTATGTCTGGAAAAAAAAAGAAGTGACAAATTGGTGAAAAAGTGGATTAAAGAGTGGAGGACAGAGAGAAAGAGGCTGGGTAGAGTCATATCAGTGAAGTGGACAAGAAGTGTCATTTTTGACAAGGTCATTTCTTGGCAGATTTAGAGGGAGGTGGCCTGTTTCTCCATTGGCGGACCCCCCACGACTACTGGGAATACTATTTTGTGTCATTGTAGCCTTTTTTGGCTTGTTACAGGAAAAACAAAACAAGCAATAGTGACTTTTCTATACTTTTTAGATGGCAAATGCTGTTTTATCTCTGAAACACAACTCCAGTCAGCGCTATAAATAAAAATGAGCAATTATGCTCTATGAATTCTCCAAATGAGAATACAGAATTCCAGTGACTCCCTATACATCACTAAACTTACAGCCAACTCTCCTATTTCATACCATAGCATGGTTCACTGAACTCAAATATTAAATATTGGAAAAGGGAAATCTCACACTGATTTAGTGAAATAAATGTATTTTGTTTCTGTGGCTGAACCTTTAGAGATAATGTTCTTAAATAGAAAGGTTTAAGATCTATTCATTTAAAAGGCATTGGAAAGATGCTACAGGAAAGCAGTGCCAATGCAACAGCCTTTGCTCAAGTTTTACAACCATCATATTGGGAATGATAGAGAGAGTTTTCAAACTGCTTCAGCCCACACAGTTGATGCCAGACATTTAAATAAGTGAAACAGCAAAGAACATTGAGAAAAGAAGCTAGAAATAATGGGGCTGTTTCATTACTACACTGATGCAAATGCACACTGGTGCAAGTCCTCTGAAATGAATAGTTATGCCAGTATATCATTTGGAAGTCATACAGTGGTGAACCAGACCCAAGGCTGGATTTCATTTTGAACATTTCTAACACTTCCTAAAGGCTCATCTTCAACCCTCGGCAGTGCCACATGCCAATTTAAAATGAGAAACTCTTAGGACAACTCCTGGTTCACATAAGACAGAAATAAATTTGGGTTCCAAAGGGAAAGACATGCCTCATAATGAACAAGAGCTGAGAGGTGCGGTTTAGGTATCAGGGGAAATAGGGTGTCAAAAAAAGATTGCTTTATTGTATCCTGAAAGCGAGCACATAGAAGTACATAAGATGTAGGTCACATATTATGTTGATAAAGATTGCAAATAAATGCTACAAGTGTGGTACATGAACAAGTAGTGCACTGTAGATGGTTAAAAGCACACCGTGAGGGTGATATAGATTGTTATAAACAACCTGCGAGCCTGCTGGACTGTGGAGCAGTCTCTAACTTTATTATAATAATACTAATCACATATTAATACATCTCTCTATATTAAAGGCATAGCATGCCACTTGCTGTGCTTAAGGCAGATCTTATTTACAAGGCCTTGGAGACTGTGCGTGACTTTCCAAGAAACTGGCAGACCCCGACCCCGACTGAAGAAGCCATATTCATCTATTGTTATGGGTAACAGAGGTAGTCTGGCATAATTTCTGTCATCTACTGTCATGCCCACATGAATAGGACATGGGTGTGCATTTCATCACTGTGTTTCTGTATAAAGTATGACCTTTTGAAATTAAATGTCACTACGAAAAAAATCTATCTGAAATGTGAATGCAGTTGGATATTTTTTTCCCTGCTGTACAAACAACCTTACTGTCTGTAAATCAGTTTACCTCTGCAGCAATGGGAACAATTTAAGTTCAGATCCCAGTCCAAACAAAGGGAAGCCCACTGTATTTCAAATGACATTTAATCTTGCATTTCCTAGCAGAGCAACTTGATAAAGGCTTAAAAGCTCACTCAGTGGAATGGGGATGATACTTACCTAGAAATGAAACGCAGACTTTGCAGAAAGTATGAAACTGGAACTTGCTGGCAGCCTCCAGAAGGGTTTTTGCATTGGCAGAATCTATGATCAAAGAACCTGTATAAACAAACTCCAGTAGTAACTCCAAGACGTCTGCAGTGAGGTTTGACATGGCCAATTCCAGTTTCTCCCCGCTTCGGCTACTGTCTCGTGGTGACCTGGTAACAGTAGACAATGACATTCTTACAGGACATTACGCCATCCCCTGTCCGCTGTTTACCAATTAGTGAGGGCTAGAACATCGCTTTGCACCTCATTACATTTCTTCATATTTTTTTTAAGGAATTGAAGAATATTGCATTTTAAAATAACTGAACTTAAAGACTTTAACTGGATCTGAAAGAGAAGAGTCTTAAAGCAAGTCTTACCAAAAAAAAAAAAATTTTGTTTATTGCTACTCTGCATTTTCATGCAAAAAACGGTTGCAAAAAAACAAAACAAAAGGAAAAAGAAAAAGAATATGAGCCAACATTAATGAAAATGAGGAACAGGATTAGCTTTCAAAGGGAAACAATACATTTTAACATTCACTTAATAGCTCATCTTCCTTGCACAATATGACAGTCAGGGGAAAAAAAACCTCCTAAATTTCAAGAGAAAGGTCACCTAGTTTATCAGGGACACCTCTCATCCAGTTCTTCAGATGATTTTATGTCATGCAAATTTAGGGATTCGTTTTAGGATCTCTTCAATCAGAAATAATAATCGTAATAAATGTTTCAAGCAGATTTTCTAAGCTTGAACTTCTCAATGAATGTTAATAATATATGCATTATAGACAGACATTCATACATATATATTTACATGTATATTCATATCTAAAATATATTGTTCCCCTTTAGGCAGTAAAAAAAGGAAGCCCCTCATGGCATTGCTTTGAAAACTGAATACAAGACAAGATAGACAGACAAAATGGTTAGAGCAAAGAAGGGAAGGGGGGAAAAACAACAACCAGCTCTGCCACAGGAAGCCAGCAGCCATCCTCTAGGAGTGTCATGACTGTGGCCTACGATTTTTCCTGCATAAAGTGCTAAACAATTTGGGGATCAAAATATCTCCTGCATTTGAAGTGTGCATTAGTGTTCGTGAAATTATTGGACAAAAAGAACAATAAATTATAAGAAATTAAAATAAGGGCCCAGTTCCTAATGCATGGTTGGCTGGTGTGGCTGCAACACTAAAGACGGCTTACACCTGAAAGACAAAAGTGATAAATTTTGGTAATGTCAAGGAAGGGAAAAATCTGTTAAAGTGAGAAAACTCCTTCAGTGGTTAGCACCATTCAGCACCTTCTTACAGAAACATTAACTTCTCCTAGTGGCTGGACAAACAACGCCTGCTCACACCATTACTGCTACAGGATTTGTGAAAACCATTGTGTGATTGGCACCAAAATTGTGTATTTCTCCACGGGCCACATACAGACCAGGAAACACTTCAGAATAAATGGTTTCATCACTGGCAAGGTTTAAACTCATACAACACTAGTAACTGCTTGGGGCCCTAAATTTTCAAAGTTTACAGGGCTGCCTAGAAAGATTACGGTCAGATATCCACATTGAGCCACAATCCCAGAGGACAAAGCTCAGCCAGTCAGATTTTCTTCCCTTGTAGAAATGCACGGATCACTCTCTGCCTCCCCACCAAACTCAGTGATCTCCAAAGCTGCTTCACAGGTTTTCATACATGGTTTCAGCTAGTTATGGCCTAAAACAACCCCCAGTCCTGCCTGATCTCCTAAATACTTATGCGTCTGCTTAATTGTATACACTGTGAGTAGTTATGTTAAATCAATGATCTTAAACCCTTGTGGGACTGGGCTCTTAAATTACTTCATTTTTCTATCCAAGACACTCGCATGACCTTCATTACTAGAACAAGTGAACACCTCATCGACTTCAATATAGTTACCCTTACTGTAAGGAAGGGAAATGCTGCTACCCCCATTTTATAGAGGAAGAACTGAGGCACAGCGGCAGACAAAGGGGCTTCCCTAAGGTCAGACAAGGAGTCTGGGGCAAAACCGGGAGTTCATTTGAATCACTTAGATCCCAAGGTCACGTCCTAAACACTGAATTTTTCTTTTCTGTGGGCATCCCTTTAGGCTAGGTCTCATTCCACAAGCAGATGGATAAGCATGTATGTTAATCGAGGGGTTTATTGTGCCCCAACATGCATGCGCCATATGAAATCCTGACTTTTTAACAGAGAAGCCATATGGTCTCTAAACTATCACATATGGAAGCAGTTTTTTGCTCAGGCCACGGTCCCTCCTGAGAGAAAACAGAGGAGTGAGAATATTGTAGACCCTGATACAGCTGTGCTCTCACAAGCCCTTGTATCTGGTCTATCCTGAAGAGTGCATGGGGATGGCTGTAACACGCCTGCAGTGCTCCCGAGAGGGCTGCTTGTCCTCGCATGCGAAACTTGGACATGAGTTGGTGAACCCCCCGCAATGGCATCCCTCACCGCTGCTCTCAGAGATCTCAGGCCTACCGCGGGGAAGAGGGTGCCCCAGGGCATCTTCACAGGCTCATTTCTGAGCTTGAAGTACG
Organism: Gavialis gangeticus; assembly: GCF_001723915.1. Taxonomy (NCBI): domain Eukaryota; kingdom Metazoa; phylum Chordata; order Crocodylia; family Gavialidae; genus Gavialis; species Gavialis gangeticus. Next base: position 27,072,024 of record NW_017729028.1, on the reverse strand, counting down.
TGCAGAAGGACTGAGCCATGCTCTCAGGAGTCTCGTAGAAAGAGTGCTCTATAAATCCTTTATACACTGTGCCCAGTATCACAATGCCTCCACGGTGCCCGAGGCAATGACGTAGTAACTAACTGAAGTGTCTCATGTTCTTCCATTAATCGCTTCAAGGAACTGTTTGCCACTCGACAAGGAGTTCTTCATCAAGCAGGACTAGTTAATGAACAGACTGCTCACTCATTTCAATGGGGCGTGAAGGCAACCAGACAGTGGCAAGATGGAGCCATGCAGCGAATGACGCCCTATTGCAAGCACAGATTTGTTCGGGCAAAAATTGTATGGGATGGCTTTGTGTGACATGGCAAAAAGACTGCCGGTAATCATGAGCTGTTTCCTGTCGTGAATGTAGCAATGAGGAGGAGACACAATGGACATGGCACCACCAACATCAGAATAAAAAAAAAAAAAATACTAACAGCAGCAATGACTAGTCCTTTATTCTCCAGAATAATTAAGAAATAATTCATTTCACTTTGCAATACATCGAGCAACTAAGGTTGCTTGAATTGATTAGATGCTAGAGCAAAGGTAAGGTGTTTACTCAATCACAAGCTCTGGTAATGGAAGAAAAAACCTCTGTGCTGGTTTGAAAATGGTGTGTTGCTGTGCTTGGGCTTTTTAGACTACGTCCCCATGAGGGGCACAGCTCAATGCAATGCTGAGTGGGGCTGAATTCGCAACATGGGCTTGGTTTCAGCAGCAAAGTAAGATAAAGAGCCTGCATAGCTCCCATGCTGATGAATGGGCTCGTGTGGATTTGCACAGATCGGAAACCAGATGGATTATTGGCTAAAGTAGGTCCTAAGGGATCAAGAAGGAGTTTTCAAAGGAACTGAGAAAGAGAAATGTACATGGAGACAGACCGACGTGGCTGGACACGTGGTGCATCACAGAGAGGTTTTTGTCTGGTTTGAAAGTGGGTTCTGAGATCTGATTTACTGAAGTGGTTTCTTAATAGACTTTTCTTTAGGTATTTCCTTTGTAACACTGATGCACTAGAAAATTATACTCTGAGAATGGTTCCTGAGTTCCCTATTTTATAGGTAGTATGATATCGATAGCCTTCATGCAGCTATTATACTTCATGCATTCACAACGTATCCTCCTCTTAGTTACTCCTGTGCAACTCCTGTGGAGTCAGGGAGGTTGCACTAGTATAACAAAAGATAATTTAGCCCTGTAAATGCAGAGAGCTTTTCATCAAGTGAAAGGGTGCATGCCCATATATACTCAGGCACGTGGTGTCTGACCCAGCACCCCCGAAATCAATGGAAGTTTTGTCACTGGCTTCAGGAGATGGTCTAAGACTCTTCTTAGGGCAATCAACAGCACAGCTCCCGCTGACTTCTCAAAGTCAGTAAAAGAAAGGATTCATCCTTCAGTGGAAAAGAAACACATGCATTCACAGTAAAGTACATGAGATACATGCATTTAATACACGTTCAAGTAAGCATGTAACGCACACCTTCTCTTTCTCTGTCTCACACACGCACGTGCACATACGCACACTTGTGTACACTCAGAACAGCATTTTGGAGATTTGACGTCCTTAGCTTTTCATTACAGCTGAAAGCTGGGGAAGGTATGTTTGCAGTCCATGGACATAGTTAAAGGCGACACATTTAGCTATTTGCCCTGTGAACTCTAAAGTTTAAATAGACTGATGTCATTTTATTGGCCTTCTAATCATTGCTCATATTAGAAAGGTCAAACATTTTACACTGTGGCAGAAAATCAATAACTTTCCCAACAGCCTCTGTGGGAAAAAAAAGTTTTGCTTCTAAAGAATAATATGTAATAAACAATTTTAGTCCATACTTTATCATTGCTGCAATCTTTGAGCATGGCCACGGTAAAAAGCTGGCAAAGGCTGATATATAAACTCATTAAAATTAGGAAGTGATTTAGAACTAGACCTTAAAAAGATTTATCTTGGGCTAAACAGCAAAGAGGGTTGTTTAGGTCTACATTTAAACAGGCTGCACAGGCTCTTTAACAGCTTAATTTTATGGTGGGTGTCAGTAAATTCTTTCTGATTTACAAATCGTATAGTCTCCAGCGGGGTGATGGAAAGACCTCAACAATCTGCAAGCAGAGTTGAATGAAGCCATGGCACATACTCATTCTGCTTGGGTAAGGCACTTACTAATAAACAAAACATTTTTTTTATTGATTGGGGTAATTGGGTCCAACAGACTAGGTATCTGTGAATGCTGCGGCACTTAGCTGAGCTACAGCTTCCAATTTAATAACACACTGGAGGACCCTTTGGCACCGGGAGCCCTCTGAAGCAAAGCACGGCTCAGTTACACTCAGGACCCCGAAGAACAAAGTTAGCATCCTTCTAGTGAGTGAGTCTATGGAGGAGATAAAAGGTTTGCATGCTGGTAGGAAAGAATTAAAGTTAAATGTGAAAAAATCCTTGCTAACAGAGTCGGATGCTGGGTCTGAATAAACATGAAAACAAAAGCAGAGGAGTCTATTTCTGGGATTAATTTGCTCTAAAAGTGCTTTTCCTTAGATTGAACATATGAAGATAAGCATCAGCACTGTCGCATGCTTAATACAGACAGAACAGAGCCTTCTCTATTATTTCTTGTCTGTGTGTAAATAAGAGTTTATTTATTTTATTTATACATATAAATCTTTCTCTGTATATCGCCGCGTAATATATAAAGTCACTACATCATTGTTATCAGGTGTCATTTTAACACAACCTTTGCTTGATGCAGTACAAAGCCTTTTATAATGAGACACTCCTGAGCTGCAAAGCAGCATTTCGAATCTGGCTGAAATAGAGCTGTGAGTGCAGCACTGCTCCGATCTCAATTCACTCATTTACAGGCAGTGCTCTGCCTGCCCCTTCCTGATAGTTTGAATATGCAGCTTTCAACTGGTTTGCAACATTATTTTGATTGACTAATGGTAGGATCGTCTCTCCGAGTTGGCTGCAGTCTTAACTTCCAGATTAAATGTGGAGAGCTACCTCTGCAGAGAATAGACACCCGTCTGCTTTCTGTTTACAAGCTATAGTCACCGACTAAGTCAAAACAAATTCAGAGCATTCAAAATGGAGCCATCTGCGAGGAATAAACATAAAAATGTGAAACACTTTATGCAAATGTACATTTCTGACTAGGAACAGTTGGTGCAACTTCATCCGACAGTGTCTCGTCATGCTGTGTGTGAGCAGGAAGACTTAATAGAGCTTCACTGACACCTCTTCAACATGACTACAAGTAATGTAACCTCAGAGGCATGTCATAGACTTCAGCTCTTCCCTATCACAATGTGAACGGAATAAATGACTAACTTTTAAAATAAAGACATTTTTTGAAATTAGGCATTTGAATGATTCACAACCCCTGCACCGCCACCCAGAAATAGGACTGTTTGACTCCTGGCAATTGGAAGCTACTTCTTACTTTCTGCCTGTTGTCCATCACTGTTGCCCACAAACAGAGCAGGTACTACCTTTATCTGCTCTTTTCAGAGGGTAAGAGTGGCACAGGGACATGGCATATGTTTTTTTTAATCACCCTTTCTGCAGATGCATAGGCTCTGGATCGGGGCGGGCAATTATGTCAGGCGGAGGGCCGTTTACTCAGTTTTGACGAGCCATCGAGGGCCATATGACAGGCAGCCAGGGGCAGATAAATATTAATTTTCTAAATTTTTTAGGGGCCCCGCGGGCAGGACAGAATGGCCTGGCAGGACGTATTTTGCCCAACCCTGCTCTGGATGAAGCTGAGGTAGGTTGTGTAGAAGAGGCAGTGTGGCTAAGTGCATGGGACACTTCCCTTCAGGAAGTTAAAGATGCTTAAACTCTCTTCATCACTGCTGTTTCTGCATCTATAACCTCAATCTCATTCATACTGTCTGAAGGAACAGCCAGCAACATTAAACTTATTTATAGGAAATTGGATTGATTCAGCTTTTGTGAAAAACAGATGCAGGCATCTCTGATGTCCAAATTGATGATTATTCAAGCAATGCAGCTTTATGGAACTTCCTGGCAACAGAATCCTAATAGCTCTCTACTTTCCAAACACAGACCTCTTCTGCTAGAGCTAAAGGAAATCTCTAGGGCTTATAGCACAAAAAAGGGCAGAGGTATACAAGTCTTTGCCATGTATCCTCACATTATATTGCCCTGCTGATTCCACTGCTGTACTTGGAAGCTCCATCCATGGACCAACAAGAGGACATGCTTCTTAGGACCAGAAGAAGAACTAGGGGTGGGTGAGATGGGCACCAACCCAGGTGCCAACTTAGGAGGGGAGCCAAAATTATACCCCACCTCTGTGGAGTCTGTGCCCCGAAAACAAGAGCAGCTCCGAAGTGCTGCTCTTGCAACACCGGCAGGTGCACAGACAGACACTGCGCTGCTTTACAGGCAAGAGCTGGGGCAGGCAGAGCACTACTTTTAGTAAGACTCCTGTGAACCCTCGCTTCTCCCACATCCACAACAGGGTTTGCCCAGGGTGCAAACTCTGCTCGTTATGCCGCCGCCTAGGACTACTGTCTGCTAGGGGCATTTACCTAATGAGTTCCATCATCTGCCCCCTCCCAAATGATCCGTGACATGCTGCTCTTACAGGAGCTACTTAATAGAAGAGCAACTATTTGGGTCCTCATGCCATTGCAACAAAATATTTGCTACCTACACCAAAGGGCTAAAAACAGCAGAAATTAAATTGCTTTTTTGCTAGGACACTGTATTTGGGTTGAAAGAAAACAGGGAATGCGAGGTTGTAATGGAAGATGAAGCACTTAAATGAAGAGCAGCTACTTCTTTTTATCCCCGTCAAGTTGTTTTGATTACCAAGCAGAGAACACTAGGCAGGGATTGGAAGCTTCTCATGAGGCTTAAGAGTCTGTTAGTTATGTGCTCATTAAAAATTCCTGTTAAAGTCTACACAATTTAGATGGAATATCTTGTTTACCGTGGAACATAATCCTGAAGGTATTGAAACTCCAGGCAAAGAAGAAGAAAGAGCAATGCTGTTGCATCCTAACTGCCCACTGTTTGACTTTTCCTCATCATCAGAATTATTAAATGGTGCAAAAACAACGTGTCTATTTGTCTTGGGATAAGCAACAAAGAAGCTGACTTATATTATAGCTCACCTCCAGCTAAGCAGAGAACAGATATTGTGCTCTACATGAAAAGCAATGCGTTATGCCTAAGAGCTTGATTTACGATTCTGGGTAATTATATGCTCTGGAGAGATAAACACCCAGATACACAAACACACCAACATGCAACCAAAGATGCAGACGCACACTCTGTGGTAACAGGTTATTACTAAGTTACTGGAGTTTGTACAGCTGCAAGGTAATCAGTCATGTAAATGATGACAGCAAGGGACATTTATAGAGCAACATCATTGCAATATGTGTGTCATAAGGCACTGGGTGTTCTATTAACTAGGATTTTTTAAAAATAAATTATATGCCAGCATTGCTTTGCTTCTGGAATTATTTTATCAGCCTCAAAATGCATCAACTTGCAAATCTCTGCCTTCTTTACACTATCTCTGAGATAAATATTATCTCTGAGCCTCAGTCACTATCCATCTGTCTTCTGAGAAAAAAAAAACAATACCCATATATTGTAACAATGCTATTGTATTATTAGGGTAAAGAATGAGTGAAATCACGAGATTAAATAAAGGACAGTGTTTAAACACAGCTTTGCAAACCTGTCAGGGAAATTTACCTAGCTAAATAAAGAACTTATTACCTAGCTAAATATAAAACTTGGTATAAAACTTATTTGCCTGCTGTATACCAAGATGTCAATGCAAATTCTGTTACCTCGCTCCAGGCAAACAGAATTTGGCAAAGCTGGCATAACTTACCGCAGGCCAAACACTTTCAGTTTGCACCTGTTCATCCCCACCAAAGTGATGGGGGTAAACCTATGCGTGGACCGGACATTTTTTGCTAATTTACCATTACACGATGACAATTAGAAACTGAGACAAACTACAGGATTAACAACAAATGCTTCTGTTAACAAGAAACATGGCTGGGACACGACAAAACAAACAAAAGAGCCAGGACTCAAATATGCTCCTAGCTCTTTTCAAAGATGGAACACGATCTAATTGCTCTGTAAAGGCTGTTTCAAAAAAGCAGAGCCAAAAGACTGTAATGCTATAGGAGCTGAGATCACAGTCTGAATCACAAATCTGCCTCCCTGCTGAGACTTGAGAAAGAAAAAGACAAGTTTCAAGAGCCTGGCTTAAACAAATGGCAAGAGAATGAGCCAGATGCCCTTGGAAAAGCAACATTTCCTGACCCTGGACTCCTTTGCTACGGAGTGGGGATAGAGTGAATCTCTCATAGGAACCAGTCTTAGAGAAATGAAAAACTGGGCCACAGTATTAACAGCCTTGGCCCCAACGTGCTTGCAAGCGCCTCTGACAGCCTATTTGAGCAGAAAACGGCTGAAAAAGGACTGCGGTGCAACACATTTTTTAAGGTAAATAAAAGATGCAAAAGGGTTTTTGTGGATGATGGAGGAAGGGAAAAAAAACTTGAATGTCAGGAGAGACAAAAATGCCCCGTTGTCAAAATCCAGTGGTACTCCCAGCCAATCCCACTCACAGCTGGTTTCTTTTCATCATATTTATTGCACAATAATAGACCCACTAAGTGCAGGGCTGACACGAGATTTGTTATAATTTTTGCTTATCAGTGTGATAAAATCCATGCAATCAATTATCTAGGCAGCATATCTAAGGCTTCCTCTCATCGCTGCCATGTCTACATGGGGAATAATAATAATAATAATAATAATAATAATAATAATGAAGCTCCCAATGGTCTCAATCAGGATTTCAGAAATTAGAATGATTTTTATAGTACGCTGGCTCTGTCCCTCACACGGTGGATGTTACTGCTTCATTTCTGTAATACACTTAGGCTAAGCAGGTGTCACTTAAAAAATATGTATAAGTAAATGACATAATATTACATGTATAGTATGGAAGGATATAGGCAAGTCTTGCCCCTTACTGCTGCCAGGAGTTAATTACCTACAGCAAATCCCCAAGCGCTGCTCTGAGCATTTAACTTGCTAGTGTCCACTACCTCAGGAAGGAAGGACCATATCATTAACCTAAGTTCAATGTCCTGATCTAGCTGTGGCCAATACCTGAGAGGAAGGATTAAAAAAATCTCACCCTCCAAATGCAGCTGTGCAAGGTTGGGAAGGGGCAGCATCAGTGTTGCTCCCTAGAGCTACCTGCTAGCATCCTGTTACACGAGTTTGATTACCTTCATTTTAGGGCAAGATATGTGTTTGGAAGTGGCCCAAAATGACAGCTTTCAAGCGCACGCTTCCAGTTTCTATGCTGTGTGGTTTTTGCCTGTCTCTCTTTGATCCATTTAGTTTTAGCTGGACCTTGTTAGATAACTGTTTCCTTTTGCCCCTAAATTTCAAGCCCACAACACAGCCGAGCTCCGAGTGCGCCGTGAGATGTAAGTAAATATAGCTAGGTCACGAGAATCAGCATCTTATGAGCGGTTGTGTGACAGCAGCGTGCCTCGCAGATAACTCC
>NW_017729028.1:27054823-27059405 GCF_001723915.1 Gavialis gangeticus | reverse complement strand
TCACGAGAATCAGCATCTTATGAGCGGTTGTGTGACAGCAGCGTGCCTTGCAGATAACTCCAGCCGGAGCGAGAGCAAGAGGGGCGATTAGTCTGTCATTTCTTGGGTAAGATTTGTAGGCTTTGTAGTTCTGTCTAGAAATTATTTGAGTGAGAAGCTCCAGCTCCAGTAAATAGAGTCACCGTTCAGGAGGGAGAGGAGAGTGAGGTTAAATGATTCTGCATGGTGCCTCTGCAAACTCAAACTATTACAAAAGCACATGCTTCATTTCTGGGCCATAGAGAGACTCTTAGGGAGGAGCCCTTCCGCCCCCGCTTGCCACAGTTTGTCTTTCAGAATAGGGAGAATTTATCTGTGTGTCCATCCAGAGCAAACCTGCAGTACAGACCTGTCACCCCTGCCACCCTGGACTGCTTTGCGGGGCTGAATAAAGCCACGCTGGGACTTCTGCTTTGGATGCTGCGTCCATTTGTTGGCCCTTTGGTAGGAGCAGAGAGAAATACTTGTAACCTGCAGTTCATTTACCTAGAAGCCCATGAATTTTTGCTTGATGGAAACGTGTTTTCCCGGGCCTGGCAGCTGCGTAATATCTAACAGCCAGCTATAATATTAGGGTGTGACTGCTGTTGCTTCACAAACAGTGAAAGTGAACAGCGATGACAAAAAAAGGCTGCCACCTGTAAGAGCATAAATCTGTGCCCCAGGCCAGCATTTCAAGTCCAACATGCTATAATTACAGGCCACTTGTTTAAGGGAAAAGGCATGTATAGCATAATTTGCACCTCCGCCCCAGCAGCCGAAGAACAGTATGCTTTGTGCTTTCCATTAAACCTCCCCCTCCCTGAGAGCCTATTAAGTGGTTTAACAGAAACGCCTGACGATAGCCATCTACGTACAGCACGCCTCTGACGCACCTGAAAAATATATCTGACTTTCAAGAGCCTCCTCCTCCACTTTCAAAGGAACGAAAAGATTTGTTTCCAAATACGTTTTCTCTTTGGAAGAAAGCAGGAGGCGGCAGATGAAGATCCCGCTCATACTTCTCTTTCGGGGTTAGAAGCAGAAGTTCTCAATAAGCCACACGACAGAAAGGAGCTGCTAAAAGTGGGTTTTTCTTTCATCTGCTATTTCACATTTTTGGCTTTTCACAATGTAAACACAAGCCAGGCAGTCTGGTTTCCAGACACCTGAATGCCTTTGCAGTTCTGTCAGGCTGTCTTAGATGGATAGATGTAGATGTCTCTGCCCCGTTCTAAATTCGGCGTTCCTCCGCAGCGCTGTAAATGCAGAGCAACCGCTCCAGTGGAGTTATACCAGACTGACAGGAGTGCAAGGAAAACAGAGTTGGGCCTGAATCATCCCAAACTCTTTACCTATCCAGCCTTTCTGTGCAGGTCGGACACCAGAGCAATGATGCCATTCTATTTTAGAAGGACAAAACAATTGTAAAAAGAGGCAGGCTAGCCTGGAAAAATACTTTGGTCCTGAACTCAGACGCCTCACTCCATAGGAAAAGAAGGACAATCAGATTATGTTGCATCAAAAAAAATCTTTGCTTTGTGATCTAATCTCCTGGTGTGTGTGTTTTATGCTCTGTGCTACCGAAATTAGCCATCCCTCATGACTACAAAATGAAAAAGACCATTAAAAAGCAAATCTTGAATCGTTAAAGATTACTGAACACTATTTGAACTTCTTTGAACTGATGCCTGGAGGAAAAATACCATTCAGAGGTTTTGTTATGAAAGCCAGGGCCAAGAAAGGAATTTTAAACCAAAGGCCTCCTACCATTAATATGAATTTGGTAAAGATGCCAAGGAGTTGGAGGAGAAGCAGAAAAAAAAAAGTCAACTTGAAATGTTCCTGAGAAGTTTGTTTTTCCTAGAAATACCAGTCATTCCATTACTACGGCAGCTGCATTTGTCTACATAAGATGCAGGCTGACAAAATGATATGACATTGTGGGATTTTCCACCTCTCCTTTCCAGAGCGCACACCGTGCTTTCTGCTTTCTTCCAGGATGTAAATATGCATGTTAAAAAAAGACATGCTAGCTACACACTAGCCTGAGCTGCGGACTCTGAATCTGGCATGTCTACCCCCTTGCCGAAGCTTTGAGAGGGATATGGGCATGGCACTTCGGTTTTGGGCTGTTACAGAAGTGGCACAAGGTTCAGATTTGGATCCTGAAACTCTAGTTGGGGATGGGAAGAAGGAGAAAGGAGAAACTGGCTGGGGAGAAAACTGTTTGAATCCTGGCTCATCTCTAATAATCTAGTATCTATGTAACGTCCATATAAGCACAAGTGCATACACACGTATAAATTATGCGTACATACAGATATGCCAGAACCTAAAAGCACAATCCAATTCTGGTCTGGATTTCAACCTCACTTCCGAAGTTAGGGGAAATTTAGGTTTGGGATATCAGCTGGGCACATCTATTTTCTATGATTTTCTATGATCTCCATTCAAACATACAAGGTGTGTACATCTTGGGGGGGAGAGGGGAAACGTATTTCTCTCCCTAACTCTTGCTTACAATTCACTTTTTTTCTTTTAGGTGCTGTACTGCAGGAATCCTCTACTGGTTAAGGCCTGAAAAAAGCCTTATTCAGAGCCAATTAACCAGAGGACTTCTCTTAAGGATGAACAGGCTGCCTCTTCAGTCTACTTTACATTGCCGCTGAAACAGCCAGCAATGAGACCAAACAGTCAAACCCTGATCTCTCACATACCAGGCTCAAAACATCTATCAAAAGAATTACCCAGGAAAGGATCCTTTGAAAATACAGCAAAGAACAGTATTGCTGTCCAAGAGTTTGATGGTTTTTTAAACCATTATAGAGCACAGGATTATTCTTGAGGATGCTAGCAATTTAATTAGACCTGCCAGCTGTGCACACACACATCATGCCATCCTTCTGCTCTGTCTATCTGCTTCATTTTGGTGCGCATTCTGGGTACAACAAATCTGGAGTAGGGTTTATTGAGTGCCTGAGAGCATTACATCAGAAGGACACACGGAATAATGCCAGGCAATGAAGAAACCCACCTTGTTATGGCTGGGTTGTCCAATATAGGACTCATAGATTCATAGATTGCAAGGCTGGAAGGGACCTCGGAAGATCATCGGGTCCAGCCCCCTGCACCAAGCAGGAAAGACAACCGGGGTCAGGTGACCCCAGCAAGGTGACCGTCCAGTCTCCTCTTGAAGATTTCCAGGGTAGGTGATTGCACCTCTTCTGGAGGGAGATTATTTCAGTTTGGACACCCTGACCATGAAGAAGTTTTTCCTAATGTTGAGCCTGAATTGATCTCATGTTTGATATGGTCTAAAACCACTCTTTTGGAGTTCAATCCTAGAACTTCTAGGATCAAATTAACTGTGTATATTTATTAAAAATGCATTTCAACAGCAATCAAAGAGTCATTGTTAAACAGATTTTTATTTGGTGGTGAGGAAAACTTTTTGCAAAATGAACAACAGGATATTTCCCTGGTGATATTGGCGGCCACCTGTTTGGCTAAGTACAGATAGTCAAAAAGCCTGAGGCTGAATCGATTTGATCTTTGCAGGTTAGTCCAAGATGCGTAGATTGAACCAATAAGCAAGTGAACAGACATTCAATTTTGATTTCAGAAATGCAGCCATATGCCTGTAGTGGCTCAGGCCAAGAAGCCTGGGGGCACTAAAGCATTTCTCCCTGCTCAGCTGAAGCCCACCCACCCTGCAAGGTGCAAAGCATCCTGAGATGCTGGGGGACTGTAAATTAACTAGAATCTGGAGGGGATCTGGGACAGAAGATCAATAAACGGATTTAACCTAAATCAGTTGAGTCTGATATTACCAGGTTTATCTTAAACTGGGTTTGGCCATTTTCAAAGTGGTTTCTGTGCACTGAACTGTTGCATTACATATTTGAACAGGTTTCCAACCACTTCTACTGGTCCAACCACTTCTACTGGTTTATGTGTAATATCTGGCCCTAGCCAAACAGCAGCCTCACTCAGGTTGAGTACCAGATTAATCCCTAAGTTTTTTTTCTTTTCTGTTTTAAAACTGACTTTACCTGCTTTCAAATGTTTATTTTTTACTCACTTGGGGCATCAGTGTCTCACTTGGTGCTTTAAGACAAAATATAACACAGCAGCACTAGTGGCAGGCATGCACTAAGGCTAGGTCCACACGAGTGTGGCTGTATGGTATGTGGCACCGCAGACACACTTGTGGTACCACTTACTGCATGTTCAGGTGTTCTCCGTGCTGCAAGAGAGCAGTGCGGGGATGGATATTCAGGAGTCAAAAAACCCCACGGGAAAAAAAGTGGAGTAGCACACATGGGGGCAGTGCAAGCTGCTTAAAATTAAAGCCAGTCTGGTGGGATCCACACTCCGGCTGCTGGCCAGGCTCCAATTGGCAGGATTTCAGGATTGAAGCCCTCAGGACCCTAGGTAAGACTGACACCGGGACCCCACCTGGGTAACCTGCCACGTGCCAGATGGTGCGTGGCACAGGCGTTCCCCAGGGACAACTAGCAGCCATACAAGGTGCACTGCTGCTAGTTGTCGCCGGGAGACC
>NW_017729028.1:27034321-27049823 GCF_001723915.1 Gavialis gangeticus | reverse complement strand
CGGGACCCCACCTGGGTAACCTGCCACGTGCCAGATGGTGTGTGGCACAGGCGTTCCCCAGGGACAACTAGCAGCCGTACAAGGTGCACTGCTGCTAGTTGTCGCCAGGAAACCAAATGTCCATGCTCGTGTGGACATAGCCTAAGAGAGCAGTTTGCCAACTGTGCAGTATATAGACTGAAAATAGAGAGGTATTTCTGCAAACAACCACATGCAGGGACTCTCTCTTCTCTCTTACACACTTTCTCTCTTTATCGTGCTGATCTTGATCCTATGGAAGCCACTAGGAAAACTCTTGTTGACTTCAGCTGAAGGGGAATCAGACCTCATATCCACTGTAGCAAACTCACTGTCCTTTATATATAATTTATACAATACAAAGCAATGTTATTTATTCTACATAAGACCACTGTCTGTTTTTATTTCTATGAGTGCTATCTATATCACATTAAGTGCAATCTAAGAGGAGCTGTTAACAAAGATATAAGCATTACTGAGAAGATGAGCTAACCCTGCTATATATATAAATATACTGACATTGTGACCTATAATGATTTTACTTTACTAAGGGCATAATCCTACAAGATGCTGAGTGCCTCTTGCAAGTTAAGTGCCCTCGATTCCTATTGACTTCCATGTGGTCACTTGAAGGATTGGGCAGTATATGTAGTTCTTTGGAAAGTCTTTAAAATGTTTATCGTCTTCCAGGTACAGTAGAACAAACTCACTCAGATAAGATGAATATATATATTTTTCCCTGCTCTTCCTACCCGTCAGCCCTGTAAACTCAACATGGCATCAAGCTGAGTTCTCCTCCAGTCAAACAGCAGCAGCAGCAATAACAATGTTGCTTTCGATACGCCTATGCAACCCCATTAGGTTTTATCAGGGCTATACGTGTGAGAGCAATATACACCCTGGAGTGGAAAACGCCTAAGTGAGGACACGAGCTGACCTTGGGAATCCTTACTGCTGCTCCTGATACGTGAACGGAGAAGAGCCCAGGTTGCCTTTGCAATCTCTGGCTGAGTTTTCAGAGTTGGCACTCAGTGGGCATAGCCCCCCTTCATTTTTACCTGTCTACTGAGTGAATCTGATATGAGTAATTGCATGACCACAAATGTGAAACTCCAGGATACCATTTTCACAGAGTCACATTTCAGGGAACTTCATTTAAAAGTTCTTTGCTTTCAATGACTGCTCTATTAAAGCTGCCTCAGTCAACAGTTCATTTCCATTCGACAACTCAATAATAAAACAATAACAATCTGCCCTAGATTCCCTCCAGAAATAGACGGTGCCTGGTGATTTTTGCAGACGAACGTACATCTTCACAGCCAAATCCAAATGAGACTTCTTGGCCCGTCAATTACTGGGTTTCCATAAATGGAGTCTAAGATCCCCTTTCCCTACAGACCACATACCTTATCTCTGTGAGAGACATATGCTGTAGCTTTAACTATTAAGTGATAATGAGGAGACAAGGGAGAAGGGACAGGAAAGATCTAGGGTAGCTAAAGCTAGCAATCATTAGATTTACAGAAGGGAAAAAACATGCTACCTAGACCAACACATTTTTTATGAATAATTGATAAGGCAGTCAGCACAATTATATCATAGAAGTGTAATATATACCCATAATTAGAAAAACAGCTTTGTGCAAAGGAACATAATACATTGAAAAGAAGATACCAGCCAATATGCCATCCTGAAATAAAATACAGTCACTATTGTGTTAGTTGGCAACATTTAAATACAGAATTTGAAAGCAAGCAAAATGTTCTTTAATCCCATTTTTTAGCATAGTCCAGGCTCAGTCTGTTCAGGAAAATACTGCAAGGCAAAATCAGCAGCTGTATTAATTTGCTGATGATTGAGAGAAAAATGAAAGTTATCCTTGTGTTTTTTCTCCCTCTTGCTACTCTAACTTACTAATAATATGAAAGTACCAATTTATTTCTATGCGAGTCTATGAGGCATACAAATTGAAAAATCAATGTAATGGAAAAAAAAAAAGATTATCATGCACTGTTTAGAATCAATCAGCTAGAAACAGAGGGGGGAAATGCGAAGGCGGAGACATGATGTTTAGAAAATGTATATATTTTCCCTACCCTAAGCTAGAATAGTGTTTGCTTAAGAAAAAAAAATCCTCCTCTTACTCTAACAGGCAGACTGAGATACATTTTTATCTAAATTGGTCTTATTTCCAATTTTTCCTGTGCAAATCTGTCAGTTGATTTTCCTCATAAAAGGCCACCAATAATATAAATATTAATCCCTGTGCCCTGAAGAACCACACATAGCACACAGCAAAGACTGCAGTGGTGGAGGGATTAATATAGTCTAAATACTTTATTAGTATGAAGTTTCAGCATCCTTCACCAGAATGCTGATGGCTTACTGTAGCCTGAAGGATAAAGTTGTATACTATGTAATGGAGTCCCTTTAAAATATTGATAGCAATAATTCTGTCGTGGTCTGGATCACTATTAGTAGTTTTGTTTTAATCTTACACCTCTCAGTGATGAAAAACTTTCTTTGGCCAAAATAGGCCTCTACTGATCAGAAATAATTATATTGTACAAGTCAGATGTGTAACAAATGGATCTGAGTCTCGGTTTGAAAATACATTCAAAGGAGGTGGAAAGAATGGCTACTGGCTCTGTGACAGGAGATTCAATCTTCATAAACCTGCAAGAGAGGGGAGGAAAAAAGCGACACAAATGCGCCCTACAAAAGAACAGACCAGATCACAGCTGGAAGGAAGGCAAACCTTTTAATCAGGTCCTTGAAATACAAGCTGCAGGAAGCTAGAACATTTTGGTGGACTTCAAACTCTTTGCCTTCAACAATAATTTTCAGGTCTGTAAACTCTTTCGCTCTGCGTTGCTGGTTCAACTCCTTCAACATTTCTGCAGAACAGAGAAGACAGACAGTGCCAGGGTTCCCATTAAGAGTTTTTTTTTATTTTATTATTTATTTATTTTTTTTTGTAAAGAAGAAGAGAAATAGGATATTTGATACTGTTTGTTGGCAAGATTGGCTCAACACAGACAGTCAAAGAAGTTACAAACAAAATACTAAAAAAAGAAAATTAGCAGGAACCAGTAGTCTATATACTTAATATACATCTATGTATATTAAAAATGACAATCCTAAATTTGGAAGGGTTAAAAACAAAAACAACATATTTCAGCATCAGCAAATCAGAAACACACAAAAAAATGCAATACCACAGGCACATTTAAAATAATTAGTTACAACAAAGTGCAACAATTCCACAAATTTAACCCAAATGCAAATAACTTTTTGAATGTGTTGGAATATTACTAGTAAAAATATGGTATTATGATGTAATATGAACAGGATATGGTTCAAAAGAATAAAACCAGAAGACCTGCAAAAGCAGCATATCCTAAATGTATACACTTTTGGGAAGTGTTCAACTTTTCGGTTAACAAAATACAGTAGTATTAATTAAAATATTATCTCGTATTAAAAAAAATAGCCAAGATTATTGAGACATCTTGTAAAATACTTTTAGAAAAAGGTTTAAGTTTGATAGGATGAAAGGTTAGCTTTAATGGCCTTATAATTTAAAAAATTACACACTTACAGTAAATTACTGGCCTTAATAACACATTCCATTTTTATGCTCTGAGGATTTTCACTGTCCCAACATTTTTTATTTTTAGCCTTCAATAGCTTTATAGTAACAATCAGCTTCCACACATCAGGAAAGAATCCTAATGCCAAAAATAACCTGAAAATAGCTCTGTCCTGAGTCAAGTACCTACCTTGCACGATGCTTCCTGCTACACAGGCTCTTGGTACTGAGAGAACAAAATAACAGCTTGCCAAATGTCTCCATATGTTCATGTGGACTATTAAGTAGCTTACTCAGTTTAAACTCCTGTTGGGCTTTTTAGTTGTTGGGCTTTGTCTAACGTGGGAGATCAGAATGGCTAGCAAGACAAATAATGCATAGTTCATTTGGGAGTGTGCAATGGCCTGGAAGACTGTGATCAAGCTAATAAAACAGCTGATTTGAATATTAAATTATTTGAACGTGAATGAGATTTTGGTTTTGTTTTATACTTGCAATAGGTCAAGGTCATTTTCTCAATCATCCTACCATCCATTTTCAAGAGATCTTACAGGGCCCTATTTTCATATGCAGGGAAACACTTTTGACTGTGTTAAGGGGCCTTAAAGAAGGTATATTTGTTTGTGTAGCTTTTACAGGGTTCCCCTGTACTACCTGAGTGGTGTAAGGCAGCCATGGAGCCAAGGAGAATCAGGCCCTAGTGGTCTTACAATCTATTTTCCTTCCTTCCAAAATGAAATGCAGCCACTAAGTGTCGTTCTAGAGAATTATCAGTAGTAATAACGACAAAGCATGCAAATATTCAATGGCTGTACTAAAACAAACTGGATTTCAACCTAACCCCAACATCTGTGGTGCACATTTTTCAGGCCGAAGTAAATAAATGTCACCTTGCACATTTATGTCTACTCAATGGAAACACAGTACTGTCTGAAAGGCTAATTATTCTGTGCTGAAATGGGTCAGCATTCTCCAGAGAGCAAGCAGATCATTAGAGAGGGCACAGAAATAACAGCAGGCTTGTGTCAGATCTATAATAGAGGAAAATAAACCACTCTGTCCTGTGGGTGCGATACCATGGACCATTCTTAAAGCATTCATTTGAGCTAAAAAACTGGAATATTTTTCTGGCAAATGTGAAACTTAGCTGGAATAAAAATGTTTGCTCCTTTCTAGAGAAATGTTTGGGTGACAATCATTTAATGGTGGGTTCTAGACCATCTGATCTGGGCTCCAGCCATGCAGGCCTGCTTTAGTCAAATGCATTTCTGAGACAAAGACACCAATGGATGTTGTGCTTATTTGGGGCTTGGGTGACTGAGGGACTGTTTCTACAAAAACAGCTTTGGATATTTCTTGTAATTAAACCTTGGAGAGAGAGGGAGGGGGTCTTTTCTGTCCCTTTTCTCTTCCGGCATGCAGGCTCTTCTAGTTCATTTTTGTCTCTCACTTTCAGTAACTGTATTTTTCCTCAGACCGATTTTGTATCATTTCCGGGCTTTAAAGGTGGTTACTTTTCCCGCTAGCTTGTTTTCTGATGTTTTCTCTTATCCCTTATTTATTTCACCTTTGTTTTCTGTCTGTGTCAGTCTCACTCTTTCAAATTTGTCCAGTCTGTTTTATTCCCTCCATTTTATTTGCCTTCTTAAGTGTCCGTTTTCCCCTTCATCATTATTTATACCCATGCCTATCAGCCCTTCAGAGTGCTCCATGCTGGATAAGGGATTCAGACAGGTCCTTTGTATCTGGTGCAGTTTTTCCTTTGGTACAGTCAGACAGGATGAAGCTCACTCCAATGCAGAGGCAGTTGCCTTTTCACTCCACTCTACCTGAATTCCCAGAGTCAAGCAAATGTTCAGACACACAGTGGCTTCATCTAGAGAAGCCAAGCAGTGGAACTACTGCACCTCCTACAGATGGAAGAGGTAGGGCTTAATACCTTTTAGCTAGGGACAGACATTCAAAAACCCTGAGCCTGAATTGATTCAATCTTTGTAGGTTAATCTAACCTAGCTAGGCTGAATCACTTTGTAACTCTACAGATATCCCAAAAATGCAGGCACATGCCTGCATTGGCTCAGGCAAGAAACTGGTGGGTGCTAGAGCAGCCATCCCTTCCCTTCCACAGGGCTAAGCTGAGGGGGCTGTGGGCAGGCCCCAGCAGAATTAGGGAGGGGCTCCCCCCGCTTGATATCAGAACATTTATCAGCTCTGTTATCAGCATTCATCACCCCATCAGAAAACACACAGCCTCTCCCATTAGTTCAAACTCTTCTTAAACAAGGAAGCAACAGAGGGACATTACCAGCAGAGCTGGTGATTAGCTCCAAAAAGCCCAAAGCCAACACTCCTGTCTGCCACAGCATGGACCATAGCCAGCATGTGGCCTGCTAACTAATGCTGAGGTGTCTGTGTAAGGCAGAGGAAATGGGATCCCTGCTTTGCAGGAAGTGTGTGGGAGTGGGGGGAAGCCAGGCAGACCCTGCTGTGCCTGCAAGTCTCTGCCAGAGCACCAGCCAGGGAGCTGAGGGGAGGGGTCAGCCCTGCTGTGGAGCAGAGAGCCCTGCCCAGCCCAGAGAGCATGCTGGGATGCTGATTTAACTTAAACCAGCAAGGGGTCTGGGACAGACATTTCATAAACCAGTTTGACCCAAATCAATGAAGTCTGATACTACATTCAACCAAAGTAACCTCAAACCAGTTTCAGCCATTTTTAAACTGGTTTATGTACACTGAACTTCTGTTCTGTTACAGGTGTAGACCAGTTTCTGATCATTTAAACCGGTTTATGTGTAATGTCTGTCCCTAGCCTGTTTGATGCAGGCTGGTAGGACAGGATGCCTGCAGTGTCTGGTGGGAGGATGCAGAAAATTGCTGTTGGATCTAGACTAAAAGCTAGGAGCTGCTGAATAACAGGACACAGAAAGGCTTAGGTCAGGGGTGGGCGAAATGCGGCTCGCCAAGCCATTCTATCTGGCCCACGGGGCCCCAATATTAATTTTCTAAATTTTTAAATCTGCCCTGGGCTGCCTGTCATGCAGCCCTCGATGGCTTGCCAAAACTCAGTGTGGCCCTCTGCCCAAAATAATTGCCTGACCCTGGCTTAGGCACAGCATGTCAAGTGGAAGAAAGGCAGGCAACTGAGGTCAGTGCTGTTTCCTGTGCTTGGTGCGACTGGTTCTAGTGCCTGAGACCCTAGGCAAAACATCACACAAAGACTGATCACTTGGGCTTCACATGGCATTTTTAATGACATACAACCCTGTAGCTTTCAGGTGCACATTCTATCCACATGGTTTGCAAGCGGGATTTGCGGTCCCTAGTATGCCGTATGCATTCATCAAGGGATGCGAACCACAAAGCACAGGTCTGCAGCAATGCTTCTATTTGGCTCAGACAAAATATCAGCCGGAACAAACCCTGATGAGAAACTGAAAGTCTTGTATTCACAGTTGCAGTTTTAAGCCTGTAATTCTCTCCTCTTTCCCCGATCTATTAAAGTGCTCTGAACAGAAGGATGACTAAGAACAGTCCTTTGTTTTATGTGGCTCAGTTTCTGAACCAAACAGAGCAGAGGCTGGGAGAGAGGAGAAGGAAGAGAGAAGGAAGTCAGGAGGTTGCATTGATTCATCGATCTTCCTAGCTGAGGCTCCCTTTGTATTACTAAATAACTAGCAGGCATTAGTACTGGATACAAGGTTATATCAGAACGGACCCTTATTCTCAGTGTATTTGTAATGCTCATGCTGTGCTTAGCCAGGCATTAATGATTTATGAGGACTCGGGATCAGTTGCAAAACAAATTTTTTCGCCAGGTAATAATGCCTGACAATGAGTTGTAAAGGGAGAGACAATACGCTACAGTCCTAGCAGTGAAAAATGATCTGAGATTTGTCCTGTTTCCCTGCCTGTTGGGGTGCCTGGATTCATCCGTCCCTCCCAAGGACTGGGTTTCGTAAGAGGGGCGGAAAGGAGCCCAGCACTGTTATTATTCACATGTACTGTTGGCATCTTTGCCTTTAACAGAGGGACTTTTTTTTTTCTTTTTAAAAAAGAACAGTGCAGTTGTAGTTAACAGAAAGACAAAAAGAATAGCATGGTCTCCTATGATTTCTCCTTGCAGTAATTCCATACTAAATATGTTACCTTTACAATTTTTCCTATATCTTTACTCATGTTGGGATCTAAGAAGTCAGGCTGGGTCCTCTCTATGTCTTGCATCATTAATGCTAAAGACACTGCAGTCAGAACTAAGTGAACATTTTCTTGATGATGCATGGCACAGAATAGACTCCATCTTCCCCTCCCATAGCAACACAGGCTAACAGCAGTAAAACTCAGAGAGGGATCTGAATTGAAAACCTGCAACCAAACGCCTTTATACAGTGTGAGGTGAGAATGCTTTATTTTTTTACCACTGTGCTGCTACCCTTCACAACACTGCTAAGAGGCATACAATTATATCCAGATTACAAGAAGAGGAAAGGCACAGAATGCTTAAGTACCGTTCCTGAGCCCACACAGCAAGTTCACAGCAGAGCCAGGGAGGAGCGTTCAGATGCTCCTGTTTCTAGACTCCAGTCTAAACTGTGAAATACACTCACTCCCCATTTATTTAATGGAGACATTACAGAAACCAATAAAATCCATGCTGCATGTAGGATTTGTATATCCCATAGATTCAGCATGGGCAACAGAAGGTAACTTAACTAGTAAATCCTCTTCCAAATTACACATAAAAATGAACAAGTAACTTGTTTCCCAAATGTGTTTATACTGCATGTCCAGCCCAGTATGGAGTTATACTCCAAGGAAGTTTACATCACTTCTTAATAACGTAAGTCCCAACAGCAAAGTGGAGATCTTCAAGTTGTAATAATGGACTAATTCATCCAGCTTAAATGTTGACAGATGCCACTTATTAAAAAGGTGGTATCATAAGCTAATATATAATTGGCTTTTGGAACACCCTGGCCTCACCATAAACAGTGGTTATTAAAATTTGCTTGGAAAAAGCTATTTGTTTTAAAATGACAGAAGGCAAAAAATAGCACAGTGCTGGCGACTCCTGCGTGAAGTGTGCATTAGATTTAGACGGCTTGCCCTTACAGAATTCATTACCCCATTATTCATGTTTGGGTCAAGAAGAGTTACTGAAAGTGAAATCCAATTACATTTTGGCTTAAAAGGTAATGAGATTATTTCCCAAGAATATGTTTTTGAAAAGGCAACTGTAAGTATAAACAGATGTTTTAACCACCCTAACCAGCACTGCACACACTTGCACATATTGACATGCCATAGAAGATTTTGGGTAAGCACATAAGAAATTCAAGTATGATTGAAAACAAAAAATGGTTTGATAAGAATGTGTTGACAAAGGAAGTACGTATAGTGGCCACAGTGGCATTGGACTGGTTCAATAAGAGAACAAGAATGGAGATACATTATTATTTTTGAAAGCAACTCAGAACTACACTCAGCTACAATCAGATGCTGAAACTGGTTTCCATTCCCGGAGGGGCGGGGGGCTAGGGAAAGGGGAAGCAGATTGATGCACAGACACATCTGTATGACTGTGCCCAATCCCTCTGATCTCTCATGATGATTTGACATGGGAATTGGATATTTCCAAGTTGACCGATGTGCCATCAGCTAGGGAAGAGTCCATGTGCTGTAAAGTTAAATACCTACCCACTCATGAGATAACAGCTGTAGCCTCAAATAGGGAAAGGCCCTTGTCACCTGTGACGGAAAGGAAACGGCCCCACAAAGGAAAACAGTATGAGGGATATGAGGGACAGGAGAGGGGAGGAGAGTAGGCTAGGGTGTCTACAGACATGCTCCGATGCATTCCAATTAGTCTAATTAATTAATTAATTGAGTCTGCTGGAGCTTTCTAATAGCGTGCCTCACCATCGTGTATTGAACACTTTCCTCCTTAGGACCTATGGTTATGGGCATTTATTGTGATCTCTCTACATAAGGCCAAGCTTCCCCTTGAACAGGTCAGCCAGGATCTTCTGCCAGCCTGGGCCCAAAGACAGCCAGAAGTGCATGTCTATTTTGGGTCAACATTATCACCGGTTACAATTCATAATTTTCTGAACAACTGATATGGCCCACATCCCACACTGTAAAACCCAAAACTCAAAAAGAGTCTACCTAGCTAGATCTACTATCAAGCTTAATCGCTGCAGACAACATTTAAATGAAACAATAATAAAAGAAGCAACGCAGATACCAGAAAGCTGGAAACTATTTTTAAGTCCAGTACTGAATAATGAATATGCAGCTACATAAGAACTATTTGGAAGATGCTATATTTTTCATTTTCTGACTCACCCATTCACCAGTGTCAGCGATCAGATATCCCATGGTGCTGAATAGTCTTTCCATTGTTCATATATATTCCCAAAAAGTGCAATGGAACTGAAGGCAGCTGGAAATACTAATCTCATGGGGAAGGTGAGTAGGCTTTCACTTGTAATCAGAGTCTCCCTCAATTTACTCAAAACCCTGAGATATTAGAGCACTACTTTTTTGAACCAATTTACAGTTCATTGTTATCAACAGAACTGAAATTAGGATGTACTCTAAGGACAAAAACCTCTTCACACATAGCACAAGTGACATTTCCCAGTCTTATGTTGTGGAGATAATTCTGGTATATTATTTTAACACCTTTTCTTTTTTACATCTAGAGATGAATATAAAGAGCTAAGCATCTGACTGCAGAATATGCACTTTAAATGTATTATTGGAGAGATCACTGCTGCCATAACTTTCACTTAAAAGGGAGTTCATTTTATACCAGGGGCTGTAGAAGCAGCAAAACTGTAGCTGTCTCCGGCTATCAGTAAAATCTTCTATATTGTAAAATTAGTATTGTAGGCTGTATGCTTGAAAATTTGTAATTACCTGGGGTTGTCAGTGCCTCTGTGGAAAGCCTACTTGATCAGCTTAAAAAATGAACTAATTTTACCCTATGTCTGTGATAAGAAGAAGAATAAGGGGAAAAGAAAAATACTGTCTGTGCAGTACTCCAGTGCAAAGCCTAGCCAATGGAAGGAAAGGCAGTAAGACTCGTAGTTCTACCACAAAGAGCTCCAACAAGATGCTTGGATGGAGACAGAGCTTCACATGACAGGATTTGCAATTTTCTTAGGCTTCCCTTCTAATTAAACACAAGGTTGGCTGCAATCTGCTCCATATTAGGGAAATCAGACATAGCCAAGGAGATCTTGGCAAGTCGCCACTGTGGCCTTCTATTCCATATGAAATATGCCACTATTTCATTTTGCATTACCACCTGGTTTCCAGTTAGACAATAATCTTCTCTAGAGAGAGAAAAATACATCTCAGAGCACTGGAAACTCAGAGTTGTCCTGGTTTTAATAGACATTTAGCCCTTATTGTTTTATTTGCCAGAAGAAAGGTCTGAATGTCAATAGGTGCTTAAGGGATAGCTAAAATATTTATTACTATGTGATTTGAAATGAATTCAGCTTCACCTTAATTGCTTGTAGCAGAGGACTAGCAAATAGCTTTTAGACCTTTTTGATCTCTTTATGTAGTACAAGACATTAAACTAAACATTTTCTAGTTTTGAAAGCTTTGAACAAGAAGCACCCATCTGTGAAACTGATAGCAGAATCAACAGGGCTCCCATACATGTCAGCAATAGTCAAATGCTGACCAGTGTGGGTGAATGAAACTCAAAAAAAGTGTTAACAGCATTCAGGCACACAAACAGAGACAGCAGAAATGCCTGCTTTCTAAAATGTATGAATACCAAGTTCATACCTTTTTTTTTTTATATAAAAGGAAGAGAATTTAAAATAAATCAATGATGTGCCCAAAAGAAATCACAGCTGCTGGTAGAGGCTAATAAATAAATCAATACAAGTGCAAAACATAATATTTTTCAACTGAGGATCTCAAAGCACTTCAGTCATAATAATGAATTAGGCCCCGTCTCATTTTACTCAACAGGACGACTTCCATTGACTTCAACACAAGCAAGCTATAGGGTTTTTCCTCGCTTCACAAGGTGAATATAAGTAAAGTAACACTTGGGGACTTCATATTTATTGATGGACTGTAATACACCCATTTTAATTCAAAGTAATGTAACATACTATCCATTACAGAGCAAATACAAAAGTGATTCTTTAAAATAAAATTCAGATAACATTGAGGGTAGGTGTTCCCTGTCTCCCAGGAAAGTGCTCACCTTACTAAGCTACAAAGGCAGGTTTCCTCTTACATACTCTCTTTCCTCCTCTTAACTTTTGCAATCCTTTCAGGAATGCATCTTCAACTAGGAAGATAAATGATGCTTTCACCACTGTCTAGCCATAGCCCAGAGGCCAGGGCACTTTTCTGGGATATGGGAGATGTTGGTTTAAAGTGTCCGAAAACCAGAGGGCACTAGAAACTAGGCCTTTCATTTTTGGGGTAAATGCTCTGACCACTCCGTTCTCCTCTATTTGATGTACTGGCTCAGGAAGATGTTTCCCTTCTGTGTGCACCAAATACTGATAGAGCAGAAGTGCCAAAGACATCACACTGCCAAAATGGGAGTGCTACGCATCTCCTTGGGTGGAACAAGCTCACCCTCCTAAGATGAGATGTGCACACATACATTTTGGGCTAATGGTGGCAAAGAAAGTCATTTCAGGGGAGGAAGAGGATCTAGGCCTAAATGTTAGCTCTACATATTCAGTGGGCTCTTCAGTGCTTTAAGTGTGTCATGCATTAGTTAAATGTGGATGAAAATGTCTCTTCCTCTATTGGCTAACCAATGCTCATAAAACATAAGATTCTACTACTGCTAGCAGCTAATGAAGTTATTTTTATACTTCAAATGGTAGAGGACCATGCTTTTCATACACAAAGTGTCAGGTTCCATAAAGTTGTCAGGAGATCATTACAGAAAGTGACCTCATGGGATTAAACCACAATATTTTAGAACATCACAGTACTAAACTAAGAGGCTATTAGGCCTCTTCCCAGTGCTGCTAGACACATGATGCGGTAGACAGAATTCTGACATAATCAGGGTTTGAATTACAGGAGAGCCTGGGGGGGCCTGAGCCCCCCATAAGAGACAAGAGCCCACCTGTAAGATATGAAAATCATAACTGGGGCGGGGAGGGGAGGAAGGCAGTTTTATTAGGGCATCATGATGGGCAGCCCACTTTTTTTTGGAGAGCCCCCCCCTGCAAAGGTCACAGTGTAATTTGAACCCTTGACATCATGGATCAGAATTGCCAGAACCAGCCTCTTCTTTTGAGCAGATGCAGAAGAATGAGAGGAGCGGACATCATCTTTGTGGGGAACAAAGGAGAGAAAATGTTTCAAATGGAGCCTTGGAGAGGCACCAAATCACTGCTCGGTGCCTTGATGTATCTTGTCAATAACTGGGGAAAATGTAATACAATAATGCAATGCAATTCCAGAATCTCCCCCTGGAGCTGTGAAGGGGCTCCCCAATACTGCTCATTAACGAATGGTTCTCCTGTTCTGCAACGTAAGCAAGCAACAAAAAGTTGGCGCTCATGTCCACACTTCTTCAACAGATGAAGTATACCTGTTCATCCCTATAAATGGATATAACACTTATTCACCAACACATGCACACAAACTTTTTTTAACTAGGACGTTACCAATGTCTTGTCATCTTGAGATGGACTTCACAAAGTATTTAATTTATGGGATATTCAATTTGAAATCAGAACATTACATCTCCTATTTCTAGTTCTCATCCTCTCTCACTTTATGCCCTTGGACAAATCACGGTTAGGCCAACAATTTTCGCACTAGTCTTGGAGCCTCAATCCACACTAAGGCATATAAACAACTGGCTTTGATTTTAGCAATGGTGAACAGCCAAAACCTCTGCTGATTTCAAAGGAAACTTCATATGCACATTTAGTGTTAAGTTTTAGCTCACCATACTTAAAAGCAGGGTTTGGTCTCCTCCATTTTCTCCTTCCATATGGAGCCATAAGCTTGAATGTTTTATGATAGTGCAGTACTCCTTTCCCCTCCATGCTCAGCAGCACATTCTCTCCCCTGCCACTTTCCTCCCCCATCCCATGCCCACCACTGCCACTGTCCTCAGCTGACCTGGGGCGGGCTCCAGAGCTGCTTCGGACCCATTCCAGCTTGGCTACATGTATATCCAGGTTGGGTAGAGACAGCACCAGTCCTGGGCAGATTCCCTTCCCGAACACATGCTTCTGGGCTGGTAAGGAACAGTTGTGCGAGGAGGAACTCTGCAGTGAGGAGGAACCTGTCTGCTGCTGTCCCTGGCTGAGTCCAGATTCACATGGAGCCCAAGTGGAGCAGGCAGGGGTGGCTCTGGAACTCATCCCTGGCTCTTGCTCCCAGAGACAGCGGTGGATGAGAGGGGAGGGGACATGCTGCTAAGCATGGAGGGGAAGGGGGGTTTCTTAGTTGCTTCAGGGGCATTTAAAAAAAAGTCTCTGGCTGTTGCTCCCACACTATGGTAGACAGAAAATGGGATGTGTCTGTGCCACTGCACCTCCCTACCTCTACCCCTGAATAAGTTCTAGAACAGACTGGAAGTAGGCTACAGGTTTTTGTTTTTTCCTTGCATGTGGCTGCCCTTTCAGTGTAAATCTTCATATGCTGTTAGCTTTCCTGCCCTTTGAAATTTTCTATGTTGTTTTGTGGAATAAATTTTTAATGAGAAGTGTTTTAAAATGAATCACAGCTAAAATTTGTCAGGTCTTCTTAATGTCAGGGCTTCATTAGCAGAACACTGCATATGTAAACACACGCTGCAGGAAAGGTGAGACCAAAGCAGAGCCGATAGAATTACCGTATTTACTCAACTATAAGACAAGTTTACCCTCCCCCCTCAATCAACATGGGGAAAAAGGCCCTTCTTCTTATATTTGCATACAAAGCAGAGAAGGGAATAGGTGGCTGCTGAGGCTCTGAATCTAACCCTGAGCCCAGGTCATGGACAGACCAACAGCAGCCTCCTGCCCCCCCCCCACAACACTTCCTCTCTGCAGATTCTGACCCATCCCATTCCCTCCCCCTGACTGTCAGGCACAGCTTGGCTCGTGCTCAGGTTGTGGTCTCTTCTAGGCATGGAGCACATGGAAACTCCATGGAAGCTCAGGCAACTGCTGAATTGCCACATGCTGTGCTCTAGGATGGAGTAGCCTGAGCAATATCCAACAGTAAGGAGGGTGGGGAGGGAAGGAGGAGGACACTGCAGGGAGCAGGGAGGGAAGGGGAAGAGAGTGTCAGTAGTTGGGGAGGAAGAGGCAAAGACTAGGGGTGCAGGGAGGAAGAGGCAGAGACTGGGGTGGGGGGTTTGGAGGATGAGGCAGAGACTGGGGGAATGGGAGGAAGAACAGAGGCTGTGGAGGGGTGCTGGTGGTGGAGGGGGCAGGAAGGCTGTAACGGGAAGTAGTGGGTGGGGCAGAGGGCAAGAGGGCCACCTCCCCTCCCCCCTACTGCTTTCCCTGTTGTAGCACAGTGGGGAATAGAATCCCATCCCCCCACACTGTTTTCCCTGTTGAGCACAGGGGGAATAAAGGGTGAGGAAAATTCAGGACAGCCCTCTAGTACTCAGTACTTAAGACTCTATACCTGGATAATTATAACAAATGGATAAATTCTGCATATTTAGAATCTTATTATTGGAGGGGCGGGTGGGGGTCATTTCATATTCAGGGTCTTCTTTGAGTAAATATGGTGCTACACTATACACCCATAACTGTTAATTTCGGGAGAATATAATTTGGTGAGGGGGGCATCAGCTGAATATTTTTTCAAGGTGGTAGTTTGATGAAGAATATGATGAAATGCTGAAATCCTGACACGGCTGGGGCGGGGGGGGGGGGG
>NW_017729028.1:27029629-27034255 GCF_001723915.1 Gavialis gangeticus | reverse complement strand
GGGGGGGGGGGGAGGGGAGGAGTGTGCGAGATATTTTAGTGCAGTTTTGTCCGAATTCAGTGCGGCTGGGGGCTGAAAACCATGCCAGCCAGACACTGAGGGGTGAGCTCCTGGGAACTCCCTTCCTCCCCAAGCAGGCAGTGCACAGCCCCCCAGGATCCTCCCTCCCTGCTGCACAGGCAGTACCAGTGGCAATGTCCCCTGCCCTGCACTGCGCAGGAAGCCCCAATGGCCTGTACCCTCCCCTCCCAACACCCTGCCCGGGCTCTCCCTTGCCATGCAGCAGTGGGGGAGGCGGCTTCTGGGGCCTACAGGCCTCATGCTGGCTGCTCATTGGCTGCCTGTGGCCCGTGGGCCAACAGGTAGACAATTCTGTTTTAATGCATGGTTGTGTATAGGGGTGAGGTGGCATGCGCCTGTGGCTGGAGGAGGGGTTTAATGTCTCATTTCTGTTCTTCGTGGTTTTGTGTTGTGCACTTTGTGTGTGCAGCAGCCTCAAAAGCTTCATAACTAAGTCTTTCTGAATTTTAATGATGTATTATTCATATTGCAAATACACGAGGCACGGAGCTTATATGCAGGGTCCTATCCCATACAGTTTACAGTCAAAAATAAGGCAGGCAGTCAATAGACAAGGAAAGGGGCACCAAATACAAGAAAAGTGAGGGTGATCAGATATCTTATTATTTTCAGAGATTGTATAAATGGCAGTATGAGGTATATGACAATTTTGTGGGATTAAGTGGAATAAAAGAGGAAGTAAAAGGATAAAACAAGTCTTGTGGAAAACAGTACTGCAACAGCAGCTTCTTCAACAAGAGCAAAAGGAACACAAAGAAATATTTATTTAATTATTCATTAGATTTATATGCCACCCTTCATGACAAAGGCTTGGGGCAGCTTAGAGAAGAGAACAAAATAACTTATAAACCAGACAAACAAAAGAATAAAACAGGAGAAATAAAGTAACTTGTAAAAGCCAACAGAATACTAAAATAAGATATAGAGCAAAAGCCTCCTAAACCGTATCCCCAAAATACTGGTCACGCACATTGTTTTTTATGAACAAAAAGTTCCCTTAAGCAAGTATGCTCCAGTGAGAAAGTCCACCTTTGAACAGTGTAAGGAGGAAACTCAGTATTAATGTAAAATGGTTTAGTAAAAAAAGAAGTATAATTTGTTTCAATAATGTTAAGATTATGGTAAGCTTGCCTGTGCCTTTACTGAATTTTGAAATAAAGCTACAATTTTTATGTCCCCCTTGCATAGAGCACATAACAACATATATGATTTTTTATTTATTATTTTAGCAATTGAAATATTTAGGCTATTTCAGGATATTATAGTAGCTTTTTGCTTTTTGTTACACAGACAAGTCTCAAACATCAAACAAGAGAATACCATTGGCCATAAAACGCCCTTTTTACAAACTTTATATAATGTACAGTTTTATAAACACCTGTTCTAAATGATATACTATTTTCTTTCATACTATATTATCAATGGTTTACAATAAACTGGCAACATGTTTCAAGTAGGACCCAAACAAGTTCTGTCCTGGGCCTCATTCTAGCCAGTAGTTTCAGTACTGACTTGGATGATGGAACAGAGTTAGGTTATTCACACTTACAATACTGGTGGATGACACCAAGGTAGAAGGAGTTGCAAGCCCTTTTAAGGCCAGGGCTAGAATTCAAAATTATGCTGATAAATCAGAAAAATAGTCCTAAAGCAACCAGATGAAATTCAATCCTGACAAATGCAGAGATCTACATCTGGGAAGGAGAAATCAAATGCAAAAATGCAAAACAAGGAATAACTAGCTAGACAGCGTTGTTGCAGAAAGGGCTCAGGGGTCACAGCAGTGCATAAATTAAATATAAGCCAATAGCGTCATGTCATTTCAAAAAGGAAAATCCATCTCTGAGATTGTGTGCGCGCTGTGTTGGATGCAAGAAATTGGAGGTAATTATTATGCCTGAATTGAAGTACTGTATCTAGTTTTGAGCCACAGACTTTAAGAAAGCTGTAGCCAAACCGGAGAAAGTCCAGAGAGGCACAGCAAGAACAATAAGAGGTTTAGGAAAACACGACCTATGAGGAACGTGTGAAGAGATTTGGTTCATTTTGCCTGGAGAAGAGAAGTCTGGAGAGAAACAGAAATGCAGTCTTTCAAGACATTTTAGAGAGGACAGTAATCATCTGTTCTCTTTGTCCTCTGGGATTAGAACAATCAGCTTAGTATGCAGCAAAATGATTTAGGTTGGATAATGGGAAAATCCTTCTAACTAAAAGGTAGTGCAGCACTGAACCAGGAGACTAGGCAGGTTGTAGAGCCTGCTCCATTTCAATGGGGAGTTCAGGCATGACCATATAAAGACTTTACCATGAAGAAAGGAAGGGCAGGGTTTTACAGCGTGACAGCTACTTTGTGGTAACGGGTAACGTTTTCTAGCATGTTATTACAGAATAACTGCTGTGCTGTAAATCCCTTTCCTCATTTGTCTCATGGCCACTTATTTATATATCCATATCCTTAAATAAACATCTGTTGGGGATGGTTTAGGTATGCTTGATCAATGCAGGATGATTTTTGGAAATCTCTTTCATCCCTGTATTCCTAAGATTCTGTGTTCTAGAAAAAATGTAGATTAGATTTGGTGAAAGGGATTTTTGCTTTGCATAAATTATTTAATAGCAGCCTTTAACTGCAAGTTATAAATGAAATGCATGTAATAGACTGTAAAGCCATATGGTCAACATTCAACCAACCAATAAGAGAGTCCCTTCAAAGAACAAGACACTAGTTTTATCTCAAGAAAACAAGCATCAAAAGACAATATTCTATTTGTAACTAGAGTTCATACTTTGGAAAAATACAAAAAATAAGAGGAATGTGTAAGCTGTTTCATAAAGCAGGCCTTCTTCCAACTATTTGTCAGTGAGCAAAAGTCTCTAGTTTAAACATATTTATATAAAAAGGTACTAAAAGTTGTCTCCTTGAAAATATTTTCTTCTATACATGCTCTACGTACTTTAAACTTGGATAAAAACATGGATGATTTGGAAAGAGGATAGTTGCTTCCATCTCACAATGCTTACTTTTAATGGTGTAAGCCTTTCTTGACCCTTAAATGCTTGAGATGACAGGCCTCTTTTGAGATGTATAGTTGCAAATATTGTCTATTTTATTACACACCTTCACATCATAACTTTGTGATACACTTGTTATGTTAATAGTGAGATGGCTTATGAATGATAGAGCAAGAGCACTTGGTGCTACTACAGGTTACTAATGTGTATAATTTATTTCTATTAATTGGAGAATTAGTTACTTGGCAAGTACATTAAATTCCTTGAGCAGAGAGAGACTTTGCTGTGTTAGCCTGAAGTCAGGCAGAAGGCAAGATTGAGTTGCACAGTTTAACTAAATCAGAGATGCATAAGTTTTCATAAGCAACAGCTTGCTTGCTTCATCAGACGGCATGAAGGGACTACCAAGTAAATTCCTTACCAGTGTCGATAACGAAGAGCCACCTCTCCAAAAGTTGTTAACAAGAAAAAACAACGGCTTCTTTGATGACTGCTTAATGTGACGGAGATCTGGAGGGTTGGAGCAGACTTGATTAATCGAGTCTGCTCTGCACCGGAGCTGATGCGCACTGGGCCACGTCACGTGCAGTTGTAGAAGTGGCGAAATGTGCGTCAGCACACAGAAAACAATGGCAGTGCGCTTTTGAATTAAAACACCTTTGAGATATTTTCATCCAAAAGCACGCCGCCACCGTTTTCTCACTGTGGAACAAGCGTGTGTACAAATGCCCTAAGAGTTAAGTCAGTTTATAAAGACTATTTTGAGAGCTGAAACTTTTAAGCAACAACTAAGGCTGTTGGAACTTGCTTGAAGTTGGAGTTTAATTTCTTTTGAACCCTGATGAAACTAAATGGGTAACTCAAAATGGGCCAAAGAAAACAAAAATATTACACTAACCACAAATAACTGTAAGAATTTCCCACCATTTTAATTAAAATGTTACTGGGATCAGCGCTAAGCCAAAGAGAAGATGTCACAGCTACTTTTGTACTTAGACAAGTATGAAAGAGGTGTATTTTTCTTTCTCTATGTCGTTATAGGAAGGAAGGGTTATGAAAACCCTCTTAGTTAGAAAAAACTGTCTGAATTTCTTCCTACCGTCAAACTTACAGTAGTCACTGTAGCTCAACCCATTTACTTCTGCATGCGGCAACCATTCATCTGAGTCGATCAAGGAACAAAAGGATCTACAGTACAGCATAATTTCAGGACTTCGGCATGTGTTCATAAGTCACAACCGTAAAGCACTACTAAGGGATTAGATTAAAAATGTTCTTGTAATGTTTTTAATGGGATATTGGAATTCATTTGTAATTTAAGATACTAACATTTTCTCCTGTTAAACACCAAATTGTTTAGACCAGGAATTCCTGGTGAGGAGACATGAGGTAACCTTTAGTAAACAGAAAGCAGTCATGGGATTTAATTCTGATTTAAGGTTCTTGATGAACATTGATTTGCTTGTCTCAAGACACTGTTTTAATTTTTTTTTTTAAGCAAGTGACTTAAATACCTTCTTTGGTTTCATAGGA
>NW_017729028.1:27026907-27029618 GCF_001723915.1 Gavialis gangeticus | reverse complement strand
TAAGCAAGTGACTTAAATACCTTCTTTGGTTTCATAGGACTTATTTAAGATTACTCACATAAGCCTATTTGTAAATTAAAGTTCTTCACAATTTATCATATGAGACTCACTTACCTTTAAACGTAATCTGTTGTCCATCTATAAATTCTCTCTCTTATCCATGATTTACTAACGTATTGCTTATTACTAATTTATTAAGCCAAAGCTGGACCCACTCTTAGAGGTGAAACCTCCGTTATAAGCTCTCCAAAGAGGAGTGTCCAAAAAGGGGATTGTATCTGAAATAACCATGGTTTTAATTTTTTTTCCTATAAGAATGAAATAGTTCTAGTCATGCTGTAATAATTCTGCTCATCTTTACTAATAAGGTCACCTGGACCATGAAAATGACTCCACATGACTAAAAGTGAGAGTAATGTCCCTGAATTGACTGCAACAGAAACAGTTATCAGGATTTAGCCTACCATGTCTTGTTTCGCTAGGCCTGTGATGTTTGATTATTTTTTTAAATAAAATTACTTGGCACTCAACCCTTTATCCTACAATAGGGCTCATTTTAATGCTCATCATTCCTATAAACAGAAAGTTGTCTCAAGGTGATTTTGGATGCACAAGGTTTACACTTGAAATCTTCAACTAAATAGCTTTGGGGGAAATTCGGGCCCCATTTAAATCAGTGACAAAATGCCCATGGACTTCCATGGGATAATGAATCCTCCCTCTTTTTTATAGCAGCAGGAAGACTTACAACTATTAAAAAATGGGAGATAGATACCTTTGGTCTCAAATTCATGTGTGCCTAGATTTATTTTTAATGGCATCTAGATTAGTTTAGGAGAAATTCTAACACCTTTTTTATTTACATGTTGACTTTCCAAGCCCACTAGAAATCTCTCCTGAAATCTGATGTCTGTGTTTTCCAGCCTGCGGTAACACAGTGACACTTCTTTATAGCCACCTGTCTGGCTTCTCTAAAAAACCTCTTATGATTTGTAAAATATCCTACTTTCTGCAGGCTAAAGGCATATAAAAGCAAAGTCTGTAACACTTTTTAAGGTCTCCCAAAATGTTCTACGCAGTGGTCGCATCTACATGAGCCGTGGACTGTGCAGTTCTTACTGTGCAGTCATTTAGTACTTGCTTGACCAAGTACTAAATGTCTGAGCAGTGACCAGCATTACTGCACAGTACCGTCCATGCATAGTTATTTTTAGATGCTACTGCGCAGTAGCGTTGCTGTCATGGTTCGTGCCCGGAGATGCTACATCACTGTGGCAATGAGCTACGGCGCAGTAGGTCATTGCTACTGTGCTGTATGTAGCGTCTCGTGTAGACGCGCCCAGTAATGAGTTAGTTACCAGTTATTGTTTTACTACATAGGCATTTTATACACATATGAAGTTTATCTGTTGGCAGTAGCATTTTTATTTTGAAATAAAAATTCAGTGGAGAGCAATACTACTGTTGTCTTTTTCTAAAGCACACCTCATGTAAGCGCTAGGGCAAAAAAGTGACATGTGATGTCATCTCACAATGTCACTGGCTTTGTGTTAGTCTGCAATCATTTTTCTAACATACTAAAAATAACCGATTCTTCCAATCAGCATCCTCTGCATATGTCTATTCAGTGCAAGGCAGTGGCACGCTGAGAAACCCTGTGCTACTTCTACACAACTTCACAGCCTGCACTTGTGCTTCTGTACTGCTGCCGGTTCAGGAGCTGCTTTGTACAGTGCTACAACAGGGTTTCTCAGCGTTAATTGTTCCAAACCACAAGCATTTTACTTACAAAATAGTTTTGCTGGAGATTCTGTCAAAACGAAATCAAATTAGAAAAAAATATGGTTCAATTGAAATAGTGTTTTCTAAAGGTAAATTGTTTCAAGCAAAATGTACTTCAGTGGGATGCTCAAAGCAGCAAACCCTAGGCTCGGTATCTTTGTCTGTACTCAGAAACTATTAATTTTGTTAAAGCACTGCAGAAACTAATAGACTTAAATTGGTCAAATACTCTTTTTTGGGTAATAGATATTTTTCAAAACCTAGCTGAAACAATGATGGTACTCAATAAAGAGTTTGGCTCTATGCCTATTACAATATATTCACGTGCAGTTATACAGATGTTAACATACAGAACTGTCAAAACA
Organism: Gavialis gangeticus; assembly: GCF_001723915.1. Classification (NCBI taxonomy): domain Eukaryota; kingdom Metazoa; phylum Chordata; order Crocodylia; family Gavialidae; genus Gavialis; species Gavialis gangeticus. Next base: position 27,027,471 of record NW_017729028.1, on the reverse strand, counting down.
AGATTAAAGAGAAAACTGTTTTGTTGACTCTTTTACACTTTTTGATGTTAATTTTCTAGTCAGCTAAACCTTGATTTTTTTCTTTTCCTTAAAAGTGTTAGATCTTTATTTCTCAACTCCCACTTGTGTACTTGCTATTTCCTCCTAGCAGTATTTTTAAAGGTAGTAATATATCATAGTAAACTGTGACTAGGATAATTTGGTGCATTCCTCATGACACTAAATTGCTAAAGACTGAAATATAATCTTCAGTTGGCTGCACCTTTTTAATATATAATGCTGTAAGTGCAAAGTAAGATCGAAGATGAACTAGCTGCCCAAGGGAATTTTTTCTGCACATTCTATAAAATATAAAAAAAATAAGTGATTTAGGTTAAATTTTCAAAAGTCCTTAAGTCACTTAAGCCTCTTGTATTTAAGCTAATAAGTGACATGAGTGCTTTTGAAAATTTTATGGAACATATAACTTGTAATAAAAAAATAGTGATATTTCCTATAGTAATAAGGTCAAACTGTATGCTCATAAGTGTCAAGAAATGCCAAAGATTTAAAAGGTAATTGTTA
>NW_017729028.1:27023641-27026896 GCF_001723915.1 Gavialis gangeticus | reverse complement strand
CAAAGATTTAAAAGGTAATTGTTAGAGGAGGGCATTCCTACTATAAGATGGCTATTTAGTATGTTATTAGAGTTTAAAATCAACCTGTTCTGCAGGAAATTTCCTGCCCCTTTAACAACCATTTCGCATGAAAACAAGTAGTCCTTTTCTGCAGGAAATGTGAAATTCTAGGAATTCAAGGAAGAATGATTATTTCCTTAAATATACTACTTTTAAGCAGAGGTACAATAAGAGAAGAAGAGAGTTCATCAATGGAGAAAAAATGGCAAATACTATTGTAGTTCTCTATCTGGCCTGACAAAAGACTTGAACACGAGTTTCAATCGTCCATGACTAGACAGGGCATTACCTGAAACTGGTTCTTTTTGAAATTACAAAAGGAACACAGCAGCTTTTTTATGAACTTTGTGCCACAGGCCAAAATATACATCCAGGAATATTTCCAACGTATATAAAAATGAGTCAACAGCAACACCTGATGAGAAAGGGGTAGATTAAACATGAGAAAAAGTCTGATCCACAAAAGGGAAATGCAGATTTTTAAATACACCATGTGCTGCTGATTAAGTTTCACAAAGAAGTGCTCATGTAGACTAGGATATATATTGAGTATAGAGGAGGTAGCAGCAACAGGTATCACAAATAAGGAAAGGTTGTAGAGCAGCTGGGAAACTAGGACATGAAGGAGTCTGAGATGTCAGAGACGTGGGCCAAACTATAGAGAAGGCTGGCATGTCTGATAATGTGAAAAACAATACTGAGGGCAAGAAGGATGAAAAGAAAAATCTGAGTTCAAGGGGAGAACACTAAGTGAACACGCGGGGATTATTTCAGGACTGTCACTGGCAGAACAATCAGACTGGAAACTATCAAAAAGGTTGTTTTACACAGTTAAAAAACGTATCAACCCTGCCTCCTTTCTTCTCTCTCCCTCTCACCCTCCCGCATACAATGAAAGCTTTGGTGTCCTTAAAGGAAGTCCTATGTGAGTAAAATCCTCACGTACTAGGCAAGCTCCAACGACAAGTATCAAAAATAATGACACGTATTAAAAATAAAAAACCTAGAATAAAATTTACCCAACTTCTTAAGCTGACAGGTATAGAGAGAAAAACCCTCTGCTATATTGGACCTTCCTCAAAGAAACTTCTTTTCCTCCCATGAAAATAGAGCTGTAACTATGCAGCTGTGGCAGATGTTAGTATATGAATATTTATATATCCAGAGGATATTTTGGTCTACCTCACTAGGCATGTTAATATTTGAATAGATTAATCAAAGCACTGGGTTCATGAAACAATGACAAGCTGCCCCCTCATTTCCTTACACAAAGATGCAATTCACATTCCAAGGAACCTGCCATCCTCTGATGTGCTCAGCTCCAAAGTATGTGATACTGAAAGCGAAGCACCGACTACTTTGAAACCCCTGGAACTTATCATGCAGTCTAAGCAGAACAACACGTTGTAATGTATCTTTTAATTGGTAAAAGGATTTGAAAATTGATTTAAATGGTAGTTCGGAACAGGAAAACTCTTTAGGTAATGCATTTAGTTTTTTAGGCTGGAATTTATAAGTAACTGCAGTTGTTGCTTAAGGCACTTTTAAAACAAGTAAATTGATCTGAGAGGGGATAAAACAAAATGCTCAGCCTTTGTCTCTCTCAGGGATCTCACTACTTGAGTTCTAGAGCCTAAAATTGAAGCCTCCATTCACTTTATGGCTAAGTTCTGCTTTGCACTGGTGTAACTCCAGTGGAGCTACATGGAATTAAAACTGTGTTAATACAGGGATGAAACAGGGCTATTTTCCCATCTGATGAGGATTCTTCTAAACTCGAGACTGCTTGAAATAAAATCTCGTATCTCCTACCCCACGCAAGTGACTCCAATATGTTAATCCCATGAGAACAATGTACCGATCATTAATTCTCGTGTATTAATAGTACCAAGAAGCACATCAGTATTTATAGTACTGAGATTTGCAGCTGTCACAAGTGATTGAAAAACAAGCAGGGTGCATACAGAAGTGCAGCTCCTGGGTCTAAATCATGACAAGTCATAGAAAGCACTATAAATTAGACCAATCCTCCCAATCCAACACAGGTTAGCTGTTGGGTCAGAAGGGCGGAGGATTGGAGCCTACCCAAGGAGAGAGGCTGAGTCTTCCCCTGCTTTCCCCCTGTGTTTCTTCCCCTGGCTCTACTCCTACTCTCGGCGCTCTGTTGCTGTGTCTGAATAGGAGGCAGGGGGAGAAGGCAATGGAGGGAGGTCTTCTGGGGTCTTCTCAGCCCTGCTGGAGTTGGGGGAGCAGGTAGGCTGGAGCCCCCCTGAGGTGAGGGGCTCCAATCCACTTGCACCCCTGCTCCAGGCAGGATGGCTGAGAAAACCCCAAAAGGGACCTCCCTCCCCTGCCTTCTCCCCCTCTCATCCAGAGACAGCAGCTGAGCCAGGCAGCCAGACAGAAATTAATGAAGTCGCTCTGCTTAGGAGCAGCTTCATTTGAACCCTCATACAACAAGGGTTAATTTGTTGTGCCATTGAAGGGATCTGCAACCATGCTCTTCTGTTTGGTCATGGCATTAGAGTGATTTCACAGAGCCGACTGCACGACAAATATCATGTCTATCTGCACCTGCAAGTTCCTTTAAGTAACTGTTATCCTTCGAATATGGGGCCATCTTGGAATTTACTCGCTTATGAAATTTAAGAAAACATTGGCCTTGTCCCTTGTTCTTGAGCCAATTTTGGGAATGCTTGTCTGGATTTTTGATTTGACATCTATTTCAATCCACGTTACAGATAGGATGAAAACAGTAGATGGAGTGACTTTCTTGCTTTGACAAGAACTGTGACATCTAGAGGAGCTAACCTTGAAGAACATTATCACATTTCCTTGGCTGAATAGCGACAATCAATTTGTCCCTGAGGCAAGCTGGGCAGACTGAACTCCTAGCCTGACTCAGCCCAAACTTCTTTCCTGTTTTTCACTTTTCTGCAGACTTCTGCCTAATGGTGCACACGTCCGCACAAGACGTTTACTGCAGAGGTGCTTAATTAGCTCCACGGCAAATTCTCCGCATTTTATTAGGCTTCAGTAAACTAATAAACCCTGCTGTAGGATAGTACCTGTCAAAACAAATACTATCCTGTGGTGGTATTATTTAGTCTATCACAATGCAAGTGTAGACACTGATGGGCCTGGCTGGGGCAAGAGGGTGTTCCAATGCACGGCTGCCTCCCAGCTAGCCCCATA
>NW_017729028.1:27013110-27018641 GCF_001723915.1 Gavialis gangeticus | reverse complement strand
TTATTTAGTCTATCACAATGCAAGTGTAGACACTGATGGGCCTGGCTGGGGCAAGAGGGTGTTCCAATGCACGGCTGCCTCCCAGCTAGCCCCATACTGAAGCACCCTCGTGCCCCAGCCAGCCCCTCCACAGCATGCTGAGCTGGGGAGGGGGGGTAGCCCCCTGAGCCCTCTGACAGCCAGGGCTGTGTTGCCCTGGCTCAGTGTGTTGTGGTCCCAGGCAGAAAAGTAAATGTGGCACCTGGGAGCAATAAACTCCATTGCAAACTGCACCAGAGTTGATTCAGTCAAATTAAGAGCACATGTAGATGCGTCCAGTGATGGCTACAGTCCACATGTGGCTAACTAGCAAGATACTGATATCTTTCTTAGTAAAGGATTATAGCCAGTGTCATGAATGAATACCATTATCAGAATTTAGCAAGTGTAAGAAAATCAAACAGTCTATTTAAAATTGTATAAAAGGCTTGCCATCACGGTATCAAAATACCTTACAAAACCTAAGGATCTTTTGCTTACTCTCCAACACACTCCATCAGTGCTTTTGATTTTAGTTGTGAAAGTCCAAAAATGGTTTTTACATTTTTGTCTGAAGAAGGCGGAACAGTGATTCTATTGTGTTCTGGGAGATTGCTGAGAAAGTCCCGTTCCTTGGGAAAATGCATCTCATCCTTGTTTTTCTTTCCTCCTATTGTTCCCATGAAATGAGCTATCATAGAAGGCCGTGCTCTTGGTCCCTGCAGTTACCTTGAGCCAATCCTGTAGAAGACTCAGAAGGTAATTATCAAAACTTGATTTTTTAAAACCATATATACATACACTGATGAAAGTCAGGACAGGGCATTGTTCACAACTATTTGAATATTCAGTTTCAGGGGAGAATATACGGTGTGTATTATCTGGAGGTTTCAGAAGCTCCAGACAATATATACCATAAAGAAATCAAGAGTGAACTGAAGAGTAATCTTATAATAAAGAAAGGAAATCAAAATACAGTCAGTGAATTGAAAAGGAAATTTAGAGGATTAGAGCTCTTAACAGCTGGCTTGCTAGCCTGAATGTAACACAGGTTGTTTGTGGCTCCAAAGGGTGGCTAGCAGTTTACTGAATATGTTGGCAGCTCCATACCAGTTCTATAGGCCCCGTAGCTACATACAAATAAATAAATAAAAGCAGCTATCAGTGGCACTGATCTCCAGAGTTTTAGCAAAAAAACCAACTCTTCTGAAAACATTTTATTAGGGAACCATCAGCAGAACTCAGGCGCATTTTCCATTCGAGCTCTGCTTACAGATATATGACCACAGTTCATGCAGCTACTGCAAGGGTGGGCCACTGCAGCAGTGTGTCAAGGAAGGAGATGGAGAACCAGATTTTCAAGTCAGGGGATTTGTGTTTTTTTTAAATTAGGGAAACATTTTATGTATGCCTAATACAAGGTTTCTTCCCCCCCCCCCCGAATAATTTATTTAACCAACAGTAAACATGGATAAAGTAGGACAGAGTGAGGTTCCACCTGATGATGTAAGTTAATGATTACAAAAGCTTATGCATCTCTGATTAGTCTATAAGTTGCAGAACAGCAGCTCTGAGCTTGGTATACATGACCCACCACCTCTTGTTTAACAGCTTCACTGCCCCACGTATCTTGCTGGCGGCTCACTCTTTTACTGATCCCTCGCCATTCAGTCAATTTGGGCAACGTTTTCTGCTGCCAGCCAGCCGTGGGCCTTGATGAACTGTTGTCACTGAGCTCCCAATACCGCTGCCGTAATAGCACCTATCTCAGCACCTTGGGTACAGGCACAGCATTATGTCCTCTGCCTCATTCCTTGGCACCATTAACAGTACAGCGAAATGACTCTGACCTGGGAACACAGTGTTCTCTCCCTTTCTTTGAGTTCTGTGATAAATGGGCTGTTGTTGGTGTGGTTTTCCTCAGAAACAAAGCACAGTATCATTTTATAACAGATACAGGCTCAGCCAGCCTTGGTCTTAGCATTCCAGATCTACCCTGCAACCCGAATCTCCCGGCCGACAATGAAACACTTTGTTGTTGCACCATCAGGACTTAATTTCCCCCTCCTTGCCCTGCAACAACATCCACAGGAATGAAGGCATCTGAAATCAGACTGAAACCCTGACAAGGGCTCCAAAGCCTTTCAAGACCAGCAGAGAGAAAAAGAGAGACAGAGAAAAAAAGGGAGCAAGCATGTGAGTGTGTGGAAATTATACTGAATTAAATTTAATTAAATCTAAGCCTTGACAATGTTTAAATAACAGGACTCCATGACTAGCCTAGAAAGGGCTGCATGGACCTGTCATTTAAATTAAAAGAGCACAATAGCTAAATGCCAGCCTCAAAGTAGGTCTTTTTCATTGCAGAGATACTGTATTAAAAAGTTATTATGAAGCAGGAGTTTTCAATTCCATCATGGTTTGAAAACAGCCATCTCAAACTTCACATGAAATAAAAACACTTAATGTCACTATCAGAAGATTTAAAGCTATTTATGTCTCTTTGTTCTCATGAAGCTTACAACATGCGGTATTTATCCCAGACAGCTGTAGAGGAACCAAAACAAAACCCTGAAGTTGCCCTCTTAAGTTAAGTATCAGTGTCTTGGAGGAAAGAGTCATCTGCTCTAAAAGTGGACAAAAGGACTACAACAAGTAGTGGTGAGCACTAGCTTGTCTATAGCAAAAAAATACAATGGTAAAGAAACACTATCAAGCTTTTGCGCAATGAATATTACTATTTGAAAATAATGTGAAAAGAAACAATGTCAGTATTTTGCACTTCTGCATACAGCTTCTTAGATGGAATACCCTTTGGCTGCTTACACAAGTTACATTTTTAATGTGACTGGGCCCCTAAAAACGCTCTACAGCTGTGCTGTGACACATGCATGGCTGCAGAGTGCTTTTAAAGTGGCCGATGGTACAAAAAATTAACCCTCCTCAAATGAGGTATTAGATGAAGGTGCTCAGAGTGCCTTAGGGAACTTGTGTTCCCTAGGGGTAACTTTTCATGTACTAGGCTGGACTGATGCAGTCCAGCCCCTCCAGCCCTGTCCCTTGGGGCTGTTAGCAAGGGGGAGGGGAGGCAGAGGGATAGTGCAGGCAGGCTCAATTCTGCTGGCCAGGAGGGCTAGTGCAGGCAGGCTCGAACCCCACCAACCCAACAGGTGAATGTCCGTTGGGTCAGGGGGGCGCTTCAACTCATCGTGCTTTAAAGTGCCATGAGTTAGAGCAGGAGTCTAAACATTGATCTGTGCCCTTAGTTTGCCTAAATGGCAGTTTTCTGGTCATGTAAGTGGCAGACCACAAAGGTCTGTCCTGGTCCCAGTGCTGTTCAATGTATTTATTAATGATTTGGATGTTGGCATAGAAAGCTTCTTGGGCAAGTTTGCAGATGGCATGAAACTGGGAAAGACTGCAAACTTGTTGGAGGACGGACATCTAATTCAGAAGGATCTTGATGGATTGGAAAGCTTTGTTGGAAATAACAGGATGAAGTTCAGTACTGACAGATGTGAAGGGCTGTACCTCAGGAAGAATAATCATAATTACAAATCCGAAATGAGAGATGTCTAGCTGGAGAGACTGAGGGACCTGAACCTGTTCAGCCTCAGCAAGAGGAGGCTGAGGGGGGACCTGGTGGCTGCCTACAAACTCATCAGGGGAGATCAACAGCAAATAGGTAGAGCCCTTTTCTCCCCAGGACCACCTGGGGTGACGAGGAACAATGGTAATAAGCTGATGGAGAATATGTTTAGGTTAGAGATCAGGAGGCAATATTTTACAGTTAGGGTGGCCAAAATCTGGAAACAACTTCCCAGGGAAGTGGTCCTTGTCCCTACCTTGGGCAAATTTAAGAGGAGGTTGGATGGTCACCTGTCTGGGGTCTTGTGAACCCAGCATTCATTCCTGCCTGTGGCAGGGAGTCAGGATAGATGATCTGTTCAGGTCCCTCCTGACCCTAGCTACTATGAAATTATGAATGGCAGCACAACCGAGAAGGATCTGGGAGCCTTGGTAGATCAAAGATGCAAAGGTGAAGGTAAACCAACAGTGCGCCCTTGATGCCAAGACGACTAACAGGATACTGGGCTGCATTAGTAGGAGTGATGCTAGCAGATTGAGGGAAGTGGTTCTTCCCCTCTATCCAGCACTGCTGAGGCCACATCGGGGGTACTGTGTTCAATTTTGACTACAGAAAGGATGTGAACACATTGGACAGAGTCCAGGGAGGGCCATTTTGGGCTCCACGTTTTTTAAAGGACATGGAGAAGTTAGACAGGGTCCAGAGGGGGGCGACAAAAATAATACAGGTCTTGGAAGGCAAGTCATACGAGGAGAGGTCGAAGGAAATAGCCATGTTTAGTTGGCAGAAAAGGCACTTAAGAGGGAATATGACAGCAGTCTTCAAATACTTTGACAGCAGTCTTCAAAAACACCTTTTCTCTCTTGCTGAAGAGAGTAAGACATGGACCAATGGCCTGAAGTTGCAGCAAAGTAGGTTTAGATTGGATATCAGGAAAAAAACCTGTGTATTGGTAAAACAGTGAGACAATGGAATAGACACTGACTTCCTAGGAAAGCTGTAGACTCTCCATCACTGGAGTTTTTCAAGAAAAGGTTGGATAAGCATTGATCAGGGAAGATCTAGGAGTAGCTATGCCTATACTCTACTATAGGTTTTTCCTATGCTTCTGGGATTTTCCAGTTGCTGCACTTGGCTGGTGGGGGGAAGGGAGGGGAGGAGGTGGATTTTTTTCCCTTCCAGCTGCTACATACATCATGATTTTTAAAAGTCTTCCTCAGAAGCACTGGGTGTTGGCTGCAGCCAAGGCTGGGGATTGTGCCTGGGGTTGTGCCAGTGCTCCTGCTGGGACTGAAACCCAGACACTAGCCCATTAGCCCCTTCCACTCAAGGTCAGACCATTTGCCATACTTGGGATCAGGAAGGAACTGCACCCTTGCCTTGGAATCTCTTGAGCAACCTTTGCAGCGACACGGTGTTGGCCACCATGGTCCCCCTGCTTTACTTGTGGCAGATCAGGGTCTTGTGTCTTGTGTAGTGACTGTGTAGCTTTGCTAGGTGATCAGACAATGGATTTGTGTAGGGTGGCTTGGATACCAATGCTGCTGCCTCAGGCAAGGGGTGGGACTAGATGACCTATAGAGGTCCTTTCTAGCCCAACTACAATTGGACTCTATGATTCTATGCCAGGATCTTTAGGGCTAGAAGCTTGTGGGTGGAGGCTTAATATCTCTGAAAAACAGCATACGGACAAATGTGCAAGTTACAGTTCATTAAAAAGGGGCAGGGAATTACCACAGAGCAGCTGCTCCATAACAACTGTTCATGCGCTTGCTTTTACAGCGCAATAAGTGCCAGCTAAACTGTGGTAGACGCTGTTTCAATGAGAGCGAAGTTTCTCTGGTTCAGGGTTTTGTATTATGTTGTAACAGCATGCACAAGACCAGTTACATCAGAGGAGCTGATGCATGGTAAGTCCCACCCA
>NW_017729028.1:26992494-27008110 GCF_001723915.1 Gavialis gangeticus | reverse complement strand
GGACTTCTTGTTGTCCTTAATCCGGGAAGCCAGCCCCTGTTCCATCTCTGCCTTGGCCTTCCTAACCATCCCCCTACATCCCCGAGCAACTGCTGAATAGTCCTCCTTAGTGATGACCCCTCCTTTCCATTGGGAGTAAGCCTCCTTTTTGGCAAGGAGACATTCCCGGATGTTTTTAGTGAGCCATGGAGGCTTATATGCTTTCCTGCCCCCTTTGACCCTGCTGGGGATTACCTTCCTCTGGGCTTGGAGGATCGTCTCCTTAAGGAGCGACCACTCCCCTTGGACACCCGGCTCCCCTCCCCTCTGAGTCTTCAGCGCTTCTCCAACTATCCTCCTTAGCTCGTTGAAGTTTGCCCTCCTAAAATCTAGGGCCACCACCTGACTGCTTGCCTTTGCCACCTTGCGCTGAATGGTGAATTCTAGCAGGCAGTGGTCACTGTTGCCCAGGGGGTCAAGCACCCGCAGTCCCCTCACCAGGTCGTCGCCCGTGGCCAACACCAAGTCCAACAAGGCATCCCCCCTGATGGGGCTGTGCACCTCCTGGGTTAGATGAAGGTCCTGGACTCTCTCCAGGAACCTACGTGAGTGCTTGGACCTGGCCGACTGCTCTTCCCAGCAGATTCAATTTAATTTGTTTGTCATTTCCTTAGGGTACTTTTTAGGTGATAGACTTCAGGCACACAAATGTGAAAACAGCCAGTGTCGGCGACAGGTTCAAAGTCCAGGAGCTCCTTACCCTGAGACTTGTGCTCAGAGCATTAGATTATAACTCCCTTGATCCGAACAAAATACCCCTTTACTGCTCTGGTCAACTCATAGCTTATCCAACCAACTGAAGTCCCACCCACACATAAAACCAGAAGAAGACGGCAGTGCCTTGGAAGACATCACTGCATGTGATCTAGAAGGAGACTAGGGCCTAGCCATTAGCAGCTGGTCTCAAAATGTTGGTTGAAAGTTCAACCCCCCTGGTTTGTTAGCTGAACCATCATGACCTAAGTGGACACTGAGAAAGCTCCTCTACAGGAAGATTTATAATCACACCGTGCTCTCCTCTGCCAAGAAATGCTGTTGCTTTGGGTTTTAAATTAGCAGGTGCCTGTTATTTTTTCTTCTCCACAGATCAACTGTAATAACAAATCAGCCAAGTCTGAAATATATTTTTTGGTTTGCCTGATAAGCTGAAAATTAGGGTTGAGTCCATCCATCACATCACTTCTCTAAACACACGGATGGTCACACTTTATGTCTGGGGCTGTCAAATGCAAAATAAAGAAATGGTCAGCTGAAATATGCAACACTCTTTGCAGGAAAATTTAATGTCTGCATCTTTTAACAGCTCACCCTCTCCTCTGCATGGACTACCTGAAAATCAGCGCCGTGCTGAAATGTGATGGGGTTGCTGAGACAAAACATTACCCACACTGTGAACTGTGAAGTTGAGCTAAAGGTGCCAGGAAATCAAATACTGTAATACAGGACAAATGACATTTCTGAAAGCAACAAATATCCTTTTCTCCAGCTCTACACTTAAATCCAGTGGAAGCATGAAGCAGAAGGGGACAACCTACTGTGAAAAATACAGGAAATGATAAAAGGGCAGAGCTGTTCGTAGCTCTCATACAAATTACGGAAGTCTGGAGTTAAAGATGATTTCCCTTTTTTTCCCCTCTGTTTCACTCTCTTCCTTCGCTGATAAATGCATTGAGAAAAATGGATAGCTGCTTACCAGAACACATTGTCACAGGTAATCTTCCCAGATCCTAAAATGGGTCTTCAATATGCTTGCACCTTTGGGGGCTGAAATTAGACCTACTGACTTATGGGTGCACCTCTCTTGCTGAGGAGCCAGTCTGCTGTGATTACTTCTAGAGCAGTGACATCTTCTCGACCGGATAAATTCTTATGAGTAAATCATTAATAACAGTAATGATGTATATGCCTACAGTTCAGAAATAGGGAGGATAATGGAAATGTCAAATGTGATAGAGGAAAGCCCAGAAGTTTGGTTTTGCCCATAGTCTATTTAAGCCAACAAGAAGACATCCATGAACAGATGCCGGAGACAGAGATGCTGACAAAGCATCCAAAAGGAAATGTCAGCAAGGCAGAGGTATCCAAGGGGCTGCTAACAGAGATTTTGATGTCTGGCTGAAGTGATATAGCCTTCCCTCTGAACAGTCCCAGTACAGTAAATGCAGATGAAACCTTAACTTGGGCGTCTGTAAATCCAGAGTAAGACAGTTGTGAAGGAACTCCAGCATGCAATATATTTTTCTGCCCTTGATGTTACTCCCCAGACAATAATCTTTTTAAGTATTAACCGGCTAAAGGGTATATGTTCTATTCAAGGACTTTTATCAAGAAGTCAAAAATGTAAAACTTTCCCTCTTAGGAAGCTTCATTTTATATTCTAGGCAATCAACTTTCGTCTGTCGGAGTTGAGTTGCCTGGTGGGACCTTAGTTTCTTTCTGTATGTTAGGAAGAGAGTAGTTCTATTATGCCGACTAGTCCCAATAAGAATGATAAATGTGGACACTAGGGTTTATATGGTGGAAGACCCCAGTCAGAATCAGAACCCTGTTATGAATGGCATTTTGCAAAGACAGTTAAGCATTGCACAGTAGTGAGTATGATGCTATCAGAATCAATAGCTCTCTCCCCTTCCTGGCTTCCTACAGTGTCCAAGACAGAAGCAGATATAGTTGGGAAGAAATACAGAATTTTTTTTGGCCAAGAATGGGACAGCATACTTGTGGATGCTGACCCCTAATCTGTCTTCTTGACAGAACATTTGGTTTCGTTATTGCTGGCTTGTCAAATGTTCTACTTATATCCTGGCTACATCTCCGGATGTAGGAGCAATTTTGCATTGTCTATCATTGGTCTGCTTAGACAGTCCACCATTTGCCTGTGTGGTACACCACAGGCCGCAGAATGGGGTGGGCCACCCAGGCCATGGCCCGACCAACTTTTACCACGTTAATTTATATAACCCACAAATTCACAATTGTCATTCCGGTTATAACTATATAGCTATTTTTTAACTGCATAGCTAGCTAAATAAACGTACTAAAAGTTGGTTGGGCCATGGCCTGGGTCGCCCACCCCATTCTGCAGTCTATGCGGTACACAAAGAGCAGATCTGTCTTTCCTGGTGTAGGTATGCGCTAAACATCTCACAAAGGGAGCAATCTGTTAATGCCTCCCTTACTGGTTCAGGTAAATTACGGCTGTGTGAAGTATCCCTTGAGTATGAAAGGCACCCATGCTTTCTATCCATTTTAGGTGGTTCATAATTCTAACCAGTCATTGCTATTTTTCTTCTACCATTTGAGACCAAATGCCTTGGACTGTCTAAATGGACTGTCCATACCTCTCGGTCAAAATTCACACTTCCTGTCAAGTTGTGAAGTTTGGAGCCCTCCCTCTCTCACCCATCATTGACCAAACTTGAATAATTCTGATAGGATCTTGATCTTAGTTGGTCAGGATAGTATAGGTAGGAAAGAAAGGAGAGAAGGAAAAGCTCTGGAGGGATCATTCAGAAAAAGTTATCAAAAGACACATTCACCAGCAAGAGAAGCAGAAGAGACTGGATAGGGGATTGTGAGGAAGGCTGACTCTCTGTATGATTGTCATTGCTTTCTGTTTTTTGTTCCTAATAGCTGAATACTTTGTGGTGAACGGTCTCTTTGTCCCCAACAACGAGTACTTGTTTGAACAGCTCTGATCTGGTTCTTTATTTATCATGAAATCATGCTTCTTCACATTGCCCACTGTATGCCAGGTGATTTCTGGGGTTATGTGGATGCATGGTGACTGCGTCAGGCCTTTTGAAAAGGAGTAGATATTAATCACTTCCTGAGAACTGCTAGTAGAACTACCAGGACCTACCCTACATCAACTAAAGAGCTGTGGCATAACCAAACGGCAAGCATCAACATCTGAAAAAGGGCTAACAGTGTGTGAAACAACTGAACCTTGTGCGGGATGAGCAGTCAGGTTGTAGCGTGATGTCTTAAGGATATGTCTTTGGTTTACAGGAACTTCTCCTGCAACATGATCCCTCCCTGGAGCTTTTGCATAGATTTGCTCAGGCCCTTCTTATCCAGAAGCGCTTTTCCAATCTCTTGCAGGAGTTTCCTTGAACTATTTAACTTTTAATATGCCCCACAGAGCTTCTACTTTCTCAGCCCCCTACCATGGCCCCAAGACAAACTGCTGTTGTCTGCTCTTTGGGGACTTTTGCCACAGATGCCAAGCTCCACAGAATTGCCAAGGGGAGTTGCAGTCAGGCTGATCAGAGAAAGGAGTACAACAGCCCAGGGAACAGTTTTCACCCCACTGTCCTCACCCCAATGAACGCCAGAGACCTGTCTGATGGGAAAGCTAGATTTTCTGACTCCTGCTTCTCACCTTATTTGCCTTCTGGCTTGAAGCTAGGGCACGTGCAACACAGATACATATTTAAAACCACTTTAAATGCCAACAAAGTCACTTTGGGGACTATATACGTGATTCTGGCAACCTCTCTCCCAACACTATCCTTAACTTCTGAACAAAACAGTATCACCACCTTTGGATGCTATATAGGAATTGAAAAGGAAGCACGTTCATAATTAACAGGGAGTAATTACACACCATCACCATGCATTCACACACCATGCACGTGAATTCTGTTTTTGTTTGTTGGCTTTTGAGTAATTCTTATGCCTGCAAATGCAACCTTCAGGTCAGTGTTTTGTAGCATGTATACATTACTGACTTAGATGCGCTGAACTTCCTCATATTCCTTTGGAACAGCATAACCAGGAGAAAAGAGAAGAGCAAGAGTTTTCAGTAGCAATGCACTGTAGTAAACATGTGCTAAAAGGTTCATTGCTTGGATTCTCATCTCTGCTAATAACTTCCCGGGTATACGAAGAGAATGAAATGTTTAAGTTGGGGTTGGGGGATTAGAGGATATCCATGATGAATGAGCTGTAAAGCTGAAGAAAATTTGTTGTACATCCTGACCAATATAACACAGTAATCAATCCATTTACCTCTCCATGGAGAGAAATGGCAGGGAGATAAGAGGATAATGAATGCCAGGGACAATACTGATAAGACAGACAGTTAAAATGACCAGCCTGAATATATTCCTTAGTTAACCATGCTGACAAAACCAGTGACAAAGCAATAATTTATTCATGGAGTTTTTGCTGTGAAAATCAAGCTAGCCTTTTACAATTAGGCAGCTACTGACATCAAGGTAGCTTTATTAACCAGTGACCGTTAATGAAGTACTATAGTAAAGTATATTTCAAGTGCTCATTTGCTTATAGCATGCAGGTGAAGTTGTTAGACCTTGTCATCTACAAAGGGAGGGGACATTTTTCTTTTCTAAACAATCCTGCCTTTTTCTCACCCTCTTGTTAATGTGATAAAAGTTCTTAGGAAGCTTTGCATATTCATTTGCAGCCTGAATTGATAATAGTTTTGTTCCAGTACCATCAAAAACCTCTACCTCTCTCTTTTAAGAGACTGACATAGATTTCACTGTTCTGAGCTAGTGACAAGTCCAGTTCCTAAAAAAAGGAAGCATGTTTTGATGATTCATTCAAAATGCAACACTAAATCAAATGAGAAAACCCACACCTGTCTGAAACAATGTTGTGTGATAAACAGTTTGCTTTCATTTCCCTGCCTCTAGAAGATGTGTGTGTTGTATGACCACTCAGGGAAACAAGATGTCTTTGACATATATAAGACACTGTAGCTATTACATCTGAGTGAAATAAAATATATATTTGCTCAAGATTGCTAGTCATGACTCAGAGCAGGCAGCTTCATCCTGATGAGTGTCTCAGATTTCTCTTTATTATTTGAAAAGCATTTTACAGCTTAGAAGAGTATTTTGGGCCATTCTACTATTAGCAATTGAGCTTCTGGTCAACATATGCAGGTTTTCAGGATCTGCAAACAAGCTTGCTGTCTGCCCATCTCTAATTTTTTAGTCCAAGAGTCCTTTATTAATTATTATAATTTTCAACAAAAACTTTACTCTATGAATCTCATTCCTTTATGTCATCACCGGTATAAGACATGGTGGAAGTAGAAAAGTTATGGCTTCCCAAGCATACTATTTCCTCTCTAGGGCTGTGTCAACACATGCGGGCATGTGCACTTGCAGCAGATCAAATAGCACAGCACGAATATGTGCTGGAGATTTGTGCCTTAGCCACGTGTCTGAACGTGCACGTTGGCGTGGGGCAAATTGTGCCACTTCTGGCAAACTGACCCTGTCCAGCACCTCCTGGATCTGCGGCCAGGGGGAGCTGGAGGCTGGGGCCAGCACCTGTGCTGGCCCCAGCAGTATAAAAAGCTGCCCTGGTGAGCAGCTCAGGGCTACTTGCAAACAGGAGCTTTTGAAGCCTGGCCAGTTGATATATGGGGATCCCAGCCCCATGTCAGCTGGATTGCTGCAGCAGCCCTGACCTAGAGTGGCCCCTACACCCTGTACCCACTGCAGCAGTCTGGCAGTGGGGGTTGCTGCCTGCATATGACCCTACTGCCACCCATGACAGCATCTGGCCCCTTGGACCAGAAGCCCCATGTCTGCACGCCTGCCAGACCTGGATGGGGACCGCATGGCCCCCTGGGCTCTGGTATGGGCACTGCAGCAGAGTCACCTGCACCTCTGGGCCAGCTGCCAGTGGGCCGTGGCTGCACAGCTGGCCTTCGCGTGGCACTTCTGCCATGTGTGCCCCCACCTCACCATTTGGGCAGCTATGGCCTGGAAGTGTGCTCATAGTGGTGGCCTGCTTTGAGCTGTCAAAGTGTGTCCTCCAGGTCCCAAATGTCCAGGAGGTCAGCCATCTCGTCTGCCCTCCAGCTGGGTCCTAGGTACCAGCCCTGGGAAGGCTCCTCTGCCTGGGTCCCGCCACTTGCCTCACTAGTAGGAATCCTGGTGTTCCCTGTTTAAAAACTGCACATTCCCTGATAAAAAAATCCCAAATTCACTTATTAAAACACCCCAAAATCCATGTTCTTTCATGATTAAAATGAAATGCCACCATATATATATATATAGAGAGAGAGAGAGAGAGCGAGAGAGAGAGAGAACAGCCGAGCAATGTTTTATTGATATAATTACAATTTTAAAGCAATTTGGAAGCCTACCAGTGGTGCCTCTATCACCATAATAAAAGAAATTCTATATGCTTTGGTGTTTGCTTTTCGTTTTTTTCTGTCATAGAAAAATCAGAGCTCCTTTTACCCTCTTTGTTAACCAGAATGTGGGGACAGATGCCCCTGCAGCCACAGATCCCGCCAGCAGGTCCCATCCTGTCTGGTCACTGGGCATGCAGGGTATGAGATGTAGGGCGGATGTGGGGTTTTTGGTGTGGGGTTTGTGGGGGGATGCCATAAATCCCCTGCAGCACACAGCCCCTGGTGCTAGCAGCAGCAGCCAGCTTGGCCATCAGGATGCTCACAGCCTGCTGCAGGCACAACCCTTATGCGGCGAAGCACAGCCTGAGACCTAGGGGCTGTACATGGTGAAAGGAGTTGGCCTGGCCCACTGGTGCATGCCTTCAAACAGGACCGGGACGGCTCCTGCATGAATCGGGCTGGGCTTCCGTGTGCCTGTCCTGATGGTGTGTGGCTCCAGCATGCAATGCTGCGAGCCCCAGGTGGCAGCAGGAGCTGCCCCAGCCCTGTCAGAAGGCACATGCCAGTGAGCTGGGTTGACTCCATTCACTATGTGCAGCCCCTGGGTCTCAGGTGGTGCCATGCCACCACTGAGCTGTGCCTGCAGCAGGCTGTGAGTGCCCAGACCGCCAGGCTGGCTCCTTCTGCAAGCACCAGGGGCAATGCGCTGCAGCAGGTGGGGAAGCAGACATATGGTGGCCTCCTTTCAACCCTGCCCACAAACCCCACACCCACAACCCCCACAGTCCCCCCCCACCCCATGTACCTGCTTACCAGGGACAGAGCCTGGGTCTGGTCTGCTGCTGCAGCCTTGCCCCACTTCTATTTCCCCCAGCAGCATGCTGGAGCAGCAGGGGCATGCAGGAGCCACAGAGATACTCTGGTTGGGTGCTGAAGCATCTCCTTGGAGGACCCAGCCTCCGGTTGCCTCCTGGCACACTCCAGGAGTGTGCCCTGCACTGCCTTTTTCCCTGGTGTTTTCTTTTGATACCAGGATTTCCCAGTATCAAATTTAGAGTCTGCGCTGCATATTTTCATTTGTGGTGTGCCTCCTGTGGCATCTCAAACTGCTAGAGGTCCATGACAAACACAGAGGCTTATTTTCACTTGTTGTGCCTCAGATTGGGCCCAACTACTATCTAGCGCTTCTGTGACTCTAGGATATTTTGAAAAATTTCTTTCCATATTAAAAAGCCAGATCCAATATTTAATAACTACTTATTTAGTCTAACACATTTTCACGATACTGTTTACTGTTAGTAGGAATCAACAGAGTCTTCCCCCTCTTTTCTTTCTAGCCAGGATATTGCACACTTTGTACCAATTCAGAGGTATTAATCTCCTGTGCTCTGAACTAGAAATAGAGCTACATGAGAAATGAATGGAGGGTATATCTCCAGTGAAAACACTCACTAACTTTGGTGAAGACTTTTTTTAGGATAAGTTATCTCTTAGCAGACAGGAAAAAAAAATCTACCTCTACTATATATATGGAATTTCCTCCTCTGGTGTTGTAAGTGAGTTAGCACACCAGAAGGCTGCAAAAAGAAGGAAAGACAACACTGCAGATCTTCTAGTCTCTATGTAAAAACTCTGTTAGAGAAACCAAAAAAGAAAAAGAAAAAAAGAACTGTGCACTTCTGAGCATGAAATGGACTTCTACTCCATTCTCTTTGAGCTCACACAGAGCACAAGACAGCCACAATTTTCATAACAGGAATACACAACTTGCCTACTCAGCCTTAGAGCAGCTGTAATAAGATGATTAGACCTGATGAGGCCATTCCTGAAAATGGTGCTGAAATTCCCCCCAGTGCTTTTTACACTGAAATTACATTTTGTATTTAATAAAAAAAATGTGCCTAACTACAGAATGGCAGTGTTGCCAGCTCACACAAATCAGCTGCAAGTCTCCTGTTCACTAGTGATTGTCTTAAAGCTCCAGGAACCACAAACTCTCACAGAAGTTCAGCTCCTGTTGTTCTGGAAAAGACCAGTTCTAGTCTCATGGCTGCAAAGTAAAGATTGAAGATGCAACAGAAGTCAGGGCACTCTGTTATCACGGTGAATGGTCAATGCTAATCGCATTGCAGTTTCTGGTTTATCTTGAATAAATGAGACATAATTAATTTGGAAAATAAATGGAAAGAATTAAATCAAAATGTCAACAGAGAAAGAATGAGCATCTGCCACGTGGGTTATGTAGCCTGGGCCATATCTGCTACTGTCATTATGCAAAACCCTCAGGGCAGTAACGTTCTGGGCCATCTACGGGATGTGCAGTGTCCCATCAAGGAATCGATATTTGTAAGGCTAAGTTGTGAATACTTTTAACTTGCAAATTTAACTTGTGAATACTTTTAACTTGTAAGTTGTGAATATTTTTAACTTTTAACAGAAATTGTAAAATAGAAATACTTCTATTATCATTACATGAAATCAGTTAGCCTGTTTCCCCTCTATGGGAAAAAGAAATCAGTCCCACTACGGAACATCCCTGCTGTTTGAAGTTTCCAGTAGCTGCAACTTTCAGGATATAAGATACTGCACTTCCACTGTTAGGACATGACTGCTGTAAGATAGGCTTAGGACCAAGTGATAATAGCCACTACAATATTTCGCCATCCATTAGCGGGCCTGTTTCAATTACTTCCAATGACAAGGTTATGTTGTTATTAAAGCTGGAGAAACATCAGCTCTGTCAATGTGGCATCTTCAACTGCCTAAGACATGTAATTGCCACTTGTCGCTTGAATCACAACTCTCAGCCGGGTCTGTGCGCTAATAGAATTTCCAGTGCCTAATATAAGTCAAGTAATTCTGTGTGCAAGTATCCTGCACACTAAGCAGGTAGCTCTGAATTAAGCTCCCTTTGAGTCATTGAAAGGTCTCTTTGCCTTCACCTACTATTCCTTCATTTGCTTTCAGTAGTCCTACTGCATTCATTTATGCCTGACACCTTCATTCAGAGGCTGTCCAGATGCAAAAATCATTTCCTGAGGTAGCAAAACACTTAAATCTAATAGGGTATGGTCAGGAACTGGAAAACATTGTCTAGGATTTATATAAGGAGCAGAATATTTTTTTTTTCCATGTCACCAGCAAAGTTTCCCATTTCATGGTACGTGGTGATTCCCATGCACTGCATTAACAGATGAAGAAGGCAAAATTAATCTGATTACTTTAACTTCTGGAGCTTAACTTCTTTAAGTACACACACCCAAGCATTAAGTTGCAGCTCTCTAAGTTGCACTGTGCGGGCCCAGGGCAGACCTGAAAGTATCCTTTGACCTGAATTTGGGAGTTGTTAGGGCAGGTAATTCCAGGCTCCTGAGCCACAGGACTAGCAGTGCCACTATTTCATTGTTTAACAGTGGTCAAGCTGCTTTGCCTCAGTTTCCCTCGTGCAAGCTGGGTAAATAGTTGTAAAGGACTGAGACCCTAGATAAAAGTTACTAGAGAAATGCTTTGGAAGTATACTTTGGAATCACCGGCTCCTCCTCTGAAATATAAATGCAAACAATATATTCTAAAAAGGCAATATGCAAAGGTTGGCTTCTGAACATTAGGCAAGCAATACATTAAGCTCTGAAGTAACGACTAACAAAAAATATTACTTCATTTTTAGTTCAAGTGCCTTTCATGGTTCAAATACAGCCAGCCTCTGAAGTCACAGTTTGCTAGCTCGCTTCATAGCACCCCCGGCTCAGCTTGTGCTGGAAGTTAGGAAACTTTTCTCTAATTGTTTCCCAGGTGTACAGATGACAACATATACCATGCAATTAATACATTCCTCTGCCTAACTTGGGAGGTGGGAGGCAATGCTCCGAGCCAATGCTCCTTTTGCCAAATGAACCAGCAGATGCAGCAGGCCCAGGAGATACTGAGCCCTCTGATCCCAAAGACAGCTAAGTTGTCATGGTGCTTCAACAGCATTAGAAACCTCTGAGAAACATGAAAGTACCAGACATCACATATGAACATGTGCAACAGGTTTTAAGGTTCCACTTCAGGATCTCCCAGCTGACAAGAGTTTGGGAAGAAAACGTGCCTGTCCTTCCAAGCACGAGTGTGTCATCCAGGTGAGGAAAAGGACCTCCAGAGATTATACCCCATCTCTATTTCTGTTGTGCTCCTCTGCTGCTCACAGCAGGGGGAGTGCAGAAATTAAAGCATGCATCCAAATGGAGGGACCCAACACACCTGTCAGAACAAAGAGCTTCTGTCAAGTGCCTCTGCTTATCATAATTAAAGTGGTACAAAAATTAGAAAACTGGGGAAAGGAGGGAGCAGATGGAAACTGGTGGCTGGCTCACTTCTGGCTCCTTCTGCTCTGCAGTTAGACTGCAGCAAGAAGAAAATGTTTTCTTTTTCTTTCCTATCCTTGCCAATGATTAAATGTCCCTTTTTGTTGCTGCAATCTCCTGGTGACTGAGATCTAGTCTTGTTAGAGATGAACTGTTCTAGAATCATAGCAAAAAAAAATCACCAATTCTTTAGCTTTCTAAGTTCACCTGTTTGCTGGGAGCACGTATAAACCAAATACATGTTAACTCTGAAAAAGTATATTTATAGTGCCTAACACACTGCCAAGACAAAAGTAGCAGAAATACCACAAGAGCATCCAAGTCTCATTATAATCCAAATCATACTCCAGCTTTGTCCCACCTTTTCTTTGTTAGGCCCCTACAAATCTTAAGACCAGCAAACACAGTGAGTTATCTTCTTGTATGCTTAACTTTAATCATACACTTAAATAACTTGCAGTATCATGGCCTAGAATGGCAGTATAAAGTCAGCCTTGTTTGCAAAAAGTATCATACCTCACCCTTTTTCATGAACTACAATTCACGAGACATTTGCTGCAATTGCATCGGTTTTCCAGTCTTTTTATATGCTTTATGGATCAAAACTTTTAAAACTCACATTATATTCTGGTTTTAGGTTTCTGAGTTAACTGTCCAGCACAAATGTATGTCTTTGCTCTCCACCTGTCCTCATTACAAAGATCTGGTTACTTCTTGGTACTGATGCCACATAAATTACATCAAGATCAAGAATATGCATGAAATTAAGTCAGTAAGCATCTCCAAGATAGGTACTGGACTTTGTAATGGAGGCAAACACCCAGAAGGGAATTCAAACCCACGTCTCCCTTTGCCTAAGGATATGCCCTAATCTTCAAGCTCTTGGTTAGGCTGCATGAAGGAACACTTTCCACTCTTCCTGTGGACACTGGCCCACTCTGCAGCAAAGATTACACTCTGCAAGCAGGCTCATGGGACAAGCACAGAGCAGCTTTGCTAGGTCTGGAGCATGCTGGAGGACACAGGTGAGATGCTCTGTGCAGCCCTATTAAGCTACAGTAAACTAATTAATTCCCTCATAGGTTGGTACTTGTAAATACAAGTACTATTCTATGGCAGAGTTATTTACTGAATAGCAACACATATGTAGATGCTGACAGGGCTGGCTGGGGCATGAGGCTGCCTTCTGGCTAGCCCTGCACTGGAGCACCCCTATGCCCCAGCAAGCCCCTCTGCAGCACGGGTCAGGCCCCTGTCAGCTGGGGTTGCTTGGACCTGGACCCTGCCATCCTGTAAATACAGCACCCAGAAGCAACAAACTCCAGCGATATGTTCCAGATTTTATTACTTCACATTAACTGTATGTGTAGACACACCCCATGTAGACAAGCCCTAAGGAGACTTAAATGTTGCTCTGCTCAGTTTTTGGGTCCCACTGGGGGTTATGCACGAGCTAGGACCCTTGATGATCGGACTGGGGAAATCTTGGGTGTCTGTGAAAAGCAGAATTGCGAGACCTTCCTGACAGAAAAGGGAGGCAACCTGGGTAGACTTCAGGGGCATGTCCCCACATGCAGGGGTGTGCTTTTGCAGTGGTAAGAAAAGTAGTGGCACAAATTTGTGCTGCTATATTTTGCATCTGTGTATGCCCCTGCATGCATGCTTTGATATGTGGCAAAATGCCCAGCTTCAGGGATACTGCCATTTTCCCAGTCCTCCCAGTTCTTGGCTTGCTGGAGGAGCTAGGGCAGAACCAAGAGGAGGGCCAGCAGCCAGAGCATCTCCCAGGAGGACTGGGATTTCTCAGTAGCAAATTTTGGCCTTGTGCTGCATATCTGCACTGCAGGGAACATTTTAATGCATCAGGCATGCAATCTGTGGTGCCACAAACAGGTCTGCACTGCTACAAACAGCACCCACCTGCACATCTGCATCCAGCTTAAGTGTCTATGTGGAAAACTAGAAGCTCAGTAGTTGACTATCTCTGGAAGCACCTAAAAACTGTTCTGGATCTGACACTTAGACTTTCACTAACAATTTTCTGAAGAATCTTATATTTGCAACCCTAAAAGACTCTAGGCAAGGCTTCTCTGCGTTATCTTGTATTGGAACAGCTATATAGTGGGAGAGCTGCTGGACAAGGTTTTGGGCAGCAGGTGCCATTCCTTGTCCAATATCTCTACTAAGGTTAATAAAGAAAGTCAAATGAACTCATGGTCAAAGGTGCTAAATGCCTCTGGATGAATATTATATTCAAATAATCCAAACAAAACACATGGAAATCTCTCTCTCTCTCTCTCTCTCTCTCCCCGCCCCCCCCCACGCACACAGTTATTTTTTTTTTTATTTCTAAATATAATTGCTTCATCTGTAACTGTAAAAGTATATGCATCTGTGAGGATTAAATACATATAAAGTTTGAATATTTGGAAGTAAGACCCTGATGCTGCAAAGACTTACACACATGCTTAACTTGATGCACTCTATTTTAGATCAGCACTTAAGAATATACTTAAGAGTTAATAAAAAATAATAATAATACCCAAGTTTTATATCATGCATTTCATCAGACCACAACCCTGTCGAAAGGAGGTAAGTGCCATTAAACACATACTCAAGTTGTATTGGTTTAAATGGAACTGTTCAATAGCACAAGTAAGTTTAGGAAGATCAGGACCAGGTCCCTTTTGAATTTCAAACACAATAAAAAAAGGCTCCCCACCAACGAACCAAAATGCAGCTCACATCAAGTAAACAAATAAACAACCCCACATGCACACACATCTGGAGACCGTAAACCGGTGAAAAACAGCTTTACCATGCTCTGATAACTCAAAAATGGCCAAACAGAACGTTGCCAATTTAAAACGGCACTGCAGTGCTCCAAGCATGCTCGAGCATTTTCAGTCCAAATCCTAAAGGGATTTTTTTTTTTAAAACAATTATAAATATCTCAAAACAAGGGTTTAGTATGAAAATGCCTCCCACACAGCCATCTTGACTGCATTGCTAATGTACTGCTATAAGATTTCCTACTACTGATTATATACTCTGCGCCTTGCACACCTATTCATTTGTTGTCATTTGCTCGCATTAAATTAAACTTGGTTACAAATATATTTTACAATGCAAATATTCAATAAGATTTTGCGTTTAATGATTTCATACTTGCCATTCACCGTTCCCATCCCCCATCTCTTGTCTCTGTGGAAATATTTTTGCTGTATTTGCTTCACTGTGACCCGTGAAATGATATGACAAATTTGACAAAGCTACTGAAAGATGTGACTATTTGCTCACTTAGTAGTTAATCTCACAAGAGCCATGTTACACTGATGCAACTTGTCATAACAGTAAAGTAAATTAGAAGGAGAGAACAAACTAACTTCAGACAACAAACCAGAAATAGCTGATGCTTTCCACTAAGCCTATTGTGTAATTATAACTGTATTTCAGTTTATTTATGGGGAAAAAAAGCTGAAGCCCAACACAACATATCAGTAACTAGGAAACTAACTGTCAATATCTTAGTAAAACTGACCTTGAGAGAATCATTTTGTTGATTACATATGACAATTAGAAACATTTGATGGATGTATATCTATCTATGTGAAGGTCTTGATATTGTACTTTGCATTCTGCATTTCAAATTTATGTGATAAATGCAGAAAGCACTGAATGAGCATCATGGGAGACTTTTGCACATTTAAATACATAAAGTACATGTTTGGAACTAAGATTACTTATAATTTACCACATGCAATAATAAATCCTTTTCCAAATGTTTACGTGTCATGATTAACTCTATTACATGCTAATTTGCTAAATAAATGTGATTAAATGTGTTAAAACCTCTACCTTCCTATCTGCTGCTTAGAAAACATAGTTGTATTGTGAATGTTTTATTACGTACATAAAAATGTCCCATGTTACAATGCATAAGTACATATTGATGTTACATTTCCTTGCTGTGATATATGCACCAAGTCCCAGGCCACTTTGAAAAGATACTACAGATCTTAATAATTTATGTCCCAAGTTTTAGCCAGGATTATCAATGGTAGCTTTTGAGCTTTTTCTTTTAGTAACATAATATATCATAGTAAAA
>NW_017729028.1:26968151-26987494 GCF_001723915.1 Gavialis gangeticus | reverse complement strand
TTACATTTCCTTGCTGTGATATATGCACCAAGTCCCAGGCCACTTTGAAAAGATACTACAGATCTTAATAATTTATGTCCCAAGTTTTAGCCAGGATTATCAATGGTAGCTTTTGAGCTTTTTCTTTTAGTAACATAATATATCATAGTAAAAATGCACAGACAAGCGATGTGTCAGTTTGATTTTTTCCACCTGATTCAGCAACCCAAAATTCAGACACAGCAGTTTAAGCTGAGTTGCACACTGAAGAATTTAAGTCTAAGCATTTAATCTGTTCTTTCCATAAATTTCTGCTGCTTGTGCTATTATAATGATGTTACCAGAGGAAGTTTATTTATATCGCAGATTTTCAGCATCAGCACATTCAGAATACAACAGCAATCATTCAGTCAATAGCTAACAGCAATGTAATAATATCATCATTAACACTCCAAAAATCAAAAGCACATTTAGAGAAAAGAAAACCTAAAATAAAGCCCCTCTGAACCATCCGTAATACAGAATTTACTAAAACAGAATTTATTTCTTTTAAATAAATGTACACACAAGCCAAGACACAGATATCAATTACACAGTGCCACGTTTGCAGCAACAGGTTGCAAAGAATTAGGCAGTAATAAATAAGGGGATCTTTATGGGGCTCTTAATCAAAATACAACCTCTAGATAGAAGCATTTTAAGACCTTCAGCCTTGTGTATCACAGGACACCTAAAGAAGTTTGGTACATGAGTTGACTACGGTCAGCAGGACTGGTGTAGTAGGGAAAACCTTGCTGCTTGTTCTGTCTAGACTCTAGGCACACCACTTTTGTGTAGGAGAGAAGCAGACACTGCTGCCACCCGTAAAAGTGCAATGCTAGAACTGATTGTGACAGATTAGAGACAACCTCATTTTATTCAGTAGATGTACCATGATTGTTTTTTATAGGCTGGGTATGAATCTCAGACCTACCATGAAAGCAGTTCTGCCTGCTGCCAAAAGCCTCTAAGACCAGCTCCACTGTGCATGGTCATTGCTTCCCAACCTAATGCAGCTGCTTCCCCAGTTGTCAGCTGGGCACTGTCCTCCTCCATGGGGCTTTTTCTCCCCCTATTTCCAAAGAACTGTCATTAGCATCCACACATCTGCTTCCTGCCTTTGGGAAGGTGGAATAATACCGTTAAAGCTCATAAGAAATTGTTTTAAAATTGCCCGGAGTGGGATCCAAACTCAGAATACTCCAAACAAAAGTGTGAGAAGAACCCCGGCATGGAAGCTGTCAAAAATGCCTCTATGCACATGGCTGGGCTACCAACTCAGGAGCAGAGCTCTTACGTCACTGAAGGGGATGACTAATAGTCACTTCCTGTACCTTTAATACTGCATGTTCTGAACTAAGAACGATGTTGCTCAATGTTCTTTTAAAAATTTGGTTGAGCTGCAGTAAACTTTTACATAGAGACTGGGGCAGGTACACTGGAGTGAAACGGAAATTTATACTACCACTGCCCATGGGGAAAACATCATATTGTTCTGCTTATAGACAGACCTATTTTTCTTGAGAAATTAACCATAAAAATCACAGCTGACTTATATGTGAGCTATAATCAGAACGGTACAGGCACTACTGTACAAAGCAGATGAGCCTACACGTCACCCATAAGCACTATACAATGAGGCAAGCACACAGGGTCTTCTGCCACCCTACTCATAAGAGTTGTCCAGAAAAAATGCAGACTTGGGCACACTTTAGAATTGCAGGTATTTAACATTTTTCTTTTTTTTAATTTTTAGTGCATTTTGGCTTCTTTCCTTGATTATTTGCCTTCCGTGTAGAAGTTGTAAATGCCCCAGCGGTTCAAAGATTTTATCTGTACTTATTTAACTTATATTTGGGGGGAAAAATACTTTTTTTCAAACTGAACTTGAAACTGTGGGGTTGGCTTGCAGGGTTCACTTATAATTGGAACAATATAATGGTATTATAGTGCCTTCGAGTTCTACTTAGAGATCACGACCCCGTTGGGACAAGTGCTTCACAAGCATGAAACAAGACAGTCCCTAACTCAAAGAGCTCACAGTCTAAGGATAAGACAAGAGAGAAAAGATGAAAACAGGTTCCCCTTAATTTACGCGGGTTCCATATATGCGAATTCGCTCTTATGCGATCACGCTTTTTCTACCCAAAATTCTTTATATGCGAGGTAAATTCACTCTTATGCAATCAGGGCTCGGCCAGTCCCCACTCACCCCAGCCCCTGGATTGCACCATGCCTGGGTCTGCTGCAGTAGCTGGGGTGAATGGGGAGAAGTGGAGCCCCGGGAGGTTCAGGGCACGGTGCAGCCCAGCGGCTACAGGCGGCTGGCATTGACTGCTATATAAAGCCTTGGTTGGGATGATCTAGTCAGGGATGGTCCCGCTTTGAGCAGGGAGTTGGACTAGATGTGACCTCCTGATGTCCCTTCCAGCCCTTATTTTCTATCATTTTATGATTTTAAGCTGACTTTTGTCTTTCATCAGCCCATGAAGGAACCTCAGGAGGTCATCTAGCCCAAACCCCTGCTCAAAGCAGGAACATCACCAACTACATCATCCCAGCCAAGGTTTTATATAGCCAGGTCTTAAAAACCTCCAAGGATGGAGACTCCACAACCTCTCTGGGTAACCTGTTCCAGTGCTTTACTACCCTCCTAGTCAGAAACTTTTTCCTAGTATCTAACCTAAACTTCCCTTGCTGCAACTTGAGACCATTGCTCCTTGTTTTGTCATCTGCCACCACTAAGCTCCAGTCTAGCTCCAACCTCTTTGGAGCCACCCTTCTGGTAGTTGAAAGCTCCTATTAAATCCCCCCTTAGTCTTCTCTTCTCCAGACTAAATAAGCCCAGTTCCCTCAGCCTCTCCTTATAAGTCATGTGCTCCACCCTCTCACCATTTTTGTTGCCCTCTGCTGGATCCTCTCCAATTTGTCCACATCCTTTTTGTGGTCGGGGGCCCAAAACTGGACACAGTACTTCAGATGTGGCTCACCAGTGCTGAACAGAGGGGAACAATCACTTCCAATCTGTTGGCAACACTCCTACTAATGCAGCCCACTATGCTGATAGCCTTCTTTGCAACAAGGGCACATTACTGGCTCATATTCAACTTATTGTCCACTGTAACCCCCAGGTCTTTTGCTGCAGAGCTGCTCTTAGCCAGTTGGTCCCCAGCCTGTACCAGTCCATGGGATTGTCCATTCCTAAGTGCAGGACTTTGTACTTGTCCTTATTGAACCTCATGAGATTTCTTTTGGTCCAATCCTCCAATTTGTCTAGGTTTATCTAAATCCTAGCCCTGCCCATGAGTGTATCTATTACTTCCCGCAGCTTGGTATCATCTGCAAACTTGCTCAGGGTACGCTCCATCCCATCTTTCAGGTCACTGATGAAGATATTGAACAAAACTGGCCCCAAGACTCCTGGGGCACTCCACTTGACACCAACTGCCAACTAGACATCGAGCCATTGACTACTACCCTCTGAGCCCAACGATTCAGCCATTTTTCGATCCATGTTACAGTCCGTTCATCCAACCCATTCTTCCTTAGCTTGTTTGCAAGAAGGTTGTGGGAGACTGTCTTGCTAAAGTCAAGGTATATCATGCCCACTGCTCTTCCTGCATCCACAGAGCCAGTTACCTCATCATAGAAGGCAATCAGGTTGGTCAGGCATGACTTGCCCTTGGTGAATTCGTGCTGACTGTTCCTAATCACCTACTTCTCCTCCAAGTGCTTGGAAATGGATTCACTGATGACCTGCTCCATAGTTTTTCCAGGGACTGAGGTGAGGCTGACTGGTCTGTAGTTCCCTGGATCCCACTTCTTCCCTTTTCTGAAAGATGGGCACTATATTTGCCCTTTTCCAATCATCCAGGACCTATCCTGATTGCTATACGTTTTCAAAGGTAATGATCAGTGGTTGTGCAATCACATCAGCCAACTCCTTCAGCACCCTCAGGTGCATCACTTCTAACCCCATGGACTTGTACATATCCAGCTTTTCCAAATAATCCCTAACTTGTTCTTTCACCACTGAGGGCTTCTCACCTCCTCCCCAAACTGTACTGCCAGATGCAGTAGTTTGGGAGCTGACCTTGCTTGTGAAGACTGAGGTAAAAAAAACATTGAGTACTTCAGCCTTTTCCACATCATCTGTCACTTAAGTTGCCTCCCTCATTTAGTAAAAGATCCACACTTTTCCTGATCTTCCTCTTATTGCCGACATATGGTAGAAACTCTTCTTGTTGCTCTTCTTATTCCTTGGTAGCTGCAATTCCAATTGCACTTTGGCCTTCCTGATTTCATCCCTACATGCCTGAGCAATACTCTTATACTCCTCCCAAGTTGTTTGTCCAAGTTTCCATTTCTTGTAAGCTTCCTTTTTTTGTTTAAGCTCACTGAAGAGTTCTCTGCTAAGCCAAGCTGGTCTTCTTCCGTACTTGCTAGTCTTCCTGCACATCTGGAAGGTTTGTTCCTGCACCCTCAGTAAGGTTCCTTCAAGTACAGCCAACTCTCTTGGACTACTCTCCCCCTTAGACTGGCTTCCCAGGGGATCTTGCCCATCAGTTCCCAGAGTGAGTCAAAGTCCTCTTTTCTGAAGTCCAGGGTCCTTACCCTGCTGCTGTCCATCCTTCCTTTCCTCATGATCCTGAACTCAATCATCTCATGGTCACTACTGCCCAAGTTGCCATTCACTACTACATTCCCCACCAATTCTTCCCTGTTTGTGAGCTTCTTGATATTGAGTGGAAGCTTATCCATGGGCATAGTCTATGAAAGGTGCTGAAATTGAAGACAAGGATCTCACAGGTGATACAACAGAGGAGAGGGGTACAGAGGGGGAATGACAGGGTGGGGAAAGAGAATGATGTTTACATCAGCATTCTGAATGGCTCTGTGTACGGTGAGATTATATAAATCATACCAGAATCATCCAGAATCATGTAATGTACATGACGAAAGACTTGATGACAGTTCTGTGGACTGGAAAAGCTGCATTTTAGAACTGTGATGAAGAAAGAACCTGCAAATCTAGACATAAATCTAGAGCTTGCAAATCTAGACATAGTGCATTTGGACAGACTTTCGGGCCCCTGATGGGTGTTACACTTGAGATATGATTAACTGGTTAATCATGTCTTAAGTACTGTCCTGGCCACACGTTCATTCAATGAATGGCATGATAAAATGGAATAAGCCACAAAGTTATTACACAAAATAAGTGTATTACACAAATGTTGTGTCATAACTTTATGGCTGGTTTCCATTACACTTTAAATTGAACATGTGGCCAGTGCCCCCACTGTTGGGAGCACACTGGAGCCCTTTAAGACTCTGGTACCCTCCTAGGGTTGGGAGTGCTGGTCAACTGTTCAGGGCTCCCAGCTGGGGGACTGCATCAGAGCCCTTAGCTCCCATGTGCTACCATGGCTGGAAGCTGAAGTTGGCTGACTGGGGATCCCAGCCAGAGGAACAGATTGGAGGTCTTGGTTCCCCTGCACTCCCATGGTTGGGACCCCCTATCAGCTGGAGGAGCACAGGGCAGCCAGACTAGCTATTTGATGGGCTTCCCCTGCACCAGCAATATGGCATGATTGGGATTTGATCCCCAATCCCACAGTTGCACCTCTTGCCATGCACGTCTGGCATAGCAGGAGGCATGATTGCTGGGCTCATGCATCAGATGCCACTGCACTGGCAGCAGCAATACAGACACCTGAGTTGAAGATGAGACCTCATGAACAGGTGAAAAGGACAAGCTAGATGTGGTGTTGTCCATAGTGATTAAGAAAGAAGGTAATAGGTAGGATTCGGGTGAGAGACTAATTGCTCTGTGCTAGCCATGATGACTATGGGCAGAAACAGACTGGTCTGCAATAGAGGGATAGATCCTGAGTCATACAGGTAAGTATCTGTCATATCAGTCTGGATTTGAAAACTTTCCAGGCAAGCTACTTGGACGGTGGACAGTGAATAGATGGTCATATACAGGTTTATCATTAGGGTAGGCAGAGATTCTGCTACTTCACATTGATAAACCCATCCAATTTGGTACGTACTGTGCATTTCATGTTGTATTTATTTTAAAAAGATGAGAAAAGCCCCTACAACATGGGCAGGCAAGGTTCTTTGGGTAGATGTGATATATTTTACTAGACCAACTGAGTCCCTACAACATGGGACAGATACACTTAAAACTGGCAATCAAAATAAGTAAATATCTTTGTTAGAAGAGAAGATTAGAGAAATGGAAAGAGCCAAGCACAGTCGCATTGAAAAATGTCACCTCATAAAGGCAGTAATCCCTCCCACACTGAGCTGCATTACAGCTAATCGCCATTTTGCCAACGGCACTCCTGGACCCTGTTTCTGGAATATGAGAGGGAAAGTAAGAGCATTTCTCAAACTCTTGCCTTCCCACCCTCCAATTGCAGCCCAATCTGAAAGTCAAATATTTCACTTCAGCTGGAAAATGCTCAGGAAGAGTTCAAATGGAATATTGTAGAAGGTGAAATTGAAAACTGGGCAGATAAGTGGTTGCAAGTCACAGACTCCCCTCTGGCACTTTTTAATCAGAAATACAGGACTCTTAGGGGGAGGTAATATCACATACTTACATTGGATTATATGGTCCAAGTAATAACCTTGTATTGGTAATAATTTTTTTTTTTTTATAAAATTTGGTTTCATTTTAACACAGATATCTCCGCTGAGGGGCTTGGTTGGGTATTTCCACATGAGCACACATGCTTAATGCAAAACGAACAGCTACTCCCCCTCCCATCCAGCAGTGATAGCCCAAGACAAAGCCTACCTAATACACCAGTTGTAAACAGTCAGAAAGGACAGGGAATGCACTGAGCCGTAGACTAAATTGGCTTTGAACAAACCAGGGGATTGCAAGATAGAGTCCAATGTGAAAAGCATCTTAGGACTAAGGTAAAAGAAACAATAAAAAAAGAGAGAGAATTAGGGGACATTAGACAGACAGAAGGCAGTGGGAGTATAATTTCCATTTAGAAAAACACCGTTCTGTTGCAGATCGTGCATTACATTACATGCATCATCAAGTAATCTGACCAGCTACATGTGGTTTTGTGCCTCAGAGTGGACATGAAATGTGTCAAAACAGACCCATAAAATGTGCCTTGCAGTGACTCATTGTGATTTAAAAAAAATTACTTATCTTTATCCTTCTCTTATTCTACTGGGTGAGGGTCTTCTGCAGTCTGAGCTTTCCCTTTAGACTCATAGATCGTTAGGGGCTGGAAGAGACCTTGCAGATCACCGGGTCCAGCACCCTGCCCCGCTCTAGGCATTTCTTCTCACATTCAAATATCTTTGCTTCTTGCTCTTGATATCATCTTTCTGACTAGGGAGGACTGAAAGGGACTACCTTTATCCAGGTAAAGCAGAGAGAGGGTCATGTTCACTGGCATTACTAGTCATGCTTTCTCCTGAGCTTTAGATAGGATATGCACCCCATTATCTGAAACGAGGTTATGGCAACACCAAAAATTAATTTTATCGACACCAAAAACAACGTCCACCTAAGGTCTCTTTGCTTTCCCAAACAGTCTAAATCAGCCTTGATTCACTCTTCCTCCTTGCATCCCCATGTGGCTCAGTTGCCATCTCACATCCAGCAGGTCTTCTGGAGCAACCATGATGCTTTCGACTTCTGGCTTTCCATCAGAAAAGCTGCATGGATGAGTTATTTAATGCATCAGGCCATGAGTGACAATGATTTGAAGATAGAGGAGGACAAGTACTGTGCAGTTCTTTACATTTTAAGACTGCACTAGTCACTTGATCTCCTTTTTTTCATGGAAAAATAAAAGCACAATGATAAAAGAACTGTTATTTCTTCTCCTGATACATAACATCCACAATGGATTTGGGTTCATTTCATGAACTGATTTGCAAAAGGCAGCCAATTACACACTCCCTGGTTGCTATGCAATTGGACAGCCAACAAGCCCTCATAACACCAGCCTCCTAGACAAAAGCGTAAGATGACATGGCCTCAGGCCCAGCAGATGCATTTTGGCAGCCAGCAATTGAACTGAATGCCAGTGCCATCCCTCCACTGTTCGAACTTCCATAGAAAGTCACAATAAAGCAAGAGTGCTCCAACTGACCGCAGTTATTATGCCAGTACACAGAGGAGAAAAACCCTCTTAGATGTGCAGGATCCAAACCAGGTAGGACTTTATAGGTCACTATCCTCTACTTCAATTTTATCTGGCATCAAATAGGAAGCCAAGGCATTTTTTTCAGGGAATTGCCATAATGTGCCTCCCCCAATCTGAAAGTGATATTACATCTCCAGATTTGGCTTCTGAACTCTCTTTAATGGCCCCTCCACTTATTTTATTTATTTATTGGTTGGGCTTTAGAAATATTAAAGGTGCCTTTCCAAGGCTCTAGGCATAACTGATTATAAACCAAATACAATTAAATAATGTATCAGCTAGCTCCATGAGAACTGAGCCATTCAGTCACAAACCCACCTCATCTGCTAGGCAGCACATCTTTAGCCATGCCAAACACCCTCTCCTGCAAGTATCTTCTGGGCGCCCGGCTGACACCAAACAGAAGTTCACGAAGCCTAAAGGAATGTATTATGCTGTTTCATTTTGAGGAATGACCTTCATCCCTCTGTGGATTATACATGGGGAATGCTGTACTGACTGCTTGGGAGTACGCTGGTTTGGATAGACCTGAATTTGGAATGAGGATTACAACTTCCTAGAAAGCAAAAATTGCCTGGACTTTGGAGATATTTTTCTGAATGGCTGGTATAGTAATTTATTCTGGCATGTGATGCTGGTGATCTATACTGTGATCATGTCCTGATATACTTATCCTAAAGCCTAATTAAAAAAAAATAAAATAAAATTTCGGCCTAGAGAGGAGGCAAAGTTTGGACAAGACAGACTACTAAATTACTTTTCGTTCTTGGAGTGGTTTCTGTGTGATAGGATTAAAAGAGCTTGCCAGTACATTCTCGTACTGTAACTGCTTGCCCTGTTCCCTGGCTAAGGATAAATAGAGGCTTGGCAGTTTCCAGTGCAGCATGTTGTTTAACCTCAACAAGTACCAATATTTACTCAGAAATGTAAAACAGAGCATTCAGCCTTTTCTTACTGAAAAGCAACAGGAGTACAAAGTGGCCAGTCATGTCCACGGCATGTCTGTGTTCCCCATGGGGCTTTCTTTTTATTATCTCTCAGCTGTCTCCTTTTGTTTAACATAGGAGTCAAATTATGAACTGCTCAGAAATTCTGGAC
This sequence comes from Gavialis gangeticus, assembly GCF_001723915.1. Classification (NCBI taxonomy): domain Eukaryota; kingdom Metazoa; phylum Chordata; order Crocodylia; family Gavialidae; genus Gavialis; species Gavialis gangeticus. The sequence goes on along the minus strand of NW_017729028.1, from coordinate 26,978,183 downwards.
CCATTACAAGAGTGTGCTTTGCAGAGAACTCACCATGTTAGTTATTCAGTGGTAGCCTGCCTTTTACGCAGCGGCACAGAACATAACATGAGAGATGCACCATTTTATATTATACAACACAAGAATTCAATATCACATTTGACGAACTAGCATCTCTACGGTTAAGGATGGGCCCAGACTTCCATTACTAAAGCCCTTTTTTCTACTTCCTCAACTTTTTGGGTGCAAGTCTTTTCAATGCGTGCGTGATGAAAATGTCTTAGGAAAAAAAAACCTTTGAAAATTCTGCAGATGCAAAATATTCACAAGGCCTTTAATTAAAAAAAAAGACAAGATACTGCAGCATCCTATACTTCCCGCATGCTTTCTTGGAAGGGAAAAGAGTTTAAAACTCTTCTAAGCTCATATGTATGGGGTAGTTTTCTGACAAGTTTTAGAAGGGACTGTTTCCCCCAGTTTAATAAAAATCTTCTTATCACGGGAAGATCCCTTTCAGGCATGAAGAAATACCTTTTAGGCTTGCAGAGATGGCAGTACACAACTTGACTAAGACACTTAACATGCCAGAGGGAAACAGGCTACATAACCTCTTAGCTGATCCCAGGATGCTCCAACATCCCAGTAGCCTTTCTGCCTAATTTCCCATGGCTCCCCTGGTATTTCAGCTTCCTCTTCATGGCTTCCATCTCTCTCCTAACTCCCACCCCCTTGCCTACCTGTCTCGTCACAGTCTTTGCTGCCATCCTCCAGCTTTCCCACTGCTCCCAACCCACTCCCCCAATGCTCATTTGTTCTGTCCCACCTTACCTCTACTCCTCCTATACCAGCCCTATCCCCACTCACTCACTGTTTTGTGAGACACTCACCTGTCAATGCAGTCTCCTCCCTCTGTTTTCCTTCTGCTCCATAAGGTTGTTTTGGTAATACACAGTGAAATTTCCAAGCTGGGTCTGTGTGACCATGAAAACCAGACACAAGATTATATATCCAATCCTATCTGGTGATTCCCCTTCTTTTTAAAATACTTGTAGAGCTTTTAACACGCATAATGGCATAGTGGCTCGTGATCAGTGCGTTGCTTTGAGGAGTCTGCGCACAACTCATGAATTCTGTTTGTAGTTTTGAAGCTGGTATGAAAACCCTATTGTGGACTACCCACATATTGGGTTATGTCCCTCCATAGTCAGGGACAACCCTCATGAAACCTTTAAAAGCTAGCATTCAGGTAGAAATACCTTAATATAATGGCTATTTTAGGGAAGTCATCTGAACAGGGAAATTAAGTCGCACAAGGTTTTCTGTAGGAGATTTCTGGAGCTGGGGGGAAGTAGAAAATCCCTAGCCAGGGCAAATGGACAAAGGAGGAGTTAAAAATGAACTCACAGGGGGAACAAAGGTGAAATATTCCCAGGGCCACAAGAAAGTGTTGTGTTTGAGTTGGGTTTAATTGCCTATCTTAGTCATCCCAAAGCAAGCTGACCTGGAGCAGCGAAGGAAAGGTTCCACGACTGTGAAGAGAAGCTGTGAGCTGCAGGAGGAACGTCTTGTACACCCAGAGGACCCTACCTTAAACCCAAAACATGCTCTCTAGCAATGTGGGGCAGTGGCAGCATTTTATTGTTTTGGTTTAGATCTGTACTAAGCTACACCTGAAACCAGCTGAATACAAGCAAAGGCAACATTTGGCCAATGCCCTTGAGTTAAAGGAAAACAGCTTCTCTCCACTTTCCCTTGCAAGTTGGATTGGCCATAGAGGAAAACAATAACAAGTGATAACATTCATAGGACATACACTCTTTTAAAAAAATCAATAGCAGCAATAACCCTTTTGTCTGCCCAGCATAAAAAAAAATACAAGTCACAGAGAAAAAATCCTATTCTTTTCATTCTTTCACCTGGTTTTCATCCTTCTCATCTGTGGAGACCTCAACTGGAAATTTCAAATGGTTGCCTCAACCCTGGGTGCTTGGGAGCATTTAGGAGATGTCCCATAACAGCCTGCAGAGTTTCTTGCACATTTCTCTGAAGAGTTTGGTGCTGGCCAAGACAAGATATTGGACCAGAGGGACCATTGCTCTGATCCAGTATAGCTTTTTTCCCATTGTAATTCAGCTTGAACAGCATAATGGTTGCAGTTTTTGCAAAAACGTCACATCATTTAGATGTTCAGACCCCATCATTTTCTATTTTTAGATTAGATAAAATAAAAAAATATGTAGTATATAGAAGCCCAGACCTGTCTCCGCCTGATTATCCCTAAGAAATGACATTTATTACCATTTTCAAAACTGTCTGTACAATTGCTTGCCTTATTTGTGTGCACAAATACTCTACAAACAGAGCAGGAAAGAATCAGCTAAAAAATACTTTGTCTCCTCTCATGGCCATAAAAGCTTTCAGTTGCAGACCACCTATGACAGTTCCAGTCCTTCAAGGTCAATGTTTCATTGTGACTATTTTCTTTCGCTTCAGTTCCAATAAATAAAATGAGACATGTGGGAAAGGAGTCTTTATTTACTATGCTGGGTGTCCAGTGTTACCTAGGGGAGCTTGCATGCTTAGCCTAGACCTCAGAAACAGACTGGAATGCCATGCTGAACTAAAACCCTCCAGAAACCTGACCTGCTTTCTCCAGCTCCATTGATCATATCATATCACTCATGACCTGGGAACTCTGGTTTTAAAAGTTTCATTTTCCAAATCTCCTTGCAGGAGGTTGCCTGACTGCTTTCAGCAGGGAAGCACTTCAGGAAAATATCTGTAGCTTCTCTAGGAAGTTTCACCTTCAGGCATCTCTGCCAGTTCATCCAAACTTTCTTTCCCAAGTCATACAGCAGACTCTCAGCGCTAGCTGCTAAGGTGCTCAGAATTTCATCCACAAAAACCTTAGTTCCTAGTCTATGAGGATGAGACAGACTGAAGGCATCATCAGAATCACTCTACATATAACGCTGTATCCAGAACAATGTGGGACACCATGGGTGTGTCTACATGTGCATATTAATGTGATGCAATAAAGATCAGCATGGTAGGGCGCTGTGTTTACATGTGTGCCAGGGGCCACAGCACACTGAGCTGGATCAGAGCAGCTTCCGCTGGCTGGGGGCCTGGGCCGTCAGCCTGATAGCCCAGGGCTGCTTCCCGCCCTGGCTCAATGTGCTGCAGAAGGGCTGGCTGGGACACAAGGGTGCGCTGGTGTAAGGTTAGCCAGAAGGCAGCTCTCACACTGAAGCACCCTCATGCTCCAGCCAGCTGGGTCAGCATCTACATGTGCGCTGCTGCGGAGTGAAAAACACTGCAGCAGGATAGTACTTGCATTTACAAGTACTAGCCTGCTATGGAGTTTATTAGTTTACTCCACCCTAATAGCCCAGCATGTGTAGACACTGAGATATTTACTGTGGAGCTAATTAGTAAACATCTTGTGTAGATGTGCCCAGTAGCATCAATACGGATGTCAGTTTTACTGCCATTCACAACTTGCCTCCATTTTTCCACCCAATACACCTGTCTTCTTTTGTGGCCCTAACCTGCACCATCCTGACGCAATTTCTTTTCCTTTCAGTCCATTGCATGTTGCACATCAGAGGAAGTCTATGTGTGTTTTAAATGCTTTGGGTTTTGATTTCTCTTGCTGGAGCATCCTCAGATAGCTAAACCTTCTCAGCTCAGGAATCCTTTATAATTTTCCCAGTTGGAGATGTCTGTGTATTTTAGACTAATGGCTGCATTGAAAGCTTATCAAATGGGAGGATCAGGGAGAGAGATCTGGTTGCCTGGACGAGGAGATTACAATTATTCTTTCACAGAGTGTATTTTGGCTGCGGAATAATTTATTTGAATGTGCATGTAAGTGGAGGCTTTTGCCTATGCTTTTCCCATGTATCAATGGACAAATCATGCAGAAATAAAAGCTTTTTAATAATCTTTAATTGGCACTGGATTATCAAAAGAGTTTGTATTAAAACAGTGGTTTACTGCCATGGCTTCAGAATATTCTTTAATATTAGCAGAGGAAAAGTGCTTTTAAGAACATATTCATTTGTATGTTTTCTTTTTCCTTTTTTTCTTGGTATCACAGTGACATCAAAGAATACTAAAGCAGTTTTACAGGGAAATTTTTAGAATTTAGATAAGGCAACAGCAAGAATTATTTCTTGGTTCAAGTGAAAAGTCATGTTAACCATAGGAAGGAAACTGATGAGAGCTGTCAGAAACTGCTAATAGTCTGAAGTTTAGGGATAATCCTCTAATGACCCCCGTCAGCATAAAGATAAGGATAAAAAAGTTTAATACAAAACAAAAATGAGATTTAACCCAGAGGTTCAAATGCAGATTCACTAAAGGGGTTCTGAAATTCAGAGAGAGAGTCCAAAAGATGCTGGATCTTCCTTTCAGATGTAGAAAGATCTAAAGGTCTTTAAGACAGCATGATAAACCTCTTTGTGAAGATAAAAGCAGCATTCTTTACATTACATTTGGGTTTGTACATGCATTGTCATTGGCCGTGCTGTGAAGCCGGGAGCCCTGTGAAACCCCACCACACTTTCAAATGATTGCTCAGAGTTTTAATGAACTGGGTGGACTTTCAAAATTTGTTTATTATCCATTTGCCTTGAATAACTTGGGACCAACAAATCACAACCCAGGCTTGCAGACTTTTTATCTATCACCAGCATTAGCCCAAGGGAAGCAAGAGAATGCCTTTGAACAAGGATTGATAAGATGTCTATTGACTGAGGATAAAGCTGACCCATGCTGAGAAAGCAAAGCAGTTCATGGTGATTTCTTAAAGCTAGCGCCTGATTGGCCAGAAGAAGCCTCTGAAACAGTCTAAAATTAAATCTATCTCAAGAGTCTAGATGCCAAGTTCCAAGCAATGCAAAGCACCATTATGAGGCTTTCTAAAAAGAAACATGCAAAATGTATGAAAGCCTGGACCTGGGTCAAAAATACTCTGCCTCTAAGCAGTGGATTTTGGTGATAAGTAATATCACAAAATTGGCTCAGGGTCACCCCTGAAATTCCTTCTCTCAACATTGCTCTCAAGTTCTCCCGCATGTTAGTGCTACACAGGTCATCTAATTTGAGTGTTTACATTAGAGGGGGAATTGCTTTTATACAATTGAATTTCACAGACGACATTGTTGCCGTCTCAGTATTACAGTTCTAACCTTCAATACGGTAGTTAACAGAAAGAGGCCAGACAATACTTTCCATTTAGGAATATGACCAGTTGTCTGGAGAGCAGCAGCTGTAGCATAAAGGGAAGGAGCTCAGCATTCGAGAGACGCTCTGCACTGGAGCAGACGTGACTTCCCGACTGCAGGCTGTTGGTAATGCCAATAACAACGTGAAAACTGAAACTGGCACAGATGTGAGACAGATTCAGCATCAGGGACTGTCACATCAGACACTGGTAATTGTGACTTATTTAAATCTTACAAAGACAGGAACCCCAATGGGACAAAGCCTCGAGAAGGGTCACCCTGGCTTTCATGCCAAAAAAATAGCGGCAGCAATCTGCATCAGAAACTTCAATTTCTCTAAAGGCCAAAAAAGAGAATTCTGACAGAAAGTCTGCTAAAAACTAACGAGATATTGAGACGGACTCCAACTTTTTTCTGAAAATGTCCATCACTTTTTCTATAGTGATTTTTGCTTGCTTCCACCTGGACAACACCATGCCACCCTAGACTTTTGCCTGACACAGCGGGATGAGGGAAAAGATAAATTACATAAAATCTTCAGGCATTCGACAGGAACTTGTTGTGTTTTGTTTTGCATTAAGGAAACCGAGGAGAGCAGGAAGGGGAGGGCAGGTAGGAATTAGCTAGCCATGTCAAACTGCCTTCAGTATATGTTGCATTGGTATTCCATGAATGTTACAAGAAAAAAAGATTTTGAAAGTAACATCGTTTAAAAATATATGAACATATAAAGATAATCAATAAACTCTCTATAAAAGTTCTCTCCCTTTAAGTCGATTGAAGTGCCCGGTGAAAATGAGATTCTTAAAATCCATTAATTTTTTTATAGAGGGTTTCAGGGGGAAAAAAGCCACCAACAAGCCAATTTCCCTTGAGGGAACACTAGCCAAATATGATTTAACAGTGGTGTTTGTATCGAAAAGGATGCAGCTAATATGCCTGTCTGGCTGCCATGTTGTAAAAGCAAGCTAACAAAGAATCTATCACCGTGTCACAAAAAAGCAATGGTCTGAGCATTTCCCAGTGCCGGTATACTTCTTGAGTTTTGAAAGCTGGAAAAAAGATCTTTACATAAAACAACATGGTACCAAAAATCAGCGTCCACATCCACAATAGAGACAAATAGTTAAAACTACCGAGTAGAAATAATTTGAGTATTTTTGATGAGAGAACGAAACAACCCAATCTATTATTCAGCTTCTTCATTCATTTGCAAGCACTCAGTTTGCCAGGCGCCTCACAAAAATAAGTAAGGAAACAGTATCTGATATAAACAGCTAAATGCAGATCTGACATTAAAAATGAGGATTATAGGCTGGCAAGGAGAGGAGCATTAGCTGGGCAAGGTATGTGTATCACACTGGCCAAAGTGTGCCATGTCTCCTAGTGGTTTTTGTTCAGTGTAATAATCATTTAGTTCAACTGACTCAGAGCTCTGATTTATTGATGCAAATATGCTGCACACTAAATGAATCTCATCTTCATCTTCATGTGGTCCAATCATAAGTGCCTGCTACTGTTTCCAGCTAACGGTTCAGTTAAGCCAGGTGGGAGAGGTCTTTACTCTGAACTGGAGCTAGAGGGTGAGGTGGCAGGACACGGCACGGCACTGCACACGGTGTAGTCTGCGGTCAGGTCACAGGGAGCAGGGCCTGGGGAACTCGTATGGCGCAGTGCAGCGAGGCTGGGACTGGTATATTTTTAGCTTGTCTTTAAATTCTGCCTATAAAGTATATGTACATAAATAGTAAATGCATATGAACCAAAGTGACAGGAGGCTATGGACTACACCAAGGTGTAATATAAGTTGTAAGCAGGGAGTGAAGGGGTAGAGAGGGGAGGTTGGTTCTGCTTATATTGCAGGGGATTGCTACAGGACTACTATGGTGATGATTATGTTGAAACGCGTCTAATAAAAATGCTTCTAAAGTACCAAGGTTTCCAGGACTGCTGGAAATTGTTGCTGCCTGCCTTATACATGGTTTGATAAACAAAGCTGCAACTTCAAGAGTGCTGCTCTTGTCCATGGGTTATTTCACCCCTGTGAGCTGATTCGACCAGCAAAAGTAGAAAAACATTAGGAATACAAAACCTTAAGCTGAAGCTCAGACACTGACTTCAAAGTTCAAAGCTTGCTGCATTGAAATAATCCAGGTTTGGTGAGGATTTCTACAGTGACTTCTATTTCTACGTAACTTAGCACCATGCGATAACTACTGAGATCCCTTGAAGCTTGAATTATCAAATAAAGCCTGCTTAAAAGTCATAGAATCCATATCTGTCTCACCCTACTGCACTCTTAGCCTCTCTAATTATCATTTGACCATACTAAAGCATTGTAAATACCTTCCGTAGGGACAGAGGACTGAAAGAGACCTCCTAACTCATGGAGACCAGTCCCCTGCTGTCACAAGAAATCCCCTCATATAATCCCTTTTCTAAATATCAAGCTTTATTTTAAAACTAGTTAGGGAGTTTACCTTGGTACTCCCAGTTAGAAGGATAGTTCAGAACCTCACTCCTTTGATGATTAGAAACCTTCTAATTTCCAGCCAAAGTTTATGGCCAGCTTATAAATACTTGTTCTGGTGGCAACATGGTCTTTTAGCCTGAACAGCTCTTCCTCCTTTCTTAGAAAGCAATACTATTCCCTCCAAGCCTTGGTTTGCATGGCTAAACGGTCCAAGCTCAGACGCTGACTTCAAAGTTCAAAGCTTGCTGCATTGAAATAATCCAGGTTTGGTTTGCATGGCTAAACGGTCCAAGCTCAGACGCTGACTTCAAAGTTCAAAGCTTGCTGCATTGAAATAATCCAGGTTTGGTTTGCATGGCTAAACGGTCCAAGCTCAGACGCTGACTTCAAAGTTCAAAGCTTGCTGCATTGAAATAATCCAGGTTTGGTTTGCATGGCTAAACGGTCCAAGCTCTTTTAGGACAAGCTCTGCATTCCCCTGTTCGTTGCTGTAGCCTTTCTTTGAATTCAGGTTTCTTAAACAACGCTGACTAGAACTGGACACAGTATGCCAGCTGAGACCCTGCATGTATTTTTTACACATAATTGGACAAAGGCATTTTGTGATGGGAAGATGTGCAATTACAAAACTTGATACTGCACTGAGAAAAAAATACCCCACTGTGGTTAGGCTGTAATGGAGGAGTGCATAGGGCAATTCCAGGAGAGGACAGAGCAAAGGCGGGTTTCACTCTTGGGCTTGTTGTGCAGTGGGCGAGAAGTTATTAGAGCTTATATGACAATGGGGATGCTGGGTTGCAGGAAAGACTTACCCTTATTCCCTTTTTCTGTTGGCATTCTTACCTACACGGGTAAGGCTCGAGTCACTATCCTGGCTCTGTGCCATCTCAGGAGCTCTTTCTCTTACTGACTCTGGTGGCTGTACTATAGTTTTGCATTTGCAGTGCCATAGAAATACTTAGATGCTCAACATCTGGCCTGCTGGCCAGGTGTGGCTCACAAAGCCAGCATGTCAGCACAGGTGAACGCTCCTGCCACTTGTCCCATCCTTCCCCCTGGTGCTGAATTCAGTGATGGGGAATGGAGGGTATGTGCGGCAGTGGCGTTTCCCCATGCTGACATGATGGTGAGCTCAAAGCTTTCACGCCGTATGGAGCCCAGCAGCTGAATGCTGTCACTGCTCCTCGTCCCCTCTTTTCACTGCCTCTGAATTCTGGGAGGGAGGAGGACAAAGAGGTGAATGTCAGTGAAGCTCAGCTCCTGGGTCCAGTGCCCTGAGAGAGCTTTGGCAGCTGGAAGAGGACAGGCAGCAGAGACCCACTTGTGGCAGCCCCATGAACACATGCCCACTGGGCTCTGGAGCAGCACAGGGCTAGAGTGCCTGAAAAATAAATGTTATTTCAAAGGAATCCCACTACTGCGGAGCATGGTCCCCACTCCTACCATGTTCCCAAACAACGTGGCTCTTCCTTCAGGAGACACTGGTAGAGCTCTGGGAAACACAGGGCTGAGGTGCTGCCAGCTTACTGGAGAGAGTCCAGCAGAGGGCCACAGAAATGGTTAGGGGGCTGGGACCACTGGTGATGCGTAGCATGACGATGCATCCCCTGCAAAAAGGTGGTAACCGCTCGCCAACCTCCTCCTCACTGCCGACACCACTGGCAGCATCTGCAAACAGGTCCACGATCACAGCTGGCTGCTGCCACCACTGGCGGCATCTGCGGGTGGTCACTGACCGCTGGTCGGCACTCGCCACCCCTCCTGCCCCTGGGAGCACGCAGCGTTCATGGCTGGGACATACGACTTATGAGGAAAGGTGGAGGGAATTGGGCTTGTTTAGTCTGGTGAAGAGAAGACAGAGGGGATTTGATAGCAGCCTTCAACTCCTTGAAGGGGGGTTCAAAAGAGGAGGGAGCTAGACTGGAGCTTAGTGGTGGCAGATGACAAAACAAGGAGCAACAAGGTCTCAAGTTACAGCAAGGGAAGTTCAGGTTGGAAATTAGGAAAAACTCTCTCACTAGGAGGGTTGATGAAACACTGGAACATGTTACCCAGAGAGGTAGTGGTATCTCCATCCTTGGAAGTTTTTAAGACCCAGCTAGACAAAGCCTTGGCTGGGATGATCTGGGTGGGGACGGATTATAGCTCTATACTTTGGCATATCCTGAAAGTAAGTTTTTAAAATAATATTAGAAAGGAAAACATACATTTTAGTAGTTTAGGCTTACTTATTAATAATAAGTACCACTTCAATACAAACGCGTGATTGGCTGAGGGAAAATCGCAGGAATTTCAAACCACGTGCTTTAATAAGCCGCGGTTTGAAATCCCACCGGCAGTTGGGGAGCA
>NW_017729028.1:26961901-26967522 GCF_001723915.1 Gavialis gangeticus | reverse complement strand
GGTCCCTTCCGACCCTAAATCTATGAAACTATGAAATATCTGCTCGCCAACCCCCACCACCCCCCATGCCCGCTGCCAACACTGCTGGCGGTGGCTGTGGACACGTCCACGATCACAGCTGGCTGCCACCACTGCTACTGGAGATGCCTGCGGGTGGTCACTACTGGTGGCAACCACCAGCAGCATCTGCCGGTGGACAAGTGCAGAGTGCTGCACCTAGGGCGCAAAAATATCCAGCACATCTCAGCCTATTTCTGATTTTAAGGTCTGGTCCACTTGTAAAGAAGATTGAGCACCACTGACTTAGAATATTAGGTTTCTATCCCACAGTTCAATGCATCTAGCTGTTTTGGGTAAGTCCCACACCATCCTTGAGTGCCACCCTGACCCCCTACCCCTGCTCAATCTGTTGCTTGCCTTTCTGCTCCCTGCCCTGTGGGCCCTGCTTGTTCTGCTGCTCTGCCTTCTGCTCCCTGCCTTATTTGCTGCTGTGTGTTTCCTGCTCCCTTCTCAGTCTGCTACGTGTCACACACAGAGGTTGTCTGTGCCACTTGTGGCACACCTGTCACAGGTTGACCTCTGTGTGTGTGTGTCTCCCCGTGGGATGGATGCCAAAAGGAAGGCCACCCCCTCCTTTGTGAGCTTTCCTTTGTTCCCCTCTCACTAGGAGTTACCTCAAGCTTTTTTATATGATTCATGTTGGCAGTAATAAGTTCAGGCATGATTCCATTTTCTTTCAGCTGTGGCTTTTTGTCTGTGCCCTGCTGATGGCAAGTGTTAAAAAGTTGGAAAAGTCAAGCTGTTTTAAAATACAGTCTGCACTAAGTTACAGTGCAAAGTTCAGTCATTTAACTTTTGCATTAAAAATAAAACTAGGCTAAAACCCCCTTCAAATAATGCATTTAACTGGCAGGAAAAACTGATTTAATGGCAGTGAGCCCTCATTGCCATCCTAATTTTCCAAGACTGGACTACTGACCTAAGTATCTGTGGAATTCAGTTGCTTTATCCTCCAATTTACTGAAGTTTGGGAGGACGTGAGGTTTTATAGGTTTTCTTATAAATAATGAAAAAGAATTCTTGCTGAAGTAGAAAGACATCTTTTCTGGCATATATGTATTTTATATATTTCAGAAATTTAGATATTTCTAATAGGCAGTGTTTCAGAAATAAAGACTGAAATACAGGTCAGGAATATCCACAAAAGTGAGGTAAAGTGTGAACTCAGTTTGCTTGGACTTAATCATGATGGGACTTAATCCTCCAAAGTCCCTTATGATGTAGAAAGTTAGCAGAATAATGGAACAGAGATTACTCATTATGTGTATACAGTGCTGTTTAGGAATACCAAACAAGATCACATTTTGTTGCACAATATACTGTACAGGCATGCAACAAAAAGAAAGTCCCTGCCTTCAACAGTGTATGAGAGGCAAGGAATCTTTTGTGATATCTTTTATTGGACAAACTGGATATTTGGGAGAGCTTTTGGATAAGCTTTCAAGCATCAAGGACCTGAGGTACCTGATGCCCCAAAGTTTGTCCAGCAGCTCTCCAAACTACATGGTTGGTCAAATAAAAATATATCACAAAAAAATCCTTGCCTCTTGTACATTTTCTGCACCATCAAGGACACAACTACACAAAAACCCTACTTAAAGAGCGTATTGCATTCTGAGGAACCAAGATTGAAACCACCCCAGTAGGCAGACATCTGTATCAGCACTCCTCAGAAATTTAGTGGAAGAGTATCCAAGACAGCGTGCAGGTGATCTGCATGCAAGTTCCATCATCAGGGACTAGGTTATGACAAGATGAAAAAAGAGGTTCAGATACATGTGGCTGGTGAGGAAGATAAGGCAGGGGCATCAACAGTCCATAAGTTTACAGCCAGACCTTAAAAAACAAGGCTAAAAATGCCTGCCTGTAAAAATCTGTAAAAAAGAAGAGTAATGCATAAACTAACCAACTAGAGCTTGACTGAAGCTCCATCGCTGGAAAGAAGCTGGAGTCAGAGTAGAAGGGCAGACGGAACAGAGTAGTGATTCTTTGTGTCTGAGCAGGGAAAGAGCACACTGAAGGGAGCTCCTGTCAGGGCTCTGTGGCTCATGGGAGTCCCCATAGATCTTTTTGCCCAAGCCATGTGCTGCTGCTGTTACTGCTGCCTCCCATCTGCCTGTAATACTGCTCACCTCACAGGTAGGTGGAGTAGTCCTTCCTTGGGGAGTGGGGCTGGTGGGAGTAAGGCTAGGGGTTAGGCTGGGCAGCATGGTACAGAGTGCAGTTGAGGGTGAGTAAGGGATCCATGGGGTAGAGGCAGCAAAAGCGTAAGACCATTGCTGCAGTCAAGCAGGGTTGCCATCCCCCTCCAATTTTTTTAAATGATAATCTGCAAACTTTTTAGCGGCCGCCAAACATTTTTACAATGGTTGGAGTTAAAACCCTAAATCTAAACCCAGCCCTTGTCCAGGGTCTGAAAGAAGGGTTACATTTACGTTACGTAAAACATGTCAATAAAAACATTTGACTATCACTAAAAAGCTTGCATATTGTCATTAAAAATATTGTCTTGGGTGGCAATCTTGGGATGAGGTAACAGGAACAGGTTACTGCATACTAGTAGAGGCATCAGCTCACTACCTGTTTCAAAAAAGGACAGCAATGCCCTCATTGATCGTTTCCAGCCGAACATGGACATGTGGCATGCGCTGCACATGTAGACGTTTCCCATACTGCTAATTTCACAAATTCACAGAAGTTTAGGGCTGCCTGATCCTAATTGATCCCAGGGTCAAAAAAAACATGCCTAAAAAAGGTGGGGTGGCAGACATGGTGGCAGCATCCACCACCTAAAACCGGAGCCTGGCTGGCCAGAGCCATGCTCTGGCTGCTGGCCAGGCCCCTTGCTGCAGGACTGCCACAGCTGCAGCTCCCAGAGGCCCCAGGATGCCAGGTAAGGCTGCTAGGGCCAGCACAGTTGCTAGCCCCAGCCTCCCCTACCTGACCCGGGGCAATGTGCTGCGTGCCAGAGCGCATGGCATGGGCATTCCCCGGAGACAAGAAGCAGCGGCAGACATTGTGCGGCTGCTGTTTGTTCCTGGGGAAACACACGTTCCTGCTTGTGGGAATGTGCCTGTTGTGGGTATTAGAAACAGCCTGATTTAACAATTTGATGTGACAGTGATGACTAACTATCCCCCTTCTGGACATTTTAAAGAAGGACAGCAACGTTCTCACACTTCTGGCTGTCATCAGATCTGGGAAGCTCACACACAGTAGCTTTGCTTTGGGCTCTGGCTGTGATTTCTGGTACATTTAGGAGGCAAGAGAACCAGTGAGGCTACAACACTATTCCCAAAGTACTTACTGGATCATTAGGGTACAAATGTTATTATTCCTGGTACTTCCTTTCCTTATATGCTCTCTATCCTTATTTCCTCTCTTTCTTTCCCATCTTCCCTTCTGTCTTCTGTCTAATTGATTCCAAGCTTGACCAGCTCTGGAATTAATTTAACTGCATGTTATCATCACCATAACCAGCAGGACTGGCCGAGACAGCAGGAGCTGCCATGGCCCAGTGTGAAAGAGAACTGGTGGGATGAGAGCCGAGTATGCTGCCAGATGTCTTCCCTGAACAGGGACGTGAGCTGGGGTCTGGCAGCTAGAGCACACCTGTTTGGGACTAACTTGTCTGCGGCATGTGGATGAAGCAAGCGTCGGTGAAACAGAAGTTCAGTTTGCCTATCTTTTCCCAGATTTCTCTTCTTCTCTTGCATGCCAGGTTTATTCAGAGAGGAAGTATATCTTATCACCTGAGCACCTTCTAAAAGAGCCTGTCTTTTGCGCATCAGGGCACGTGACACCTCCTAAAAGACTGCCAAACAATTCTCCCCACCCCGCATCCTCCACCCCTGCCTTTTCAGAGGCTTCATACAAAGCAGGAAGGGCACTGACATCCTCTCGCAGTGGGGCCATATAGGTACCAAGATAGAAAAGAGCAGAAATAATGAAGGTTATCAAAAGGAAAATTAGTCTTTTTGAAGTTCCCCCTTCATTCTCCATTACCTGTTCCTCTTGAATAGAAAACTGGGACCAGGGTGGGAAATTCATCTACTTGTATATTGTTTCTGTGGTAATAAAATAGGAATCATGTCAGCTTTGAACTAGATCTTAAAACTGCCTAGTTTCTCTCTACCTTTGGAAAGGAGCTTAGCATCCCCTGCTGAAACACTATTGTGCAGCTTTTTACAGAACTATTCTTCAGTGAATCACAGCGGATCTCCTTGTGTCAGTTGTTGCTGGGGCTGGGGGAGGGTGCTATATTTCCTTATTCTTTCGTGGGAAAAGCATAACATGCCACGGTTTAATAAGATGCTGGTAGGTAGACAGCACATAATGGCTACAGTTCTCTCCATATTGATATGGATAGCTACTGTACTTAAAGTGGACATTAATGCTAATTTACAATGAAACCCTGGCTGAATTACACAGTATATCCTCCAGAGCCTGTAATGAACTCCACATAATTAATGTTATTAATCATGAGGCTAGTGAAGGGGGCACATATTATGTATTTCATGTCAAAGGTTTTTATTAATAAACATTTTCCATTTTCCCAGCTGATAAGAGCTAACGGGCTCTTTCCATCATTAAAACATAGGCAGTAATGGGGCTCAGTTCTGCTGGGATCTGGAGTCTTTGAGAGTTGAAGGTGATCAGCACTTTGCAGAAGAGTACACTGATGAACCAAACCTGCATCTTCACCAGTACACTTCTATAATGAGTCTACACTTGGGACCAACTGGTGACCCACGAAACCCCATACAGTGAAACATTAAACAGCAAGGATCTGACTGAACCTCTGCACAAGAAAGGAAACTTCAAAACTAAGATTCTACTTTGATTTTAACTTTTGATCATAGACACAGGTAATACAGCAAGTGAGCACCTTTTACTGATACAGGCATGGCTAGAGCCCAGCAACAATGTACTCTAATCACTGATTAGCATTTCCTCCTTGCTCACACATTATTCACAGAACCTTTTAGATTCACAGGCTGAACAGACTGCACATCCCCATCTCCCAGCTGTCTCTAGTTTAACTTGGACCTTAATGTCACTTCTAATATGGATTTTGGGGGCTTTAACCATCCTCTGATACTTTTTAATGGCAACGTGAAAATAGATATTAAAGATATCACTGCAATCCTATGCTCTTCCATGGATAATCATAGCAGTGATTGCCAGGGATAGTGCTAATCCACACCTCATTGACAAGATAATCGATTCATCAGTGTGCACCTCGGGGCCCTTAATCCATGCATCAATGGCATGACTCCTTTGGAGTTGCTATGGCCTACTGTGTCAATGCCTGCTTAGGGAGCCTGGAAGTGGTCGATCCCAAAATGCAGAGTACCCTGAGTTGCGCATGTATGAGTCTTTTGGTTATAATTAGATACATTAATATAATCTTACAGGTGCCTAACTCTAATATATTTTATTCCCTTGCCCTTACAGGAATGAACTATACTGGCATAAATATTTTATACCGGCAGAACTGCATCAAAACTAGGGCCCTCTGTACTGCTTTCACTGTACAAATATAGTTAACTTGGTATAAT
>NW_017729028.1:26949120-26956901 GCF_001723915.1 Gavialis gangeticus | reverse complement strand
GTATGAGTCTTTCGGTTATAATTAGATACATTAATATAATCTTACAGGTGCCTAACTCTAATATATTTTATTCCCTTGCCCTTACAGGAATGAACTATACTGGCATAAATATTTTATACCGGCAGAACTGCATCAAAACTAGGGCCCTCTGTACTGCTTTCACTGTACAAATATAGTTAACTTGGTATAATGCTGGGGAGCAGATAAGTCCTGTTACTCCTCTTAATCAATGAGGAAAGAAACAGATTTGTCAGGACTTTGTAGGAAAGACTGTCCAAGCTCTTTCTTCATCTCCAGAACAAATGACTTGGACCCAGTTCTAAGCATCAACACCTCCCCTGTGCTCTGGTTTCAATCTCCTGGCCCCACCTTTATCCGCCCAGTTGTGGTTGCCTCTTGGCTTGCTCATCTTATTTCTTAAGTGAACACAGGGATTGCTATTGAGAAACTAGGGCCTCAGATCTAACTCCTGCTCCCTGCAGGGAGTCTGACAGCTTCTCAGGAATGGGCGTTAGCTGCTGAGCTGCTTGGACCGGTGTTGCAATGACCTGGCTGCCGGTGCAGGCAGGATGAAATTGTGTTCAATGAGGCTACAGTGCAACTGAGACCAAGTTAGTACAGTCCTTCAGACTGAGACCTCAGCTCAATCACGTTTTCCCTCATGGGGCTGAATGCCCAGTTCAACTGTTTGCAACACCAACTCACAAGGACACATTGCTGACAAGTCTTGTCAATTGTGGGTCAGTTTTCTAGGGTAGAGACTGCATAGCCAGCCCTTATGTGTGCAGTGTTAGAAATGCTGGCAGGCACCACTTGCCTGGGACTGCCATGGGCTGGATATTTTCAGATGCCCAACTGGGGAAGGCAATGGCTCTTAGGTTTAGAAGCACCTTTCTAATAACCCAGACCTTCTGCCCTCCCCCAAACTCGCCTGTACTTTAAAACTGGTGACACATCACCTGTTCTCAGTGGAACAGCAAAGCAACCACTTCTATTGAAGCTGTGAGGCACGTTGCAGGTGACTGGGTTGAACAATGCGTTACAGTGGCCAGGCTGAGAGGTGCAGCATCCTCCTTTAGGAACAACATAAGCAAGTGAGGACACAATGCAAGCCCTGGTAAAGGGCCAGGGGAACTAAGAGGAGCACAGTTAAGGCTGCTGTTGGGTAAGGAGCAATGGTGCGGGTAACCTCTTGGAAAGGCAGCTGACGAGGGTCGCATAGTAAAAGGATAGTTTTTCATATTGCTGTGAGGCTGCAATGTGAGCGCCTTTCCCGACCGCCATCTCCATCTCCCCACACTCACATGAGCATTTTGGTAAATCTGGGTCATCCTTTTCTGCCTCCTGCCACCCTTTTAAAAAGGAGATGAGAAAAATACTCTACAATGAAACAAAAGGATGCCGGCCCCTTTCAGACTCCCGCCCTGGCAATGACTGCAAACTGGCTCAAAAGAGGAAGTTCCAAAAAGTGACAAAAGAAAGTATATGGAAGGAGGATGCAGAATTGCATAAAGGTGGGGTTCCCATTAAAAAACAACCACTGTTATTCCCTTTTCCTTCTTTACTCAGCTTGTCACTGTATCCTGAGGGCACTTGGGCTAATTAGCATGACTCATATGTGCCTACCATACTATTTTATTGGATTTATTACATATGACTCTTTATTAAAAATACTGGCTGTGAAGGTTGGGACTGAGTATACAATCTGGGCATGCTGAAAGTCTCAACTTTCAACATTTAACCCTTCCTAGTATGTTAGAAAGTGGTAGCTGCAGCACCGGTCAGTAGAAAATGTATACCTCTTCCCCTCTGGATTTTCAATATGCTCAGATTTGCCTTGAATGTCCTGAAATAGTAATGATTTCTACCGAGAAATAGTGCAATCAAATAGTTGATTTTTGGGGATAGATTTGCTAAAATTGTATTAATTCACCAGGATAAGCACAATTAGTAGAGCTCATTAGTTTGCAAAATGTAATTTATTTTCTCTGAATAGACCCATTTCCTTGGATGAAGAGCTCCATTAACTTTATTATGTTCACAATGCTTATATAAAAATCCAAGCCATGGCAACAGACTGTTATTATTCAGTCACAGTAGTCACCTTTCTAGGTTAAATAAGAGTTGTATTAATTTTTTAATTAGAATCTTTACCATCATCAAAACCTGGAAATGGGACAAAGGCTTTGCAGAATTTAACCAAAAACATATCAAAGAGCAAATCAGTCAAAAATTAAAATCTTCTTTAACTCACAACCAAATGATCTAATGTTCCCCCTCAAAAAGCCTATTTATAATCACTTAATTATCATAACTTGCAATAGCAAATGGAGTCTAGCAGTTCTCACTCTCAATAGCTAAGTCTGTACTGTATTCAGACATGTCTGGTTTCCTTAGTGCTGTGCTTTAATTTCACTGTAATATTAAGGCTAGAAAGTGGAGAAAATGAATACATTGCAAAGTACCTGTCATTACTTGTATCATGTCACGAAGGTATTCTACATGTACAATATGAAAGCAGCCAGTGCAATTTTCATACTCTTATCATTTTTGATATTACACTGTCTAACAGCAGTGTCACACAAAAGAAATGCTTTTATCATTTCCAATGTGGGAATGATACTAATTACATCATTTGTCATCATTATAAAGCTAAACAAAACTTTTCTTTCATAGAAAACTGCCATTTAGCAAATTAACGGGTAATGACCCATAATACACAGAAAATTGAAATTTGGGAATTACATTTACATTAGCGTGATTTCTGCCTTCCTCTCCACAGTATATCAAAATGGGAGAAAGGGAGAGAGTCTCTTCAATTATATCATTTGTATGTAGCCGTTCTGCACTTGTGGGAAACATTCCAAGATCAGACTGACCCAGACGGATACACAGTTTACTCAGAGCACTTAAAACTGCCCAAGGATACAAATTATTGGCCATGCCAATGAGAAACAGGCCATATTACACCAGTGCAAGCAAGATTCCACGTGGGGCCAGATTTTCAGAGTCAGGCACGTAGGAACACATCTGCTTGCAAATAACTGCTACACGTGTGCAAGCTGGGCATTTGCATTCCAAGTGTGTACACTAATATTTAAATGAGAGATCTGCAGATACACGCTGGGCAAATGCACATGTAGGTGAAGAATAAACTAGGGCAGGCAGAATTAAATTACCTTAGTTTTTGTATCCTATCATATAAGCTCCTCCAACATACCAGTAGAAAGTATGGGGAAAATAATAAAGGTTGTGGATATGGTCTACTGCCTAGCAAATCAGCATAAATATATTAATCCAGAATGATCTGTTTTAATCCAACTGTTGCCCACTCTGAACCTTCACTGTCCAAGTCAGCTATTTCCTTAACAAAATGCCCACTTTGTGCTGTGTAATGGAACAGAAATAAAAATAAAGGATGCAAACAGTGAAGTTATTAACCACATGGCAGGATGCTTCTGTTCATAAAGGAGTGCCACTTCCCATGCAAGTCTGTCAGTCATTTAGTACATTAGAAAGATTCAATTTCTGTCTTGAACATTTGGTTCTTTAATTCCCACTGTTCCAGATCAGGATGGTTAGGCCCGTCCTCCTGCCAGTAAAATGATTCCCTGGCTAAGTGAAATTCTGAACTGATTTCATCCCAAAAGTCAGGAGACATTCTCAGCATCAATTTATCATTGTGAAAGTGGATTAAAGGATTTTTATTAGTAACACTTAAAGCTCACTTGTTCATAGTATCTGGAGACCTCTGCAAGGAGAATCCTTCTCCTAAAAGCAGTCTGGCCAAATCAAAAGCTGGAAATAGTGTGATGAGTACATCATCAGATCTCACAAGCATTAGGTATGGGATAAGCCACAAGACTAGTTGGAAAACCCAAGTACTGGTGGAAATGATTCAGAAAAGCACACTTCTTTTTGAGTCAATACTGAAAGTATTGTTTTAGGGCAGGGGTGGCCAATCTGTGAGATGGGTATCTTTTGCAGGCACCCATGTCACAAGTGGCACAGGCAGTCTGTGTGGCATGCAGCAGATCATGGAGGGGACAAGCAGGACAGTGGCATAAGAGGATGGGAGTGTCACCCAGGGAGGGTGCAGGGCTTAATTTAATATATTTCTAGTGTTGGAAGGGTATTAGATTATTGAGTCCGACCCCCTGCTCTCAGGCCTGCCAAAAGTGCGCTCTCACTGTTCTAGGAGAACACCATCCTGCTAGAAGTAGTGCCTCTGGTCTGAAAAAAGACACTCATAGTTGAGCCCATAATATATCTCCTGCCTTCACCCCAAGACATGACAATAGTCTGGACCTCCTGGTAAAACTCCAGATTAAAAAATTATAAATCATCTGCCCAAATTCTCCCTTTTATTTAGGTTGGATACAATATAGATATTTACTTCTTGTCCTAAACGTCCAAAATGCATTCACATTCCACAACAGGGAAAGTTACACTTCAGTGCATGAAGAAAAAAAATCATTTCCAGCCTTGCTTTCATTGAATTGAAAAAGATTAGGATATGGTCTAGCATGTTAACTTATTTGGTAAAGTCTTCTAAGACATTTTATAAATGTAAATGAATAATATGAAAGTATTTTCATTACTACTTTTGAACTAGTCCTATCTCTTAAAATAGTACTTTAATATATATATAAGGGTATTGTGTGTGTGTGTGTATTGTAAGGATAGTTATATTGTACTTTCTACATATAGTAACAAATCATTTTTGCACAATTAATGGCTCTCTTCCAACATAAAAATAATAAGTATGGTACTCCACACAAAGACTTTGCATCTCTCTCCCAGTTGCTCTGTAAAAAAGAGATGATTATCTTTCAGAAATGCATAGTTTTGCTGAAATACAGAATCTGAGCATTTTCTCTTTATTCAAAGAGTTTGACCAAAATACCCCCAAAAACCCACAAGACAAAAAAAACCCTGGTAAAATGATTTCCCAGCATTGGTGAAATTCTGAGCTGAGTTTATCTTTAAAGTAGGGAGGAGTTCTCATTGTAAATTTATCATATTGAATATGAATTAAAAGATTGTGAAGGTGACTGATAATGCCTAGCATTCACTTGTTCTCATTGCCCATAGTCTGTTAAAAACAGTCTTCGGAAAAAGGTACAATAACAATGCCTTCCAGGAAGTCCATCAAGGCATGTGGGATTCAGTTAAATTTCCACAGAAGGAACTCTGACTGGGCTTTAAGGCTAGGGACAGACATTCAAAAAGCCTGAGCCTGAATTGATTCAATCTTTACAGGTTAGTCTAACCTGGCTAGGCTAAATCAGTTTTCTAACTAGACAGACATCCCAGAAATGCAGGCACATGCCTGCAATGGCTCAGGCTAGAATCTGGGGGGTGTTAGAGCAGCCCTCCCTTCCTTTCACAGCATGGAGCTGAGGGGGGCGTTGCCAGATTCCAGCAGGAACTCTGATTAGCCCAGCAGGAAATTGTTTATTAAGAAAACAATAGAGGGACATTACCAGCTACTTGCTGATTCTGCCTCTTGATTCTGCAGGGACTGTAGCCAGCATGTGGTCTGCTAGCTAATACACAGACACCTCCTCAGCAAGGCAGAGGGGAGGGGGGAATTCCTGCTTAGCAGAGAGTGGTGAGAGGGAAGGGGGGGGGAAGCAGCCCACAGTCTCTGCCAAGCTCCGGCCAGGCAGCAGAGGGGAGGGGCCAGCCCTGCTGTGGAGCAGAGAGCCCCTGTCCAGCCCAGGGAGCATGTCAGGATGCTGGGGGTGTCTGGTTTACCTTAAACCAGCAAGGGGTCTGGGACAGACATTGCATAAACCGGTTTGAGTCAAATCAGTTAAGTCTGATACTATATTCAACCAGGTTTATCTCAAGCCAGTTTCAATCATTCTGAAACTGTTTTATGTACACTGAACTTTTGTTCTGTTACAGGTTTAAACCAGTTTCTGATCACTTAAACTGGTTTATGTTTAATGTCTGTCCCTAGCCTAAGAGGTACACTTCTTTCTTAACATACATGATTTCTGTGTGTGACTAAATGCTAATTCACTATTGGCCCACACTGGCTATTGGCACATTGGCAATGCTATTGGCCCAAAGAGAAGCTACTGGATTTATTACTACCACCAGGCAAACGGGGATAGGCCAGTACTTTGGAGATAACTGGCTAAGTTCCTCTTCCATGCATGGAAAGGAATGAGATATTTATCAGCAGCTGTCTTCTGGATATGGATTCATTACACTCCGATCACTCAAAATTGGTACGGCCCCTCACTGAACTCCTTAGACTACACATGAAATGGCATTACATGTTGGCTATCTACCAGAGGCTTTCTGGAGATGATTATCATTGTAGTTCAATAGGTGGTGCTTTGTGTTCTGACTTCCAAGATGTACTTTCAAATTATTTTTTAGACACTAACCAAAATATAAAAAAGTCCAGTATTTGCCAGATCTACAAGGATTGACAGTGAATCTAGTCCCATTTATCATTAGTCAAGAACCACCCAAAGACTGGCAAGATTCACCATTTATCAGAAGAAGCTACTTTTTGATGTAAAGTATTGCTTGCTTGCATTTCCCTCACTATATTTTGCACTAGCGTTTGGTGCTACTGTGTACATTTTCATAAATAAAGAGTACCTACAGCCTGAGGATACCTGGATGCCCTCTCTCATGAACCACAAAAATAAAAAGCATACCTGGGTTTTGACTGAGTTTTGTCTTGTGTCTTTGATGAAGCATATTAAACAAGAACTTTTCTAGCTCATTAGCGTATGTCTGCCCTGGCTCTGAACCCTCTGCCTGCTCTTGTTCCACAACTCAGAAATGTAGCCGAGAAAATGTTCTAGAAGCACACTTACTGCCACTGCTCCTGACACCTTTGTCTCTGGAGTGCTGGAGAACGATGGCAGTGGGGCATTCCCACAGTGTCCTTACCACTGCATTTGCAGGCTTGCCCAGCAGAGGGATGGGGTTCATTTTTGGTAGAAGGCTTGAGAGTAGTACAGAGCAAATACAGTCTTTGGAGTTACCCTCCTTTTTGCACTAATTTCATATTTAATATGCCACAGAAATCAGGAAGGAATTTTGCTCTTCCTCACCGATGTTTGCTCCTCACCCGAACTCCATTAGGCAATTTTACAGGCAAAACAAAATGCCTACCTTCTAGTATTGCGGCTTATACTAGATACACTCCAGTGCAGGGGGTGACAACCTCTAACCCCACAGGCTGGCTCTGGCCACAAGAACCAGCCTGTCCAGCTAGGGGGATTTCAGTGCCATGGGGCGGGGGCCTGGTGGCAGGGAGAAGTGGTGACGTCTTAGCACTGGCCTACCTCAGACCTGAGTGGGGTCATTTTGACCCATCAGTAGAAAAATACAGCTGACTGCTGCTCTAGTATATCTAATCGCCTGATTTCACCTCCTAATCATGTGCACAAAGCAGTGTCTATTGTCTCCTGCTCACATGAAAACATTACAGGGAATTTTCCAATCCTGAGCTAAGCTCCTATTGTCTGAAATCCATATTATCTGAGATCTTATGAATTTTTTTTAAAGGGTAAACTGGAATATTTGAAGTTTCACCTACTTGAAGAACTAGCAATTTCTTAACTTATTGCAGGGCCCCTGGCACGGCTCTATGAGCAATTGTGGTGCTTGGGCCAGGTGCCAGATGATTGGAAGGTAGCAAATGTGGTCCCCATCTTCAAGAAGGGGAAGAGGGAGGACCCGGGTAACTATAGGTCCGTCAGTCTTACCTCAATCCTGGGGAAACTCTTTGAGAAGATCATCAAGGA
>NW_017729028.1:26946792-26948644 GCF_001723915.1 Gavialis gangeticus | reverse complement strand
GACCTGGTGACCGTCTATAAACTCACTAGGGGGGACCAGAAGGGTTTGGGGGAGACGCTGTTTCCCCTAGCGCCCGCTGGCATAACAAGGAGTAATGGGCACAAGTTGATGGAGAGGAGGTATAGATTGGACATCCACAAAAACTACTTCACAGTTAGGGCGGCTAGGATCTGGAACCAGCTTCCAAGGGAAGTGGTGCTGGCCCCTACCCTGGGGGTCTTTAAGAAGAGGCTGGATGCCTACCTGGCTGGACTCATTTGAGTCCCATTTCTTGTTTTGGGGTTTTTGTTGTTCTCCCGCCCTGGCAGGGGGTCGGGCTAGAAGATCTACTAGGTCCCTTCCGACCCTTAATCTATGAATCCATGAAACTATGCCATGACTTCTGAATTCATTTTGACAAAAGGCCATATTACAAATACTTTTTGTCCAGCTCTACATCAGGAGTTATGTTTACATGGAAGCATCATTCCTACAATTTCACATGCTTTGTTGCTAGTGATGAATTCATCTTATTTACCACACTCCCATTATTATGTAGTTTGGAAAACAATTGTTATGAACTGAAAACATTAAAGAGAGGGACGTAGACAGTTACCTTGTCATCCTCATATGCATAATAGCACCTTTGAATATAATTAGAGGATACCCCTTGTGGAAGACAGACTGAATAAGAAAGGTTTTATACAGACGATTAAACTCAAATACTTCAAAATGAAGCACTGACTAGCAATATATAGAAAAGCCTCCAGAACATCCATGCGGGTAAGAATTCTCATCCTGGAACCATTCCAACTGCCATGGAAAGCATTTCCTACTTTGAAAAACATATTTTTATGGATTATTTTAAACATGCAAAGCTAAGCATTTTGTTACCTCCACCATTTAAGAACGTCTCATGTTCATACACCAGAAAACATCTGAAAAGTGCAGCTGCATATGTCCTTATTCCAAATCTAATTTTATAACAGTTACTCTCACTTTTGCTTCAGCCAAAGTCCTTGTGTCCTTTTGTCTTACAAAACATGAACATCAATTATTTCCAGTTAAGCAGTTAATTTTTTTTAATTAATGTCTGTAAAGTGCTTTGAAGATGTAAAGCACTATGCAAGTCCTACAGTATTACTATTATTCAACATGACTACTGTTCAAAGCCCTGTCTCACCGTGGGATAGACGAGCATATCATTTGTAATCGCAAGGCACAGCAGGATAAGCAGACGTTCCATTCATAAGTATTTCTATTTCACAAACTTGGTTAAACTATCTCCCCTCCTTTTTTCTTTTAGCATCAAATATGGGACAGAAGCCTACTTATAATTGTTGTCTACACACACACACACACACACACACACACACACAAAATTATTCCAATGATTCCCTTTCACTGGTTTTAGAGAAAATTCACTGCTCCATTTGGGAATATTAACCAATGTGTCCTTATATATTCATATTTGTGTAGCAAGCAATGATTGATCCTTCTGGATCATGGTGTATGCGTGAGAGGTCACCCAGACCTTCAATGTGTATGCCTAGGCAGGAGTATGGAGGAGTGGAGGCTGCCCAGACCTTCCATCCCCCCTTAGACCACTGAGCTAGAATTCAAAGGCGAGACTGAGCCTGGATGTTCAGTGCCTCGAAGGCTGTAGGTATGTGCACATCATGTCCCCTAGCCCTCTCACCATGTTTGTTGCTCTCCTATGGACTCTCTCCAATTTGCCCACATCCTTTCTGTAGTGGAGGGCCCAAAACTAAACACTGTACTCCAGATGTGGACTCACCATTGCTGAATAGAGGGGAATAATCACTTCCCTTGATCTACTGGCAAGACACTTACCACTGCAGCTCAGTATGCT
>NW_017729028.1:26940887-26941792 GCF_001723915.1 Gavialis gangeticus | reverse complement strand
GCAGCTCAGTATGCTGTTAGCCCTACCCTCCAGTGTATCTACTACTCCCCCCAGCTTGGTATCATCTGCAAACTTGCTGAGGGTGCACTCTGTGCCATCTTCCAGGTCATTGATGAAGATATTGAACAAAACCTGCCCCGGCACTCCACTTGATACTGGCTGCCAACTAGATATCAAGCCATTGATTACTACTTTCTGAGCTCGATGCTCCAGCCAGTTTTCTATCCACCTTACAGTCCATTCATTCAGCACATACTTCCTTAACTTGCCTGCAAGAATGTTGTGGGAGATGGTATCAAAAGCCTTACTTAAATCAAGGGACACCACATCTACCGGTCTCCCCACATCCACAGAACCAGTCATCTCATTATAGAAGGCAATCAGGTTGGTCAGGCATGACTTGCCTTTGGTGAATCCATGCTGACTGTTCCTAATCAACTTCAGGCCTCCTGCCTGTAAATTTACAGACTCTTTGGAAAAATCCAGGCTAAAAGCATCTGTCCATAACGTCCATAAAAAACTAAGCCACCCAAAGCTAACTGAAGATATATGGTCAAAAATGCAGCTGGAGTTAGGCACTGAAGAACAGATAGAGCAGAGCAAGGTCACCTGGTATTTGAGCAGGAGCACAGGGCCTTTCATGGAGCTGTCAGGGTTATGTAACCTATAGGAGCTTCCAGAGTCTCCTCACCTCAGCCATATGCTTCTGCTGCTGGGCCCCATTGCCTGCCTGTAGCATTCATGTGAGGATGAGTAGGGAATCCCTGGGGGGGAAGGGAGGCAGCAGGTTATAAAACAATGTCTGCAGTCAGACAGGGTTGTCAGTCCAAGAACATATTTATTACTGATAATCCGCAAACTTTTTACTGATCACCAAACTTTTTTTTTTTTTTTTTTTTTTTTTA
>NW_017729028.1:26939580-26940813 GCF_001723915.1 Gavialis gangeticus | reverse complement strand
TTTTTTTTTTTTTTTTTTTTTTTTAACTATGGTTGGTGTTAAAACCTTAAATTTGCCTGACCTTTGTCCTGGGTTGGTAGAAGGGTTATATTTACATTATGTAAAATATAGGTCAGTTAAAACACGTCAGTAAAAAAATTTGGTGGTCAATAAAAAAGTTTCTGGATTATCAGTAAAAAAAGTTATTGGGTTTGCAGCCCTGGTGAAAGAAAGAGATGAGGCCTGTGAGGATGAAATAAAGGTGGCAGCAAGATAGGTGGCATGAGAAGAACACACAAGGGAGCAAAGATAGATAAGACTGGAAAATTAGGAGGCAAGCAAAGGTCTTACAGAGCCAGGAAGAGTTGGAATTTGACTAGGGAGGATACAAGGATGGAGTGAAGGGATTTTAAGAGGAACCAACATGTTATAGCAGCAGACAAGGTGGATGATCTTTGGAGCAGAGTTTTAGATGGACTAGGTATTGCAAAGTGAAGGTGGCAAGAAAGCAAGAGGAGGAAGAGTTTTCAGCAGTCAATGCACAAGACGATTAAGGCTCAGACAAAGGTTTTTTAAGTGGACATGGAGGTTTGCTGGAGGAAACCCAAAGAGTGGCCAAAATTCTATAGCACCACCAGAACTTGGAAACATTCTGCACCTTGTTCCATGCAGTTGCAAGGCCGTCTGGATGGGACAGAATTGCAGAACAAGCAGTATCGCAAACAGTCATTAAAGAAAACTCAGATCTGACTCTCCATAAACTTATTTAAACCCAGTTGGTTGTTGTTTGCATGCACAGGGTTAAATGTGTGTAGACACCAGATTCTATTGAGACTGACCGTGGTTTCGGAAACCAGTTTTGTACATGGTTAGATCCTGTCCAAGGAGTTACCTAATTAATTTCTCTCCCCCAACCACTGACAGGGTTGAGTGGGGAAAAAACATTTTCAATTGCTTGTTTTGTGTAATCCATTTTTTTAGAGAAAGCCTTCATATACATGCCCATCTGTATCCCCAACAGGCTCTAAAAAATACGGCACACCACAGCCTATGAACAGAAGACATAATCAAGAGAAGATGCTTTGGAGTGTCTGCTTTCCAGAGGAGGTAAGTTCAAGTGTCCCAGAGCTGGTTCCTGTCACTTAAGTAATAAAAATAGCATCAAACAAAGTATCAGACAGCAGATAGTTTTAAAAAGAAATGCAAAAAGTAGATGGAAAAGTTTTTAACAACTCTCATTAACTGGGTTTTTTT
>NW_017729028.1:26937478-26938837 GCF_001723915.1 Gavialis gangeticus | reverse complement strand
CCAGAGGTTTTATCACAGAACCATCATCCATTCTCTTATGCAGTTAGAGATCTACATTTTAGCTTCTGCATCTTTTGAAATTCTTCCCCCAATTACTTTTAGATGGAAAACAGATTGGGTTGAGGGTCCTTTACAATTCTCTCTCTAAGTCAGCAAGCATCATTTTTTGTGGAAAGAAATATTGATGATTATTGACAAAACACTGAAGTGTACATTGCTGACATTTACAAGGAAGGAAAATTAATATTATCAGAGGGCTAATGACAGTTCCAATGTATTGAGGTCAAGGGTGACGTAGGTAAATGCACCCTTTGATTAGGTCAGTGCTGATGCCATACTTTGTAGGTATTACCTTTTGTAACCCTAATTCAGGGAAAAGAGGGCCAGGAAAGAAAAATCAGAAAGACCCCTTTAAAGCCAGAACTTTTGTAGCTCTAAGGCAGGGGCAGGCAATTATTTCGGGCGGAGGGCCGATTATTGAGTTTTGGCAAGCCATCAAGGGCCACATGAAAGGTGGCCAGGGTGAGATAAATATTAATTTTCTAAATTTTTTAGGGGCCCCACGGGCCAGATAGAATGGCCTGGTGGGCCACATCTGGCCCACAGACTGCATCTTGCCCATCTCTGCTCTAAGGGAAGGTGGTACACCTGCAGCAGGAAAAAGCCCTGTCAGAGCAGCCCAGTGATCAGTGTGCTCGGGTTCCCAATTGCCAGGAGAGAGATGCAGCTGAGCAGGAGGGGATAAGCTGCCCACTGCAAGTGAAAGCCGAAACCTCCTGATGTGAGATGACTGACCCTGGGCTATGGACTTGCCCCTGCAGAGCCCAGATTGCAAGCAGCTGGCTGCAGAACACAGGAGTGAGAGGGGAGGGGAGATTAGCAACACCTGGGCCAGGTGAACAGGAAGCTCAGCCAGCTGACCAAGGCGGCACGGATGACTGGGATATAAACTCTGCTTCAGAGCAGGAGAGTGGACAGGTTGGCCCCTGCACTGGAGAAGGACAGAGCCCTCCAGGGAGACAAAGGGTGTCAAATTCAGCAAGGGGAGCTGCTGCCCAAGAGGACGGGGAACTCTTTATGCTGCCTCTGGAGCAGTGCTGGGGGATGGAGAGCACCCAGAAGTCTGAGGACTGTTTATGTTGGCGCAGGGAGTGCCTGGGGAAGTGGGCATGCCCTGAGGACTGAATATGTGGACCTGATACAGGGCTGGTTTTTCTTTTCTTTTCTTTTTTCCTTTGATTGTTTGTTAGTAACACCTGGTGGACTGAGACAGCTGTTGGGGTGTGGGGAGGGGGAGAAGAAGGGGGTAGAGAGGCTGCAGTGCAGAGTGCCCAGCATCCTGCAAATTTTTCCCACTTT
>NW_017729028.1:26914537-26932478 GCF_001723915.1 Gavialis gangeticus | reverse complement strand
TAACTCCCACTGATTTCAGTTCATCTTGCTGACATTTTCCCACTTTTTTTTCCTTTTCTATTTTCTTGTTGGTTTTGGAGGTGGAGGTAGATGGCAGCCTGAACCAGGAGAAGGCCTGTGAGAGGGCTGAAGACCAGATGGGCTGGGGGCAGTAAAGTAAGGCAAGCTGGAGCCCAACAGAGCTGAGGCCCCAGACAAGGACAGAGGGAGAGGGTGAGAGAGAGGAAGAAAAGGGCAGACACCTGCACTACCAAGTTGGCCTGGGAGCCAGGGAAAGAGGAGGGGAAAGCAAGGCACGGATGGCTAGAGTTTGGGTACTCAAAGGCAGCCTCCTAAACAATGTATTAATTATACCAAAAGGCAATCAGGACTCATGGTAGAGATGATTATACTATGGCATGGCAGGTAGGAGAGAGGAGCCAGATTAAGGAGCCAGGGAGGCAGATAGGTGCCACACAGCCACCTGGGAGGTGGGGAGGGAATGATCACCTTTGAAGGTACACCTTGGTTTCAATTCATGTTGTTTGATGATGCTTGAAAATGGAGTGTTGAAAAATTAGTATTATGGGTCTGGATTTTATTTAGGAATCTGTTATGACTTCTATAGTCATTAACATCTAGTTTCTTTTTTTGCTAGTTAAAAGTTGCCAACCAATAAATATAGAAAATGAAAAATACTTGGAAATAAACATCAATGTTACCCATCAAAATTCATGAATTAAAACCCCAAATGCCCAAGACTGGTTATAATTTGCAGGAGGAAGATCTGTAAAAGAACTTAAGTTTCTCCATTTTCTGAGTTTAGCTAAACATCCTGGCTATGCAGATGGCCTAGTCCTCCTCACCAGTGAACGCTACCAAATCCAGAGAATGCTGGAGATCAGCTCTGAGGTAGCAGGATGGATGGGGCTCCACTTCAATGACTACAAACATGCCCCCCTGCATAATGACTGAAGGAAAAGAAACTATGTCTTGCCCACCACTGTCACGATCCAGGGCAAGCCCATGAGACACCTAAAAGAGAGAGAGAGCTACCTGCACCTGAGTGCACCAACTGGCCACTAGATGAGATAGATGCTAAAGGAGACCATCCATGAGTTTGTGCAGGATATCCACCAACTTGACTTCTCCCTGCTGGCCCCCTGGTAGATGATCAATGCCTTAAACATCTTCTGCATCCCCCACATCTTGTTTGCACTGAGAGGCTCAGCAGTTCCCAAGACACATTTGATGAGAGTGGACAGTGATATCAAGTGGCTCTTGAAGATGTGGATGAACCTGCCACTATGGGCTAGCAGTGATATCCTGCACATCCCCTACCAGCAGGTGAGTCCATATCCAGGAGACCTCTGCAATGTCACATCCTGTGAGTGCCCTTAAGGAGACCACCTACACGAGGATTGCCAGTCTGCCATCCAACAAGATCTGGCCACATTCGTGAACAGGTCACAGGAGGGCAAATCCAGGTGAGATGGTAGGGACCTTGCCTCACTGTGCAGCTAAGCACACAACATCACACAGCACCTCGGGAAGCACATTGGTTGATGCTGAACATGGCACAAAGAGGGGCAGCAGCTAGGTGTCTCACTGCACCCAGCCCTAACTGCCAGCTGCACTATCATCACCCCCACACAGGGACTTGCCCAGAGAGGTTGCTGAAGGATGCTGTGTGGAATAAGTACATCAGTACCTTGAAGGTAAAACCTGACCAGGGCAAAGTTTTTGAGTTCGCCCTGAAGTGGGACACCAGCAACCACTGCACGATCTGTGGGGACTTTATGTGCTTTACAGATTGGTGCTTCATCTATCAGGACCATCACGACTGCCTGAACAGTGTTATCCTCCACAGACACTGAGACAGGAGGTGCTGGAGTTGCAGCTACAAAAATGAGAAGCTCTCCCACTTTTTGTCCATAGTGTCATGTTGCAACTTCTAAACCCCTTTACCCTGGGCTAATGCAGGCTGCATAATTAAACCCAGTCCTTGGCCGCATTCACAACACATGTACCCATGTAGCTACTGTATGTGGGGTCTTATATTGTCTTCCAACTCCACAAACTCATTAAATAGCCATAATTTTTAACATTTTCTAATCCATGGTTGAAGTTCTAGCAAACTGCTTTAAAAGTAAACATTTTTATATGGAAAGTAAATCTTAGCAGGGCATTTATACAGCGGACATGGCAGAAGAGTGGCCACACTGTACTGAATACATCTCATTTTTGAAGCTAAGTAGTCTTGGGCCTGGCTAATACTTGAACAGAAGACTGCCCTAGAATTCTAGGCACCTAGATAAAAACCAAGTAGTTGTGGTCAAGCAGCTGGTAAATAGTAGACCGAGAAAGCAAATGAAGGGCAAGTCTGTTTGCTCCTGTCACCATGGCTGAGCAAACCGATGGGAATAAGAAAAAGGAAATAATATATGGCATGAAAAGAGCTATATGTGCATTACTCACAAACCCTGAAGAAGGATGAAGTCTGAATTTGCACTGCCCCAAAAGGAAATGAGGGGGAAAGCAATGAGTTTCAGTCCCTTACCTGATGTATTACTTTTCCTTCATAATGTCTCAGCTGGAGTAGTTGGTACACTGGGGGAGGTTCAGTCTACATCCTAGAAATCTATGCAATAATGTAGAGATTGCTGTCCACTGTGCTAGACCCAGTGATACAGGTAGCCCAAGATAGAGAGTAACAGAGAAAATGATATCCTCTAGTTCAGCCACCTGCTCAAAGCAGGCTCATCCCTGACTAAACCATCCCAGCCAGGTGTCTGTCCAACCTGCTCTTGAAAATTCCCAGGGATGGAGTTTCCAAAACTTCTCTAGGTAGCCTGTTCCAATGCTTGACTATCCATATAGTCAGAAAGTTTATATTAATTTCCAATTTTCTCTGACAGATCTTGAGGCATTTGCTCCTAGTACTGTCACCTACAGCCACAGAGAATAGCCTATTCCCATCCTCTCTGTAATCACCCTTCAGATATTTGAAGATACATCCTTGTCGAAGTGTGGGACAGTAGTCTAGGTGAATAGAGAAAAAGAATCACTTTCCTTGATTTGCAAGTGACCCTCAGTTTGCTATTGGCCTTTTTTTCCAACTAAAGCACACTGTTGGCTTATATTCAGTTTATGGTCCACTGTAACCCACAGGTCTTTTCTGCAATACTGCAGCCTAGCCAGTCATTCTCCAGTCTGTATTTGTGCAAGCAATTATTCTGTCCCAAGTGCAGGACTTTGCACTTGTCCTTGTTGAAATTCATCTGACTGGCTGCAGATAATTTCTCCCGTTTGTTCAAGTGATTCTGGATTCTAGCCCTACCCTCTGGCATACCTGCGACTGTCTAATTTGGTGTCATCCACACATCTGTGAAGTATTAACTCAATCCCTTTGTTCAAATCATTACTGAAGATATTAAACAATACTGGACCAAGACATTCACCAGGAAAGCCCCACTTAATACATCCTCCCAACTAGACAATGAGCCACTGATGACTATTTGTTGAGTATGACTATTGAACCAGTTACATATCCATGTTACAATACTTTTGTCCAGTTTCTTTCCTTAGTTTGTTAATGAGAATGTTGTAGGACAGTGGTATGTCTCATCCACTCCTCTACCCCATCCACAGAGCCTGTCACCTTACCAGAGAAGGAAATCAGGTTGGTCAGGTAAGACTCTCTCTTGGTGACTCCATGCCGGCTGTTCCCAATTGATTTATTCTCCTCTAGGTGCTGCACAAGAGATTCCTTAGGACCTGCTCCATGATTTTTCCAGATAGAAAAATCGTCCTCTCATTTTTGACATATTTGTAAAAACCCTTTTTATTGGTTTTTATGCCCCTTGCTGGTTGCTTCTTAATTCATGCATTGGCCTTCCTAATACTTTCCCTGAATGCCCATGCTAATGTGACCAAGCTTCCACTTTTTGTAGGATTCCTTTTTTTGAGTTTCAGCTCCTCCGGTCAGGCAAACTGGGCAAATGAGAACCTAGGCTGGCAATGCTGAAACTGTCCTTGAACATCTCCTTGACGCACTATAATTTTATATTCTTCACAAATCTGATGTGAGCTTTAGCAGATTCCCACTGCAGAGTACTGAATATGCTTCCTCTCTAATTCCCATGGAATCTTTGCATGACAGAATAGGACTTGGAAGAGGCACAGAGTGCAAAAGCTATTTCTTTTCTAGAATAATAATGGTATATTTCTGTATTATCATGACGTGGCTTTAGAAGACAGCTAGGAATATTTACTGTAAATCTACCCCAAGGGCAGCTACTGTCCAAACCAATTACTGTTGGTCATGTATGATAACAGACCCCAAGTTTTTCAGAAAATGCAGTGACACAATTCTGCATGAGCAATGCTAAAAGACATTACCACTTTAAATACTTTTTACTCCTCCTATGACTTGGATATATGAAATCCATTTGACTGATGATGCTAGAATTGGCAAATTTATATATGGTATAATAAACCAAATAATCATAGAATCTTGCCCATCCAGAAAAGAAAATATTTAATTCCTGTAACTCTAGCCCCATGTGGGCAAGCCTTTATGAAAACAAGACCCTTTGAAATTAAAGGGAGCATTTGCGTGGGTAATACTACCCGACTGGGCCTGTAAACTGTAAATATAAAAGAAATCTGTTGTATGTAACATAACACTTCTTGTTATTTAAATATAACATTCCCAAAGCCACACAAATGAGTTTCCTTCTCCAGTAACATGTGAGAGATGATAACTTGACCTATTGCAAATGAAGCGGCATATTAGCAATGCCTATCCTTTTTGTAATTTATTTGTTTACTTTTATTTAAAGTAGCCAATTAAAAAACACTGTGTCGAGTGAGTGCATTCTAATACAACCCCTTCAGGAATACAACTCAGCCAAATGAAACATAATTATGGGAAACAAAATGTGAAATTTCAAATCAGTTCACTAATGAAGTCTAAAAATATAAGTAACCCCATCGTTCTGACTGGCAAGACCTGTTCTTTCACTTAGGGGATCGTTGTGTGATTACTCAAACCTGTGCAAGAAGGGACTGTCAAGTCAAACAATAAAAGAGAATATCTCACAAATTAATGAGATAGATCTCACTGCTGTCAGTAGCAGATCTTATTATAATGCTGGCCAAGGTTCCCCAAAAAGAGAGAGCACATCTTAAAAAAAAAAAAAGAAGTTAAGGAACCAGATTTGACTTATATGTTTGAACAGCTTGATACCAACACATTGTGCTTCTATCCCTTTCCTGAGAGCAATCTGTCTATCATGTAAGAGTGTGAAATCAATTGGGCTTTAGAGCTTGAATCCCTTAAGGGAGAAATTAAAACAAAAAATATTTAAAAAATGACTCACATTCAAACTCATGTGGTTTATATTAAGATCCCTGTTCTAACATGGCAAGATTTTAAGGTCTGGTTTCCAAACTCACTTTTCTTCTACCTCTTGCCCCTTTCTCTTTTTTAATTTTTTAAAATGTATTTTTGGGATAAAAGTAAATAATGTATGTGCTTGTTTGACACTACATTTGACAAGCTAAATTATAGCTGAAGAAGTAAATCCTTTTAAGATTAGAAATGGAGGAAGAAATTATTTCTTCCCTGTACAACAAGCTCTGCTTATGAGGTATTTCTGTATGCATGCTTCATTGTCTCTTTTTACCATTAAAAAAGGAGAATAAATCAGCTGCTGATGACCATAAATAGAGAAGCCAGTTAAATCTAATTCCTGGGAAAACAGCTGTCTAGCCTACAATTTATGAAAGATAACATGGTTAATGTGTCAGCAGTTGTCACTGTTTAGATTTACCACTCGTTTCAGTATTCTGCTTCTCAACTTGTCCTGGGAACAAAGATTCCCATGAATCAAATGGGTAGAAAGACTTGCTTCACGCGACTGGCTTCTACGTGCCTTCTTCTCACCGTGGCTCTTATGTTTTTGGCTGAGTCTAATGTCCCACTGCTTCCAACCCTCCGGTTCACGTGTCACAATTCTGCATACATCATGGAGCTTACACTGTTCTGAATCTGACATTTAAAGGGGCAAAGACTGGCCTTTAGAGCACCCCACATACCCTATGGTGATCCCAAGGCTTTGATAAACAAATATTAAAAGCTTGCCATGACAAAAGTATTTTTCCCTGTTAGGTTATATTAAGGTTTGGAGTTTGTATCATCTTGCAGCCAAAGGTATCCTACAAGTAAGTGCCACAGTTGTTTGGGAATGGTAGGCAACAGCTGATAGGGCTGAATTTATGGGACCTGATTAGGGAAAAACTGTAAACCTGTGCCTAATTTTAAGCATGTAAGTCAACTCATTGGCTACAATCAGACTACTCAAATGCTTCCAGACAGGCACGTGTTTTAAGTATGCTGATGGATTAGTCTTAGTCGAACACACTGATAGAGATGGCCACAAAGGTTGGGAACCTTTGCTCTATAAAAGGAATAGCTTCAGCTTAAGCTCAACGCATCTACTAGCACCTCTACAGCTGAGTCTCCCAGGTGTTTTCTGTAAGCCCCTTTCCCACCAGGATTTATAACCTGTAAACAACTTGGCAGACAAGGTCTTGGTTTAAATGGTTATTTGTGAAAAGGGAAAGGATTGACAGAAACAAACTTAACACACCTCTTTACCATTTTTTAGCTCCTTGCTTCTTCTCATTTCACTCAAAGGCAACTTAACATTTTAAAGGAAATGAAAATTCAGAAGGCCAAACTTGCAATGAGGTTTAATTACACTTGATAGTTGGATCAAAAAACTGGAGAGTCGTCCAAATATTTTGCTTTGGAAAATGACTGCTAAGTGTATTCCTTAATTTCTTTTCAAGAGACATTTGGTAAGGGTTTGCACATGCCAAAATACAATTTATACAATAAGCAGTAAGAATTATTGGGCTAATCGGTTTCTTTTTTTTTTTTTTTTATAGAGAGATCCTTTGGCCTTAACACAGGTCTACATAACAGACCTGAATAGCTTGAGTGAGTAAATAAGTTTCATGCAAATACTAATCTGTATATTATATTATAAACCTAATGGAGTCTTTGTGGTCTTTTTTTTTTTTTAACCATTTTAATAAA
Source organism: Gavialis gangeticus (assembly GCF_001723915.1). Lineage (NCBI taxonomy): Eukaryota > Metazoa > Chordata > Crocodylia > Gavialidae > Gavialis > Gavialis gangeticus. The sequence goes on along the minus strand of NW_017729028.1, from coordinate 26,925,391 downwards.
TTTTGCTGACAGGCCTACTTATGTTTATATGTTGTCAAGCTACCTTTTACTTCAGCTTCACATGTGGGACATTTATGATCTTTAAAATAGGGTGGGCAAACCTTAAAAGTGAAATAAAAACTAAGAGCCCATACAGACTAGATTATAAAAATATTCAAGGGCCTCCAACCGTAACATTTCATTGAAACTAAATATTGTGTATCTTTTAGCAAGTGCTTTTGAGCAAAGATCAACTTTTGAGGAGGTCAGATCCACTGTTCACAGTCTGTTGCCACACTTGAGCCAAATGAAGTGGATAACACAGAGTTTCACCTTTAACTGAACTTCTTGGCTTTCTCTTGGTGTTAGTCAATAATTTTATTTTAACCTGTTTTGATTCCCAGTGAGGCGAGTGGGGAGAAGATGGGTAAAAAAAAAAAACAAATTTACAGTGCTTGAACTAAGGCACAACTGAAGCCAAGGAAAGTGGTCTGACTTATAAATAAATAAACTGCACCTCAAAAGAAATCATAGAAACTAAAAAAGGCACATAGCAACAGCTGCCTCATGTGTTTTGAGATGTGGAATACTAGCTCATTTGATGGACCCTAAAAGATGTCATTCAACACTAAAAGAAGTCCATGGCTTTTCTTTCTCCTCCTCTTAAGAATCGGTTTTGTCATCTTTAATTCATAAAAGCTAGTGCAGAACACAAGGCAGAAAACGTATGCGGGAGTGTTGGCACACGTACATCAACAGCAAAGCTGCTTTCACGGGAAAGGCTGTTGCTTTTACTGCTTTTTGGCACACTTGACCCAATTCATTCCTGAGAGCGCGTGCACTATGGTACCACGTACCAAAAACAACATTAAGAAGTCCAGCCTGACTTACCTTTTGGATGCCAAGGATCTGTGAACTCGTACTTTCCTACGCCAATAGTCCGTAGCATTTGTACCCCATTTGTGTTGTCCTGACTGCCCGTCTGGTTGGGAGGAGGCTGAGGAGCAGCCTGCCCATTGGTGGCTGGAACACTATTGGGTAGGGCAGCCGAAGGCAGAGCAGGTGGAGGTGGTGGCAGAATAGGGCAAGTCATGTGACCATTCCCTACTGCGGTGTGGCCTGGATGAGTCACCTGACCAACCCCAGTCATAGAAGACATGGTGATTGGCTGGCTGTTAGTGTAGAGAGGCTGGCTTTGCAGGTTCACAACCATGTTACTCAGAGGCTGTGAAGGCTGCTGTTGTAGCTGGTAATGAGCTGGCATTAATGGAAGCTGGGGGGTAACGTGAGGAGGGAGGGAGGGTGTAACTCCAATGACGGGGGCCTGGACGTTCACTGCTGGGCTGAAGGTTGGAGGTTGAGTCATTCCATACGAATGCGTTATAAGAGTTGGCTGGCTACCTGCTGCGACTGTTGTCACCCACGGCGCTGTACCTGGAGCACAAGGGGGAAAAGGAAAGCTAGCAATACAAACCATCTTGGCAAAAAAACCCCAAACTTTCTCTTTATGTAAATGCTGCCCATACTGGAACCTTTTAATGGACTCTATAGTCTCTTTTTCTTTACAATACATAAAGTAGCACAGGATCTGGAACTATTCCAAACTGATAAGTGCCTAAAATTGCTACAATGATGTGAGTGCAATTGTTAAAATACTCATCAGGTGACATGCCACATGTTTACAATTTTATGTATTTTGTGCTTTACGCAGCTTAAGTACATGCTTCCAAGAAAATTAACCTCTTTCCCCACCGTGCTTTCATGGCTCCCTGACAAACACTCTGCGTATATAATAATGGTGCTCCAGCCACTACAAAGAGATTGTAATTAGGCGTCTGGCATAGCAACACAATGTATGATATGTGTCTGGAAGCTGGAAATCATTTCAGGTAGTTCTGGACATAAAAGAGGTCTTAAAGTATTACACAGTGCCTTTTATTCTGGTGAAGGCAGAGAAGGTGAAAAAACACTTTAATGAACTTGCAGGCATCTTAATACATTTATATTAGCCCTGGTATAGTAGAAACTTGAGGGGGTCTTCACAATGAGAGAAAAATCCAGCTACAGCACAAAAAAGACTCACAATAAAGTCTAATTTAGAGAGGTAATTGGAGATAGTGTATTGAATTTTGCTTTCAATGATTTTCCCTTGTAGAATTACAAATGAGATTGAAAACATACCTGGGTTTTCATTCTCCCTCATCTGTTTAGATGGTGGTTCATCTGTGTCCCAGGGTGTAGACTGATTGATGGGTGTCTGTCCCCACCTAACACTAGTTGCAAGTCCTTGAGGCTGATTTTCAGTCTTGGAAATGCAAGGTGTCTACCAGAGAAAAAGACAAATTGTAGAATAAAAATGTTTAGAATAGATGGAATAATTATTGTGTCAGACAGCTGGTAGCTTTTTGGTGGTGGTGTTGCAGCCTAAGACTGTATCTGAAGACCTTTAAATACCATTTTTTTTCTTCCCCAGGTTTGCACTATATGTCAGTAAAGCAATACACAGCGTTTAAAAAAATCTCTCTGGAAACTTCAGAGAACTGCCATTAAAAGCTCCACCTTTTTCAGCAATAAATTGCTTTGCATTCTTCCCCCCACCCATTTTCTTTTTGCCATAATAATATCTATTTAGAGAATCACAGTGTGTATAAAAATGGGACAATTTTCTGTTTGCTCAGCCTCCTTAAAAAAGTGAGTTTTTATTTAGCAGTAAGTAAGAGAAAAGAGAAAGACGTATTTACAACTGTACGACAAATTACAGTAGAATAGAAGTCTTAGTATTTACTGTCTGGAAACACCTAAAATTGAACACCAGTTAAAAAAATAAAGCTGTGTAACAGTCATCTGCTGTTGAAGCAAATAGACTGGCAGCTCCTCAGAGTTGTTAAAATAAGTGTAAACAGGGAAAAGATCAGGCCTTGCTAATCATGAAGGGGGAACAATCAAAAAGACAGTTCTGTATGAACAGTCACATGGGATAAAACATTCAGTGAAACACCTCTTCTGTTTTACAGCATTTTTCCAAAAAGCCAATATCCCGGGTGCAAAAAAAAGCTCTGTAGAAAACTACAACACTGCAGTGGGTCCAAGCTAACTAGTACATCAGCCTATTATATCACTGTAAGAGTAAAAGTTTTTATTGGTACTTGAATCCATAAAACTAAAGTGGACTTGGCTGTCCAGGAGGCAGGGAATGAGCATCAAGGTTTAAAACACTGAGGAACATGAGATCCGTCTGCCTGAATGTCTACTCGTTGCCCTGAGGCTGAAGGTAGAAAGGCTATTTCTACAGAGGAGCTTGGCCCTCCTGCACCAGTGAAAGTCCTGTCAGCATTGCCAATCCCATTGCTCTCTGCTGCACCTTAATTTCCCTTGGTCACATGCCCCAACTGGCCCACTGCTCTTCCCTCAAAATATAGCAGCTCCTACACAGAGTCCCTCTGCATTTCTTCCTTTATCCAAAAACCATCCACTTAACTTGGGTGAAGGGAGAATATTTATCTTCCTCCACTCCACCCCCGGCTAACACTTCCATTCAAGCTGTTCCCCTCCACTGTTCTCTGACTCTTCATTTCTCTTGCCTACCTCCCTACTCTATTTTGTGCCCATCCCCACTTCCTCCATTTCCTTCATCATTCCCTTCCTCCCCTCTTGCAGCTTCTTTTAACTACTCTTACTTCCCAGGTACCCTTTCCCCCATAACCCTTCATTCTCAAGCTCTGGGGACCCAGGAGCCAGAAGGCGTATCTACACTTGGGCATTTAATGTGCACTAGCCTGATTTAAGGCATATTAAGAGCGTGTGTCTATATGTGCGTGCCCTTAATGCATCTTAAAAACGGTGATTTTATGCTACACTTGATATATGCATAAAGCAAGTATCAAATTTAGGCGCAATTAGTTAAAGTGCATTAACGCACATGTAGATGTGTTAATGCACATTAACACAGGGACTTTAGTGCTGGGCCTGCCCACCCACTGAGGAGGCCAGCCAGAGCAAGCCCCAGGGCTCCTGCCTTGTCGCCTCTCCTCCTCCGGGGCTGGACTGCTCTCTGGCAGCCCCTAGCTACAGGCTATAAAAGCCTCCCTATTTTGTGCCTTGGGGCACACAGCACAAGCAGCCTGAAGGAGCCAGTGTTGCCTGCAGGAACCCATCAGGCCCTGTGTGCCTCCCTGGACAGGATCCAGGCAGCTTCTGACTGTCCTGTCCCCTAGCTGGAGCTGCTCCTTGGGACACGTGAGTGTTGGAGCTGCTCCTTGGGACTGGTGCATCCCTTGTCCAGCCCTGAGATCCCCCCCAGAGCTGCTGACCCTGCTCTCTATGGCAGCAGGACCAGCACCTGCTCCCTGCTGCTCCTCACCCCCAGCTCTTATCTCTTTGCAAGCACTGTGGTGAAGCGCCTTTGCTGCGCAGCTCACGATCCCTGCTCATGCCCCTGTTCAGGGTGCTGCTGGCAGCCCTCCAGGGCCAGCATCTCAGGGACAGCCACACAGGGGCACAGAGAGCTGGTGTGGGGAGCATGTACAGCACATTGTCCCCACTGAGCTCTGGCTCTGCCCACTTGCCCACACCCATGCTGAGAACCCAGGCTACACAACCTTGTGGCACTACAGGGCAGAGTTGATGTCTAGAGGCCGTTCGTGTGGGGCGGGCACTTGAATGCCCACATTTATGAAGCCATATCTGGGGGGATGCACATGTGAGGTCACCTCCTGGATGGTGTGGCAGTGCCACGTGAAGGCCAAAGTCTTGTGGACACAGAGGGTGGCCATGACTAAGTTCAATCATTGGTCTGGTTGTGCCCAAAAGACCATACCCTTCATGTGGGAGCTGACCTGCATTTTGGCATCCCAGAAGACATGCCGCTCCTCTGCGAATGTCACCAGCAGGGGTGACCTGCCATCACCCGCACCCCAACCTGAAACCTTGCAACAGTTTTTTTTCTGTATTGAACTTTTCCTGTGGTTCAAGTAAAAAAAATCCATAGCAAAATGCATGTGATTTCTTTTACAGGGGAGGGATATTTTTTTTTATTAGCTATGCTGTGAGAGATTCCTCTAGATGCAGCTAAGCCGTTTGACAAAAGAATTTGGATCCTCTTTGCACAGGGGGTGGGGGACATAGGAGAAGTAACAACAGCACTGCACTGAGCACCGCAGCCCTGCCCTCCAGTCTTACTGGTGCAGTCTCCCCTCAACAGGAGTAAAAGCTAGTGAGAGGGAGAAGTGAACCAACTCCATTCTTTGTCTGTACGGTAGGTGGAATACATTCCCTAGCACCCCTGATATTTATCCCCTATGACAACATAATTTACCAGAAGATGCAATGCCCAGTATTGGGCATTTTAAACAGGACAGTGAATGAATAATGGGGGTGGAGGCAGAAGAGTTTCCAAAAAAATTCACAAGTCAGTTGCCACCCCTGTCTGATACCATGGATTGCTGCTTCTTTCAACCAGTCGGTCTCTAAAGCACTATCCTGTCCTGCCTTCTGCCTGACTTCAGACTAACATGGCTAATCACTTCTGCACCCCCATAAGGGAAACATCTAACTGGGATCGGTTAGTCAGGCAAGATCCTGCCTTGAGCATGGGTTTGGAGTAGAGAACTTGCTGAGATCCTCGCAGACCTACTTTTGCTATGATTTCTGTATACTACTATGCATCTCTGGCAGGTGAACTGTGTTTCTTTGTTGCATCTCCAGGGGCTTATGAAATGTTTTAAAAAGTAAGTTCTGGGCACTGCTGTTTTGTATACGATGCAATGCAGTAATCACCATCTTATCAGTACAAGCTTTATCACACTCCCCAAATTGCTTGAAAGCAAACAGTAGAGTATCTATCTATATATATACACACACATACATACACACACACACACACACATATACACACACACAGTCTCTACTGTATATGTGTGACAAAATGATATCAGTGCCCTGAAAGAGACAAAGCCAGGTCTCTGTCAAAATTACAACAGAATCCAAGTATCGTATGTATAGAAGTGGGATGAGAATGGCTAAACCCCGCGTCAAATTTTGGAAAAATTTAGCTCCAAACTTCAGAGCTCTACAACAAATCCAACCTGAGCACCTACTGTAGACACGTTTGGAAATTTAGTAAGTTTATATTTGTATCTGGATCCAATCCCTATAGTTTGAGCCTAAGTCTAAGTCAGTGATTCTCAGTCAAGGCCCAGCCTTTAAAGGATGCCATCAGGTGAGAAGAAATAAGTGCTGCTCAATTCACAGAAGTTACGGAGGGGTGCCTTGAGTCCAAAAAGGTTCAGAACCACAGCTCTAAATATTTATTATATATAACTTAATATTTATTAAATATAACAATGAAATTTAGGAAAGATACTAGGGCCAAAAGAACCAATAAAACAAGCATGATGGGAAGGCCCCTGCTGGTTTCTTACCAACAAATCAATCAATCAGTTCTGCTTCAGCAAATTGTTAGCATTTTTTTAAGACTAAATTTTCTCAAAGCATGCTCATAAATCCTGTTTCTTAATGGCTCAGTGGATTTATGCACAAGTCCAGCACATCGCTTTTAAATGGTACTCCTAAGTTTGTATTTATTTGCTCAGAAACAGCTATAGATTAGTAGGTGTGCAATCACAACATGCACTAATGAGGCACAATTTAGACAATACTAGACAGATAAGGGGGAAAGCAGTTTACAAAAGTTCCTGATGTTGATTGTATTACTGATCTCTGATCTACATTCTGGGTTGTTTTTCTTGCTAATGACTAGTATGAGTGTCACCTGGATCTGACTATTTTGGAAACTAGTGCTTTGCTTATTTGGAAAGCGTAATTCTTTCCAACATTATCAAATACAAGTCTGTGTATGCGAGTGAAGGTGCACACAAGCACTCAATTGAGGCTTGTAATGTGTGACATAAACAGGTAAAAACGGCCTGTATTTTGCTAGTTGTGTATAGGGAAGAGATGGGTTCCATTAAAGTTCTGCAGACTTCACAGAAACTAATTGTGCTATGTCACACTTTTATCTTTAGCTTTCATGTCAGATGCGCATTTGAATTAAACAAGGAACACATGAAAAAAGTGAAATGCATTTAAAAAAAATCTATTGAGTGAGCATTTTAAAATGTTGCCAAATGCCTATTACATGAAAAAGACAAGGTGGTTTCTAAAAGGTCTATTAAAGCCCATCCGGTCAATAGCACATATTGGCTATTTCATTGACTGAAATACACAACGGACCAGAAAGACTACTGAATCAATAATCAGCATATTTTTAGAGTCCCTCAATAGGACTCATCTAGTCTTTGCCTTTAATTACGAGTAAATTGAACAAATGAAAACTAGATGAGAATTTTTTCTTCATTATTTTTTTGTTTAAAGTTACCATTAAGAGGACCAGCTGAGCATTTCCATAAGGTACCAGGTCAGCCTACAGTGTCAAATGCTTTTGTCAGATTGATTCAAGCTCCACAGATCAGCTACATGATGGTATGTCTGGCAGCGGAAAGATCAATGCCTTCCCACCTGACCCATCACTTGTGACAAGCAGTGTCAAACAAGGAGATCTCAGGCCAATGTTTGTCATACTGGTCTATGCAGCAGTGATATAAGATGATCTATGACCTCCACGTGGGAATTGGGATTTGCTTCTGAACTTCAAGAGAGTTATTTAACCTCTTCAGGATGTGTGCTGGGACTAACGCGCCAAATAGATGATGCAAGAGCTCTGATATACTCATAAGATTTTGGAAAACCATTTTGTTACTTCTGAAACCAGCTTTGGACTAACCATCAGTCTAAGGGAAAATGCACTGAGTTTGAAAGAGTTTTGAGCAATTGTGCAGGCATTGCTAGGGAGATAGGCTCTCACCTCCACTAACCTGGTACAAGAAGCTGAGAAGCTGGCCAATGACAAAGTGCTGCAGCCTGTTGACTATATGCCATCAAAGTGTAAATAATGAGGTCGGACGCATAGCTCAGGTAATACACAAATACTTAAGCAGCACCCATGTGGTAAACTGGAGTCCAGGCAGAGGAAGAGAGAGAGGCTGGCCAACAAAGCGCAACAAGGACATCTTAAAGTACACTGGACTGAGTGGAACCTAGCAGCTAATACTTCTGAGCTCTTAGATTAGGGGTGGGCAATTATTTGGGCTGGATGGCTGCTTAACCAGTTTTGGTGAGCTGTTGAGGGCCACCCCCCCTCCCCACAAATGTGCACACACAAGTGTGCATACACATCCATGCATGTGCATACATATTCCCTGCTGCTAGGCTGGGACTGGTGCCACAGCAGCAGCAGAAGCATCAGCCCACCCAGGGCTGTAGCTCACCCCCTCACCCCATCTGGAGCTGGGACCTGCTGGCTGCATCCACAGCTGGGCGTGGGGTGGGGGATGTAGCCTGGCTGCAGGCCTTTGCGCTGTCATGCTCCACCATCAGGGCTCCTGGTCCACATCCTCCCCACAACCCTGTAGCTCCCAGGAGCCCTGATGATGGGGTGCGGTGGCATGGGACAGCGCAGAAGCCCGCAGCCAGGTGCCACTGGCAGAGGCTGGCCTCTGCTGGTACCACAGGGGACACTGTGTGGAAGCAGCTCCACCTGCCCACCACCCCACATCGCATGGTGGCTCAAGTCAAGCCACCAAGGCTTGAGTGTGGCTTGCTGCTGCTGCCACCCACCCGTGAGCTGGATAAAAATTAGTTGGTGGACTGAATGCAGCCTACAGGCCATAGTTTGTCCACCCCTTTCTTAGATGATAAATGCAGCACCAAGGTGATGGGAAGTATAAACCTTTTGGAATAGGAAAGCCACTGGGCAGGAAAAGCATGCCCATTCAGCAGATTTGACATGCATGTTGGTTGGCTCTGCAAACTATGTAACAAAAGATGCTTATTGTGCAGAAGCCTGCTTACCCACCACTCACCTCAGCCTTCCCCACTGTGGCCTCTGGCGCTTGCCCCCCACCGTTATCTTTGACCATGATGGATTCAGGATGACAATGACCATTAAAAATCATGTGAATGATAAGATATCACACTTGAAGTCCACTACATTGTGAAGAGTCACTCTGAACAGTGCTGGATTTTACACTGCCATACGAAAAGGTGAATTTTAGAGAGTAGTCTAGGTTTCACACTGTTGCTTTTATCAGTTTGACATACAGCTTGAAAAGCTAATGAAATTAGCTTTCCATGTGGTAATGTTTAGTTCCTCCATTTTTAAATGTAAATGGCTCTCCCTTAAAAAAGGTTACACCCTACATAACCTCTTTCTATTTTGACAAGAAATTTATTTTATAAATAACCTTTCCCCCACATACACACACTAAAACTAATTTTTTTCCAGCCATAAAACCCTGTTTTTCCCTCTCCATCACATATAAGACTGTCTCCCATTTATGAGCCTATCTGTTCACTTATGCCCAGATGACACTTTAAATTCCGTTTTCCTTGAGATCCAGTATTTAATTTGGAGACCGAGGAGAATGTCATAAGGAAGGAACGTGCAACTGTTTCTTAAGATAAATATGAAAAAAAATGCCTGATCTTAAAAATGTAGATTTTCCCCCTACCCACTTGAGAACATTTTAATTTACCTGAGCTTAATACTTGGAAGTTAATAATCAAGCGGTAAACATTACAATAGCAATTAAAAATGATTCAAAAGACTCTCTGCTATTAAAAAGAATATCTTGACTTAAAATACTAATCAGACCAAGGCCATTTTGCATACGTATTGGGCACACCTCCCATGTTTCAGAATGTCACTCATCACAAAATTAAATTTATGCAATGAAATGAAATGCGAGTTTTACAGTGAAGTTCTTATCTGTAGGATTTTTTTTCTGAGTATTATATTTCACAAATCAGATTCAGGCCGCTATAGTCAGTCTGAAAAATAAAAACCGATTAATAGCTTAGAGCTCAGCTCGGAAGACAAACCAATCCTCCTAAGTTATTGAACATAACTGTCTTACACCTTGCAGTGCTAGGCAGAAGTTGACTGAGTGCGAGAGGGTCAAGCAGAGGGCTCACTGTCAAGGTATGTAAATTCCTAGGTCTTGATAAAAATGGGTGGGTTGGGAGTGTGATGATGGGAGAAGAGACCTTTTCACCAGTATGTTCTGGTTTAAATCCAACCCAGGTCAGGAGTGACTAGGGGTTAGAATAGGGGTGGGCAAAATGCAGCCCATGGGTCAGATCTGGTCTGCCAAGGGATTTTATCTGGCCTGTGGTGGGTCCCAAACATGCAGCCCAAGCATGGGGGGCAGCCTGGCCGTGGCTCATGTGGCTGGTCCTACCGCCCCCAGGTGTGCAGTGTAGCTGGGGTGGCGTGGTGGCTGGACTTAGCTTCCTAGCAGCCCAGGTAGTGGCAGCTCCTTCTGGCTACCACTGCCAGTGCCATCAGCCGTGGCCTTGCTGCCTGGGTACCCTGGCCCATCTACCCCACACCCACCACTGGGGGGGCCAGGTGGAGTGGGCAAGCAGAGTCTTCATGGAGACCAGCCTGGGACTCCCATGGGCAGGGTGCGCTCAGCTGGATAGATGGGATGGGGCTGAGGGAGGCCAGGGTGTGTAGTCCATGAGCCGAACGGGCAGGCAGAGCCAAGGCTGGGATCGTGAGGTGGTGGCAGTGCGGGACCATGCTGAGAATGGATTGCAGTTCTGCCCCAGGTCCTGGCCCTGCACTGTCACCACCCCGGGATCCCACCCTGGGTCCCAGCCCCAGCCCTGTCCTGCTCCCCACACACCCGCAGCCCCATCCCATCTGCCCGGCTGAACACGCCCTGCCCACCAGCTCCATGTAGTGCCCCAGGACTGATCTAGTTATCTACAGTTTAGGGAGTTTTGTTGAGCTTTTGCAGGCTAGAGGGAGGGAGG
>NW_017729028.1:26901263-26909537 GCF_001723915.1 Gavialis gangeticus | reverse complement strand
TGGATAGATGGGATGGGGCTGAGGGAGGCCAGGGTGTGTAGTCCATGAGCCGAACGGGCAGGCAGAGCCAAGGCTGGGATCGTGAGGTGGTGGCAGTGCGGGACCATGCTGAGAATGGATTGCAGTTCTGCCCCAGGTCCTGGCCCTGCACTGTCACCACCCCGGGATCCCACCCTGGGTCCCAGCCCCAGCCCTGTCCTGCTCCCCACACACCCGCAGCCCCATCCCATCTGCCCGGCTGAACACGCCCTGCCCACCAGCTCCATGTAGTGCCCCAGGACTGATCTAGTTATCTACAGTTTAGGGAGTTTTGTTGAGCTTTTGCAGGCTACAGGGAGGGAGGGGGGAGGGGGGTTTCTGACCCAGCTGCTGACCCAACCCACAACAGCTCACCAAAACTCCCTAAATGGCCTTCCAGCCCAAATAATTGCCCACCTCTGGGTTAGAACCAGATCGGGCTTATCGGCACACCCACTTAGGTTTCCCATTGCCTTTATTTTAGGAGCTTTGCTGCAGGAGGCTTTCCAAATCTGATGGGGGAGGAACCTAAACTTCCTGCCCAGTGAATGAGGAGACAAAGACACCTCCTCTAAAGTGATCTCAAGCAAGGAAGTACTCAAACAAGCTGATGCCCACAGTTAGCCAGCAGGAAATACTAGCCACAGGAGTGTAGCTGCACTCTTTCTCCTTCCCAAGACTTAGGCATTTAACTCGAGGCTGCAAAGGGGACACTTCTGTAATCTTGGGATCCAAACTGCCCATGGGGAGGCACTTACCTGAACCAAGATGCCTAGCTGACAGCAGCACTGATGCTAATGTAAAAGCACAGGCACTGCATGTTCACTCTTGACCATAGTGAAGGAGTGGTGCTGTCCACCATTTCCCCATAATCCTGATCATTGAAGCACTCACCTAAGAGTGGGAGACTGGGGCTCCAGACCCTCTGCACTTTGAGGGGACTGAATCCACATACCCTGCTACCCAGGACCTTAAAACACCAGGCTATGACAGGGTTGGTGGAAGTGCCCTCCACTGCTTCCATGGCAGCTGGTCCACTGGGTAGCCAAAAAAGTGAGATTAATTTGGCCAGCAGGAGAGCAAGCAAGACAGTATAATCTTGTAGTGTAATCATGTCATCCAGGGAGATGGGAATCTTCATTTCTGGACCTTGGTGTCAGGACTGTTTTATGCATTGTACATTTAAAATCACTGGTCAAAAACAAAAAACCAGAACAAAAAATACCTTGGTGCAGTAACCAGAATCTAAGACCTCCCTAACTAATAGGCTTCAAAGTCATGCTAGACTATTAAGCAAAGGTGGGCATCACCAGCGCTGGCTGCCTTGCCATGAGCTACATGTGCGCTCTCTAACAGTCACTAGGTTTAGTCTGGTGTCCTCCTCCTTCCCCAGGGAATCAGGGGCTTAGGTGCCACCCTCATTGACATGGACTGCCACAGAGCTTAGGCAGGAGGTGGGTACTGGATGGCTGATCTAGGTAACTTCTGAACATACACAGCAACCCAGTCTAGCCACTTGAGGGCTTTTCAAGCCATACTAGAGCATCTACTGACTATACACTTCGCTGGTTTTTTGCAGTTGTTGTAGTGAAATCTAACCTGGAATACATTTTGTGATTTAGGTGCCTAAAATTCCTCCTGAACCCTGTTTTAGCACCTATAAGGTTGATTTGGATTTTAAATTGTTACTGTTTGGATGCCTATAAAGAAACAGCCTATGTGAAATGTGACTGGAGATCCCAATACAGTCTCTTCACAAAGTATTACCATAGCTGGCACCAATGAGCTGCTAGATGCAGATCTCCAGGTCTGCAGAAACCACCGGACTGACCTGGATTTTTTTTCACTAGAGAGGGCCCATCCAGAAGAGAAATGGGACACAGTGGTACAACATGAATGAGGCATCTATTGTACTATTCTGTGCATAAGTACAGCACTGCAGAGTTGTCACTTCAGCACTTTTCAGCAATGCTTAATTCCTGCTACCTTCCAAAATTAAACAAGGACATGACAGGTATGTATGCAATGCGTGTAAGAGCCCTGCCAGGTTGACAGCAACCCTTCAAAAGAAGAGAGGAACTGGTGGAAAGCCTTCCTCTCCTGGTGCACGGATGCTCAGTCTCACGATTGTCAGGAAGACCTTCCCAACCTCAGAGGATGCAGATTATGGTTTTACTCTCCCTTTGACCCCTGCTTAGACTTGACTGCCAGATCTCAAAAGGAGTATCAGGTAATGGTTATATTCCTCAAAGGCAGACAAAGAGAATACAAAGCTAGGATTGGCCTGGTTTTTACTCTTCTGAAATAAAGCTAAAAAGCTTTTATTAGGCTGCACATAACAAAACCCAGACACAATCACTATCATTCTGAGAAAATTAACATAGCTAAAAATATACAGGATGAATGGAATTATACAGAATTATTTAGGATTTACTAAGAATAATTGTGAGACTAATTTACTAAGAATAATAGTTGTCTCAGTTATGAGGGTACATCATATTATGCTGGTTCATAGAGTCATTAGTAACATAAGCAGCATACCTAAATGAGCAGTTTTGCCTTTGTTTTCTCACAGTAACAAAAACGACCTGAATTCTAGCATTGGACACCAAGCTCTCTGGGCAGTAGAGGTGAAGAGGCAGAGCAGTAACAGTGCCCAGCTTTGGCTGTCTGAGCTTGACTCCAGACTCATGCGGAAGGAGGCCAGAGATGATGCCAACCACATCACTCCCTCACTTGCTCTTAGCTACAGGAAGCTGGCATGCCTGAACCATGCTAGTCCCTTGAGCGATAGACCTATGCAAGCACAGAAACTTTTGACTTTCTGGTCAAGGAAAATGCACAATCAAAGGCTACTACTGATATGCCATACAATGTCGGCTGAGTTAACAGAACGAACCAACCCCTCCCTCCGCCCCCAAAAACCATGAAAGGCTCCCTCGGAGATCCTTACAAATGCACTTACAACAACACCCCAGGAGGCCTGTAAAACTGTTGACATGCATCTGGCAGTAGCTCAAAGAGCAAAACTCCTTTCAATAGTTTCACGGGCAAAAGAGAACTGATCTGGATATGGCGTTCTTATGTGTGGCTCTCAGAAGCTAATGCTATTTTACTTAGGCCTTCATTTAAAGTGATGAATGAAGACTAGTGAGCCTCTGTTCCAATTATCCTAAAGAGATTGGGAATGGCAGCTTAATACGAGGATAATGCAAACTACTTTATTTCTTCCCCCGCTGAAAATAAAAAGGCATAGACAAGCATGTGCATCTCCTCCACTGATTTATGTTTACAGCCTATCAGGGATTAAAGCAACCACAGTTTGATGGGAGAGATTCCTTTAAAAGTTAATTATTACTAGATGTAACCCAGTAACAACTGGAGATCCATTTCAGAATTTAAGGCCTACTGTTTTAAGCACTGTAAAAAATCCACAGGTCTCTGCCCCAAAGATTTTACAACCTAGATATTGCATAAAACAAGTATTTTTAGTGTCAACTTAAAATGCCAGGTCCCAGCCCACCCATTAGGTGCCCGTGGGTGATCCTACTCTACCCTGCCCAAGTCCCTGAAAAATTTGTAATGCAGCTACCTTTGTAACATGCCATCATCTCAGCCTCAAGCCTAAGTCACAAAAAAGTCACTGAGGTAGTACAGGTAGTGTGGGACTCAACCACTTTTTTCATACATTAACTTTTTTTTTTTAGGAATACAAGCATGATGGAATACGATAGCAGTTGGGTACCTAACAGGTACCAAATGGCCCCAAATCTGAAATATAGAGGCAGATCTTCAATGGATGCAAACGGTCATAGCTCGCTGGATAGGATCCCAAGCCATTTCTGAATTCACACCAGTGCCTGAGCAAGCCGGTGAGTAAGGGGTGATTGTTTTTGAAGTTCCAATAATGAGAGCAATACTTCTCTAGCAACAGCCTTTGGGCTGGTCCATGGAAAGGAAAGAGTGCTGTTTTAGAAGAGGGATGTTTAATATATTACAAATCTAAAAGATATGGACAGGCCAGCATGCAAGAGAAGCAAAACGAGCTGTCCTGCAGCAAAACCTCATTCAGGAACTTCTTCATGGGTGGAAAGAAGAACTCATCAACCTTACAGTTCCCATTACCAGCCAATTCAGCTATGACACGACATTGGTATTCTCTTTTCAAAGCTAATGTGGCAGCAGTGAGAAAGAAAATAATATAGTTAACACACAGGAAAAATGTTGGTATCCAGCACAAAAGATAAAAGAAGTCCTAATTTCCCCTTGAGTTCAGAGGATAATTCAGCAGTGGTACTCCAGACTCCACCTGGAAACCAGTCAGCCAGCCAGCACAGATTATGGAGCTGTGAGGGAGGTATATGCTCAAAGTGAGATACACCAGTTAATAACACAGTGGTGCCTTCTGCAAAAATGCCAGTTTAACTGTTTTAGAGCTTAGTTCCCTGTGGAGCTTAATAAACTACTTTTGAAGAGACTGGTCACAGAAAAGAGCATGAATTCCAGACCCCAGAGGGAAGGCTACAACTGCCTTTATGAAAGCAGGTGGGAAAAAGCCACCCTGGTCACAGCTGCTATGATTATCTAACAGTAGGTGCAAGCCTAAAGACCCTCAAATGGCAAGCTGACCAGCAAATGGCAAATATGTACTTAATCAGAGGAAATTCTATATAATCTTTGCTATCTCCTTTAGCTGCTTCCTCCAGCTAACCAACATAAACTCAAAGCGTCTTTGTTTGAGTCATAACCATTTAATTTTCAGTTGAGTCCTGATGGGACGTTTAACCAAACTTCCTAGAACAGATGACATAATAGTTGGTAGTGCTGGGTCTCATCAGCTTTCTGAAAGTAAGTCTCCTATCCCTACTCATTATTGTTCCAAATGAGTCCACCCAACACGCACGCAGCCAAGGAATGCCCCACAAAAGTACTGGCACAATTGCTGGCACTTACACTACAAAGCATTTCTACCCTGTCCAGATGAAGTCTACAAATGAAGTCAACAGCAGCACATTGTTACTGGATCTACTAATATCAGTATGACACCAAGACACCATTGACCAAAATCATCATCTCAGTACAGGCCCAAAGTCAAACTGACAGGTCAAGGAGATCCAAGGGCCCAAATCCTATTTTGCCTAGAGGCATTTAAGTGCTACTTACACATCTAAATGTGCCCATATAAAAGGTGGTTTGGCTACTTACATAGATTTTACTATAGATGCTATATTCACCTGATCAACAGATCTGTTCTTCTGAGCATATTCGCAAGAGATGCACTATGGCTGTTTGTTGTGTGGCAATCCTATTACACCTGGGTAGGTGTGCAACTGTAAGCCCCTGAAAGTTTGGTTAAAGAAGAGAAAAGCATACAAAAACAGGTGGACTTGCTGTTTATGGATGGAAGAGATGGGCTGTTCTACCCTTACCCCAATAGCCTGGTGGTTAGGACATCTGCTCAGAAAATGGGGGACCTAGGTTCCAGGCCATTTTCAGGAAGAGGGGGTCTGAATCCCTTTCTTCCAGTTCTCAGCAAAGTGCCCTTACCTGCAAGCTATGGGCTAGGCTGGGCCAAGAGCACCCTTCCATTCATCCCAGAATGAAGCTACAAAAAGCAGAGGGTTACAGGACCAGGAGAAGAACAAGCCAGAGGGAGATGGGCACTGCCCTGTAAAAGAAAGGGGCTTTTTATTCCTTGCTTGGGCTCCCAGCCCAAAAGCATTTCTGCATAGTCATTAGATACAATGGGCAGACAGCTGTGGGCTCATGTGCAGTTATGTACCTACCAAGGTGGAACATAACCCCACAGTGGCTATAGCTGATCCTTTCTGAACACGCTCAGATGGACAAGTCCAGCCACATAGGTGAAAACAGGATGTAAAACTATTTAAGATGCACAGATACTTCTTACATGGCTACATGTGAAAATGTAAAAAGCACCTAGATGCCTTCAAGGAAAGGCAGGATTTGGGCCAAGGTGTCTACATACTCTGAGATGTTTCACCACACCCTTCTCCACAATTTTTACCAAAAATGGTGGACATAATTTCTACAGTTAAAGCAAAGGTCTTGAGCACTATATTTTCTTAAGCATAGGTCATGGCACCACATTTTTAGCATACTTTATATACTACTTTGGCCATCTCTACTAGCAAAGAATGAGGTATCTTTCCACTACTCTTCATCAGGAAGGAAGGAAACTGCCGAATGGATCTGGGATAAGGGAAAAAAGCTTCAGCCTACAGAATTAGGTTTTCTATGCATCCAGAACCTCAACTCCAGTAGAGAAGCTCTGCTTCAACCCAAGCAGATCCTACTTTGTTATCATTATTGTTGGCAGTTTTATCCAAATTAATACGGTATAAAGAAACCTAATCAAGTCACAAAGGCAAGCAAGTGAATGAGCAATCACAGAATTGGGCAGTATTCCTGAGGCTACCACTATATCGTATACAGTTTTCTGCTTGAGGTTCTACGGAGATGATGATGGAGGCAAGGAACCTCAGTTTACCGCAAAGAAGAAAACTGGAGTATTCCCTATAAGGGCACATCTTCACAGATGTAAAATTATTATAACAATTATCTTCTGAATAAGCCAACAAAACCACCATAGACCGAACCAACAGAGAACATTAAATAACTATCCAGAACCATTTGCTCTGTTTTAAGTCATTTGCGAAATACAGGGGCTTTTAAGAAAAAGACAAAAAAAGGGGGAAAAACACTGCTGTAAACTTGAATCAGTGTGTTATGTTGATTCTATTAAGTTTCTTTTTATTAGGCTAGATGCAAATGTTTTAAATTCAAACCTTCCCAAAGTCAATGTTTCAACTGTAGTGCACTCTACTTGGCAGGGAAGTGCATGTTCTTTGCCTACACAGCAGGAACATTGAGAAAAAAAGAAGATAAGAGTGTGATTGTTGAATAGTGCTGCACAATATTGCTGATTTATTAACTTGGCTTGATCGATACAGCTATCATCAAGGGCATGTTTAGCCTGCACATAAATTTCACTTCTTAACAAGCACTTTTGTATTCACTTAAATTTCCATAATCTGATCCAGGTCTCAGGAAGCTTTCTTCAATGGAGAACGGAGAATTCTTTTTTCTAAAAGCAGGATCAAAGCTTATTTGGTCAACTCTCAAACAAAAGGACAGCCAGTACTGCTAAAACAGCATGTTTACCTTAGACAGGAACGGGGGGGAGATGCGAGGGCCAAATGGATCCCTAGTGTAAATCCATTAGCATCAAAGAATTATTAAACCAAGAATGAATTTAAAAATCCCTGTTTTCTTTGACAATTTTCCACCAGTCAGATGCTAATTTTATTCATAATAGAAAACCCATTGTTCTTTATCTGACTGAATATTTGTAAATAAAAAGTAACCAAAGGTCTTTTCACATTATAATTCTGGTCCCCATTTCTGCTGAAGGACAACAAAGACTTGCTAATGAAACATATTTATTCTTCAAATCTGAAAGTAAAAGCCATAAAAAGAATGGGGAGGAACTGATTTCCAAGATGAAACAGTCAGCTTTGGGATGTGTACATTGAGTCTACCAAATTTCACATCCCACTTCAGGGGCAGGGGAAAATCCCACATACATTAGAATCTATTTAAATTCTATTCAAATGTTCAATTAAAACCATCTTTTGAAGATAAGTTACACAGTCATTAAAATTGAGATCTGAAAAGCAGGATTAGAGAACTGTATCTGTCAAGGAGAACATACACTTAATAATCCATTCCTTTTCGTGCATGCATGATAACACCCAAAATACTGCTGGTTTACTGTAATTGCATCAATCTCACTAAAAATCTAGACTGTGGGGAAAAAGTAAACATGTTTTACAGCAAAAAGATTGTTTTTTTTTTCTAATTTAAAATTATGTATCAAGATAGTTCAAGATAGTTTAAAAAATGTTCTCTTTTGGGAAGAGAAGTCAGAAGAAAATGCATTCTAAGATTTAAACATGTCAGTGAAAAACATTGCTCTTACCCTGAATACCCCCGTCAGTTTTGGAAAAGAAGCTAAACATTTTACAAGGTGAACCAATATATCAGTCGCATACTGGATCAGCACCGATAAAAATGAAAATTAATATTATAGGCTATCGGGGGTTTTTTGGCCTGTGTAGCCAGTAAAATAAATATTGATAAATGGTGTGTGCATGCGCACAGCCACACGCATGCACGTGGCCAGGAACACAGCCTGGGAACTTGGAGAGCAGTGCCCTGCCAGTAAGTCTGGGG
>NW_017729028.1:26894923-26895562 GCF_001723915.1 Gavialis gangeticus | reverse complement strand
TTAGATTTACAAGACAATGCTGATATTCAGGGTTTCTGGTCTACCGTGTTATCATGCCCTCTAATTTTCCTGTTACACCAAACTGGTGGTTGGCAAGTGTGGTTTTGTTTCCATACTTCCAACCTGTCAGTAGGAATCTTCTGCAGAACTGATCTGTAGTTTGGTATGAATGCTTCAGCTGCCTCAACCATCAACCTGCTAATAGATTTATGGCAACCACGTGGCATACCAAGCTATAAATCTAGCATGTTGCTCTCAGACATACCTTGCTGTCCACAGCTTCGCAATTTAAACTAAAACAGATAATGGTGTTACTGTGGCTAGGAACCTTCTGAAGTTGTACTATATTCCCTTCCACTTTTTCAGTCACTTCCATTCCCCTTTGTATCTTGAGATGTAACTGGACTATCCCACAATATACCTGTGTACACTATAGTATCTTATGAAAAAAAATCTTCTTGGCCACCAGAGAATACATGGAAAATATACCCACTTCTTTAATATTATAGTTTTGTTTTAATCTTCTTCAATAGGATGCGACTTCACATCTATTCTATACTAACAAACTGCCCACCATGAATGATGTGGGGGGAGGAATGGGAATGGAGTACCGCTACCCCATGGTGCCTCTGCTCTGGC
>NW_017729028.1:26884008-26894296 GCF_001723915.1 Gavialis gangeticus | reverse complement strand
CCACCGGAAAACCCCGCTTCCCACCCCTGCCGGCTGTTGTTGGGGGTGGGGAGAGCAGGGGAGAGGGTGGCACAGCAGCTCCCTCGCTCCCTCTGTCCATAACGCTCTGGGCCCTCACTGCCAATCTGTGCACACCCTCTTGGCAGTGCATGTGCGGTCGGCCCAGAGCGTTACAGACAGACTGAGGCTTCTTATATCAGAATTATTCATTTAGAATGGAATCTTGTTCATTTAGAACAGGACAGGCATCTAACGTTGGCTATTGGGATCAATAGAAGTAGAATAAGCATTGACTTCACTGGAAAAAGAACTTTTGCAGTGCTAAGGGATAAATAAGTAAAGCTTACCCTTATTAATCTATTTCAAGGTAGCTTACCACATTTCATAACAATGGAACAGTTGTGATTTTTTTCTAAGCAAAGTAAAAAAAGAAAAAAGAAAAAGCAAGGTTCATTCCTCAGCCCCTTTTCATTCACACACTTCCCACTCCCTCAAGGATACCTTTGAGACAAGGAAGAATAACTCTTGAAGTTTGTCCTAATTATCACACATTGGCTCTGTCAGAAAGAAAAGGAAGGGCATTTCAGGGTTAAAGAGCTCTCCTTTGGAGATGACACAGGCTGCTTGCACACGTGGAAAAACATACAAACAAACAGCGTTTTACTGGAAGAGGAAATGCATTAGTTCAATCCAGCTCTGCCTCATCTGTATAGATCAGGTGCTTTAGTGGGGCTTCTTGGTGCTATTATCTAACAGTTGATTCAATCAGTTATTAGATAAAAGTGCCAAAAAGTCCCATGGAAGCACTCGATCTCAGGAAAACAAGGGTGACAATGGAGGGCCTCAGTTGCCTGTACACCAATGCCAGGAGCATGGGGAATAAGCAGGAGGAGCTAGCCTTCCTGCTCTCTAGTGGGGAATATGACCTGGTAGGGATCATGGAGACCTGATGGGACTCCTTGCATGACTGGACCGTAGCTGTAGAGGGATACACCTTGCACAGAAGGGACAGAGTAGGGAGAAAAGGTGGAGGGGTAGCTCTTTATGTGAGAGAGCAGTACACCTCTCTGAAGGCTGACATTGGCTCCAAAGATAAGCAGCTTAAAACCCTCTGGGTCAAACTATGGGTGGGGGGGAGAGCGGAAGGGGGGTAAAGTGAGAGAGACCTAACTGTGGGCATTTACTACAGGCCTCCGAACCAAGGGGAGGAGCTTGATTTGGAGGCCTCTCGAGAAGTGACAGAGGCCGCATGCGCAAGGGACTTGGTAGTCATGGGTGACGTCAATTACCCAGACACAGACTGGGAGGAACACTTGGCTAGGTCAGATCATTCACGCAGTTTCATGACTGAGATCAAGGAGCTCTTTCTGACCCAGAAAGTGCAAGGGCCAACCACAGGCAACGCTCTCCTGGACCAGGTCTTGGCCAAGGGCGATGATTTGGTGTGTGGCTTGAACATTGAGGGTAACCTGGGTGACAGCGACCATGCAATTATCAGGTTCACCGTCCACCGCAAGGTTGACAAATCAGCCAGCAGGACTGAAGTCCTGGACTTCACGAATGCACACTTCGACAGGCTCAGAGCATTAGTAGGGGTGACGATGACGGACCAGGAAGGGAAGGCAAATGGGGTGCACGAAGGGTGGTCGTTGCTCAAGGACACAATCCTTGAAGCACAAAAGAACACTGTTCCTGCAAAGAGGAAAGGTAGCAGGAGGCTGGCAAGCCCTCCTGGCTTAATAGGGACATTGCGGTCTTCTTAAAAAAGGAAAAAAAGAGGTATATGCACAGTGGAAGCTAGGGATGGTCCTCAAGGAGGACTGCACTTTAGTGGCCAGCACTTGTAGGGAAATGATCAGGAGAGCCAAGGTGGTGACTGAGTTTAGGGTAGCCACGGGAGTCAAGGACAATAATAAGTCCTTCTTTAGGTACACGGGCAGTAGAAAGAAAACAAATGGAAGTGTTGGACCCCTGCTCAACGCCTTGAGACAGCTGGTAACTGACAGTCAGGAAAAAACTGAACTCCTGATTCCCCACTTTGCTTCGGTATTTCACCGGACCATGGGCCAAGACAAGTGGGACAAGGCTGATAGAGGACATACCAGGACTGTCAGCCTCCCCACTGTGAATGCTGTGGGACTCCATCCAAGAGAGTGGGGCTGCCAGCAAAAGCGGCTGCACTGCCTCCGGAAGTGGCCACGGGACTTTCGGAAGCAGTGCAGTCACTTTTATGGTGGGCGAGATCAGCCGTGCGGGAATCCCCCTCCCCGTTCAGCAGCATCAGCCACCGGAGGACCCCCCCACAGCTGCTCACTCAAGAGGCACCAGACACCCATGAATAACCTCCCTCCAGAGGTGACGCAATCACGTACCCTGGAGGTTTTCAAGAGGAGACTGGACAGTCACCTTGTTGGGGGTCACTTGACCCCAACTGTCTTCCTGCCTAGAGCGGGGGTGGGGGAGCCTGGACCCAATGATCTGCAAGGTCCCTTCCAGCCCCTAACAATCTATGGATCTATGAATCTATACAGATGTTGGGCAAGCCGGGTCAAACTAACGCAATGCCTCTTCTGGGCACGTGCTGCACTCAGTGTGGGAGCACACTGAGCTAAAAGTAAAGTGCAGTGTGTGTGTGTGTGTGTGTGTGTGCGCGTGTGTGTGCGTGCGTGAGTGCGTGCGCCTGTCCCCAATGTCTCCAAGCAGCAACAATGTTTTAAATCTATGGATTCTGCCTCAGGTCTCCAAAATGACCTCAGCAACTGTGATGACTGACTGGGAGATGACTGGTTTCTCAGGTAGCTAAGACCTAAGCCATAACTGGTTTTATAAGTCAGAGTCAATTTCTTAAATTGCCGAAGTGGACAGAAAGTCCATTCAATATTTGGAGACCCTAGGTAACAAACATTCATTGTACAAGATACTGGACAGAGAGATGTAGTTAGCTGTTTTAGTCTGAAGTCAAGCAGAAAGGAGGGTAAATTAGCATCTTACGGCACTTTTATATGTGCTCGGGGGGGGGCAGCGCTTTAATTAGAGCAGCTCACATATCAGCGTTCCCGTAGCGGCCCTTGTACTAAAGCTCATTGAACGAGTTTTAGTTCAAGTGTCCCTGCCACGATTTTGAAGTGCAGAGATGCTGATACGTGGGAGGCTGCTGCAGCAGAGTAATTACTGTGCTCCAGAAGACTCGAGTATTTGTAAATACAGCGCGTTAAAACAATCTCTGCACTCGTGTACAGGCATCTTTATAGATGAAATAAATCAGATATATATATCACAAGCTTCCATGAACTGGAGCTCAATTCATCAGATGCTGTGAAAGGACATGCGCAGACCAACGTAACCAGCGCACCTCGGCCCTCTGAACCAACTGTAGTTTTCAGGTGATATGAATATTATTTCAGATACAACCTTTGTGAGAATTTGTTCTTGGTCTTGATCTCTTGTGGTTAAATCTAGATCAGAAAGAAACCATGCAAATAAACCAGCTGCTGATCAAAATGGCCACAAATATCAAACAGGATTAGAGAAGGAGCCAAAGGGTGCTGATACATGAGCTGGGAGGCTGCTCCAACATGCTGCAATTACAGCACGGTGGAGCAGACTCTATTAATCAAATCTGTTGGAACCATGCTCCAGCCAGCCTCTGTATCTCGTGTTTCAGCGTCCCTGCACTCCCAAATGGTGGCGGGGGTGCTTTAACTAAAGCTCGTTCAGTGACCTTTAGATAAAGTGCCCCCACTGCTATTTTGAAGCACAGGGATGCTGATACATGAGGTGCTCTAATTAGAGCGGCTCTTGGAGCTTTCATGAGCTGGCACTCCCACAGCACATATAAAAACACCCAAAAGAGCCCAGAAAATTCTCAGCTTCTTAAATGAAGGGTAGAATAATCTGCTCCCCCCTCAACACAAAGGCACAGAAACCACCTTTACTGTATCCTCTGGGTCCCTTCCTGTACCTACTACGTTCAGCACAATCTTTTTGGAACTGACCTTTTAGCCAGCCCCATTTTTAGCCAGTTACTTGCAAATTCACAAAGAAACACAGAACTGACTGTCATTTAAATAGTGATATTCATACTTTTTACTGGCTATTCATACTTGCACAGTCATACCCATACTTCATATTTACACATTACTTTATATTGGCCCATGGTGAAAGAAATCCTGATCCTATAAAATCAGTCAGAAAACTATTAATATCACTGGAACCAGGTGCAGGCCCCATCTCCCCCTGAAATCTCAGCAACCCTTTGAGGAGAAGTAACACAACAAAGCTTATAAATTAAGGATAAGCCACCAAAGGGGAAATGGTGTCTCAACAGGATTGCACTGGGGATGCTCTCAAAACGTCGACCACCAGGTCCTCCCGAAGCTCTTCCCTGGCACTATGTACTGATGAAGAATAGAAGGGGTAAGTTAAACAGAGACTGGTTACAGGTCTATTTTGCTAATGCTACATGTGATTAATTATGTGATTCATTTTCAGTGACTGGTTCAATCAGTTCTGATCAAATTAACAGCTGAACTGATCAAAATAGCAGAGAAAACACAATACAAATGATTTGATTCCTGGGGATCCAATCAAATGAACAGAGTTGAATTAGCTAGTGATTGGATTAAATACAATTTACTGCATAAAGTAAAAAATGTTGCCTCTACTTCTGGGAATTTGTTGCATTTGTAATGATGGAATACCCCCCTCTTCCTGTAGTAGAGTACATGATCCATTGTAAATGGTACAGTACTGGTTTTGTGTTTCTCAGTTCTAAGTTTCTTAGACAGCCCCAATATCACAAACATGGTTGGGGTAGAAATGATTATTTATTGCTTGCATTCTGGCAATGCCAATGAGTCCACTAAAGTTTGTAAAAAAACACACAGCAAAAAGATGGTCCTAGCCACAAAATACTCACAAGCGACATACAAGGCAAGAGATGGTGAGAGCATGAGATACAAAAGGAATATGTAATTGTTATAGCACTGGCACAGTGATCTTAGAAGCACGCAGATTGTGATTTAACACTAAGTTATCAGCAAGGGTCATGATGTGAAAGTCTGTTAGTCGCAAAGACCTACTAATCAACAAGAAGCATGGATAAGACTGGCACCCTGCCCCACAAAAAGGTTCACAGACCATAAAGGTACAATCCTATAAGCGTTCCTAAGACTCATGTTCTGGGTCTTTGCAGGACAGCCAGGTCTTAACGCACTGAAAACACAAAGGACCACACAGTGCTCTGAACCCTCACCCCATCCCTGGTTTAGCTGGGACCCAACAGTGAATGAGAAGCAAAGAGACTCCCTGTCCACACCTCTTCAGGCAAAAGATGACTTGGAAACAGGGGGAGGGAGCTCATCTGGAAGTCGGTGGGAAAACTTCAGTGCTCGAGTCTTAAGAAAAAAAAAAGGCAAGTGAACAAAACCCCTCCCTCTCCTGCCTGTTTTGACCAAGTATCCAACAAACGATACGCTCACAAGGTAGGTAGAATTTTAATCACGCTGTCGCAATTTGTTGTTGCAGCAGCCCTCTGTAGTTTCAGCACAGATGTTAAGCACCATACACGTGCCCAATGCCTGCTCTGATGTGTGCTAATTAGCATGCACCAGCAGCCTCAACGTCATGGGTGTTTCAGCATCCTCGCACCACAAAATGGTGGCTGGGGCATTTTAACTAAAGCATCTCAAACGATTAATTAAAGTGCCCACCTCAAGATGCCCTAGATGAACATGGAAATGGAAACAGAACTAGCACTTTTACTACCAGAATGAGATCAATGCTTGTTATTGGCACACAGCAGGGAAAATTCACACTTAGCTGTAGCTACCTAGGAGTTAAACAGAGAACTTTCGTCCTAGAGCAGTCCATCTGCCACATTTATGGGCACCCAATTCATTGGATCATCTGTCTGTCTGTCTGTCTAGATGTAGGTATTTTAATAAAAATGGGTGCATTGCAAACAGATCAGTTATAAACAAAACAGCTGCAAACAGACCACTGGATTCTGGTAAGTGTAGATTCAGTCAGCAGAAGCCTTTTGGGTACAGGCGCATGTGTGTGTGTGTCTAGCCTTATAACTTACAGTCAGTCTCTAGTGCATTTTAGATGCTAATTAGTAAGGACGGGTGACCCTCCTGAGATTTAAGGTTTTGTAAACTCCTCTATTTACTGAGCTGGCAAGATTAATTCAGGAAATATTTTCTTCTCCTCTAATTTAAGCCTATTTTTTAATGTTTATTTCCTATCTGCAAAGTGACTACAATTTAAAAATCATGTTTTTCTAGCCAAAGACACAATGCTAGTAGGGACAAGATTCATTCTCCCCAACCAAAAAAAGTTCATCTTACTAGTATATGTTACACTTTCTTTTTATTCTTTCCCCCGTTCTCTCTTTTTTCACTCTTTCTCCCTTTCCTTTTTAAAAACTAATCTCGTTGCATTTTTTTATCATTCTCTACTCTGTATTTTACCTTATTTCTCCCTTTTTCTGAAGTGCCCCTTTATCACACTCTTTCTTAAGTGAAATCAGAACCCAATTATAGTTATGTGAAAATCTAACTTTCGAACTTACAATGTGCTGGTAGGCTCAGAATTAGGCAAAATAAATTCACTCAACCCTACAAATTAAGCAGAGATTGTGCATACATTCTTTCAAGAGCCATAAGAAGTCAAGGACTTAAAATGTCAAAAATATGATGAACGGGCACTTTGTATTCATGCGGACTCTCAAGCCATTTGTTAGATTTAATAGAAATGCTAACAGATCAGAATGCAAATTCTAATCTTGCCAAAATATCCAGTTATTATTTATCCCAGCAGTACTCAGAAATGGCAATCAAGGATCAGGACCCAATCCTATGACATTAGTCTCTCTGCACAATAAATATGACATGGTCTAGGTCAGTGGAAGGCCAACCTTTTTGGCAAGTGTGCTGCAAGATAAGCTCTGTTCCCTCCTTCCAATCCCTTTTCTCCTGACTGATCCACTGCTCTCCTGTTGTTCCCTGCCCTTTCCCTGATCTGCTGTATGCCATACAGAGCTTTCTTGTGCCAGCTCTGGCCCATATGCTGCAGACTGGCTACCCTGGGTCTAGGTACAGGAACTCTCTGGATTATATCCGATTCCTTTAATCAACATCTTTCTTGCAGGATTAGGGAGGGGGAAGTGGGAAAGAAGAACCTAGCTAGTTTTAAGGATGGAGTTTGACACGTTTTTGAAAGGACTTAGATGAAGTTGTTGCCTGTAACAAAAAGGGACTAAACCTGATGACACAGGGTGGCTCCCAGTCCCATGTTCCTAATGAAAAGACAGCATTAAGACTCACTGAACAACAGAATAAGATGAAGCAACATCTTCTACATTGTTATAGGCTAGATACAGACATTACACTTATACTGATATAAGTGTTCAGGAACCGGTCTACACCTGTAACTGTACAGAAGTTCAGCACACATAGATCAGTTTAAAAATGGTGGAACCTGGTTTAAGCTAAACCTGGATGGATGTAGTATCAGACTTAAGTGATTTAGGTTAGATTGGTTTATGAACTTCTGTACCAGATCCCCTACCAACTCAAGTGGCACTGCTGACAGCCCAGACACCTTTGCATCCTCCAACTCCCCACCCTCCCACAGAGGTGCACTGAAACTTGGCTTGTTCTCAGCTGCTCTGGGTGAGCATGTACCAGGCTGTCACAGAGTTGAGGCACCAAAGCCTCGTGTCCTGCCCGCGCTTGTCAGCTGGGTGGGATACGTGTTGTGCAAAGTGGAGGCCCCTGGTGCACTCCCCCCCAGCTTGCTGGCCTGGGGCTGGGGGCACTGGAACTGGGCCTGCATGGTGGGCACCTCTGTTGTCCCCCTGCCCCCCTGCTGTCTGACCCAGCTGACAGGTGCAGGCAGAAGTCATGGCACCAGGTGTCTGCTGAGCCAGGCAGCAGGGGGCAGAGGCTCCCACCCTGTAGCTCCCCCTCCCCCAGTTGTGCTGACTTGGGTCAGGGGGTGGGCAAGGCAGGGACCTCCACTCCCTTCCCCAGCTGCTGACAGCCAGCCACTGGGGGGAGGATGGGGCTGGGGAGAGGACTGCACTTGTCAATGGGGGTGGTTGGCTGCTCGGCTGCACTTGGCGTTCTCTGGTAGCCCACTGGGAGGCATGTGAGTGCCCCAACCTACTGGTCTTGGCCAGGGCAGGCAGCTTGCATGCCCCCCACCCCACCGCAGGGCAAACATCTGTTCTGTTCACTTTTGCCCTAACCTAGGGTGCTCAGAGTAAAGCGTGATCAGGCTTTTTGAACGTCTGTACCTGCCAATAGCTAAATCTCACAATTTAAGCAGGGCTGAAACAGAGCAGATTGTGTCTATGGATTGGAGATCTCTAAGAAATTGGTGAAACAAAGAATAGCCATGCTGACCCTATTGGCAGCACCTTCTCTTAGGGGCAAGGCAAGCCTGACATGGTATTAGTGGAAGTATAACCTTTCATAAGAAACATTTAATCAAGGTGCAGGCACCTTTAAGTTATTTAAGTTCCCAGGACACAAACTGCAAGAATATGCTGCTAGCTTTCTTGTCCTGGACCCATTCCAATTCCAGTAATTGCACTCTCCTGCCTAAAATTCTCTCTGCACATTCAATGAAATATCGTATTGTATTCTTCACTTCCTGTCCTGATTTGTTTTATAGTGTTGCTCTACGCTATTGAATAGCTGCCATGTTTCACCTTAGAATTGGCTGGATTTCAGGAGTGGATAAAGGAGTCTCTCTGTATAGATTATATCTCAGTTGAGTTCTAAAGAGCTTGATGATTCCTTGGGTTGAAAAGTGCAAGATATTATTATTATTATTTTTCTTTATTTATGACCGTTCAAAATGTGATTCATCTGTCTGTGGAACTAGTCCTCTTGAATTCTTCTATGTTTACTCCTCATTTCCTTCTGTTTTATGAAGGAGTTAATTATGTACATTGATTACAAGAAGTTCACTTGTGCACGGTTTAGTGAGAGAGGAATTCAAAATGATAAATATAAAATGGCTCCAAAATCTTACTTCAAACAGTTTTCAAAATGCACAAGTTCAGGTGTTTTGGGTTTGCCCAAACATAGGTCTGTGCACGTCCTTTCATAGCATCTGATGAATTGAGCTCCAGTTCATGAAAGGCTGGCTATGAATGGTACTCCCACTGTCAAGCTGGGAATCTTCCCTTCTTAATGGAACGGAGCTCCTATTTCTGGCTGTGTGGGGCAGCAAGATGTTACCTTTTAAAGCTGTGACATTCCAAGATCTTGAAAACTTATCACTGGCCCAGAACTGGATCTTGCCTCTACCTGCAAGCCCAGACACCTCACTGTAGCCCAACCGTAAAAATACACACAGAGAGAATGGTGCAACTAATATTTTTATAAACTTCTGAAAAAAATTGTTTCTCTGCTTCAGAAACCAGATATATGTTTTTCCATTGGTATGAAGTTCCTATTTTAGTTGTGCCTGGTTTCCAGATAAGTCTCACTGGTACAAAAGTGCCTATTCCAGGCCCTGGACGGATATTATTTTGAAAGAATTTCTGCATTTAGAGCAAAGGAAGGAATTGTTTTGGCAGGTTGATTTTTCTCTTAAAACAAGGCAGCTGTTGGAAGCTGCTCAGAGATCTCGATTATTAGAATAAATTGCCAAGAGATGGCTTAGCAGGCAGAAAGCAGGCAAGATAGTAAAAAACACAGGATAAATGCAAATCATCATATGACACCTTTGGCTTTATTACCTACACTCTGAGTACTCTCCAAGGGGACCACTTCTAGTGTTTTAGAAACAAAAGCAATTTCAAAACAGCTACCATTAAAAGATTAACCAACAGAAAATCCTAACTAACCAAACCAGAGCAGAGACAGAGAGAGAGCTGAGAGTGCATGTGCATGCTGACAATATATTTACATTTGTTGGAAGAAGGTGCTGAAAAGGAACAGAAAGAAAAGATAGTTTTAATAGTTGAACATTAAGACCATTAAAAAGGAGAGAAGGTTGTTAACACCTGTGGAGTGGGGAGAGATTAGAAGTAGTCAGAGAGATGATGATTATGATGAGGCATGAAGTCAGTTGGCTCCATCAACCTGAAGAAAATAAAAATGCTGCTGCCCTTCCCAGGCAGTTGCTTTTAAAGGTTGGATGGAGCAGGAATGAAGGGATTGGGGGAGGGGGGGGTGCAATGGTATCACTGCCCCCACCTCCGTCCCCCTGCCCAGATCTGCCCCTGGTCCATGAGGTGGTATATTGAATTTGTATTGGATGCAAAGAA
>NW_017729028.1:26869711-26879008 GCF_001723915.1 Gavialis gangeticus | reverse complement strand
ACAATATATTTACATTTGTTGGAAGAAGGTGCTGAAAAGGAACAGAAAGAAAAATTAAACTCAGGAACTGGACATACAGAGATGAAGACTCAGGGAAAAGAAACATGAGAAAAGTCCTAAAGAAGGAAGAAAAAACTGCTTTCTACGAAAAAACCAAAGAAACTAACTTAAACTTTGTAGAACACAAGTAGGATTTTTATAGTGCTTGGCTTTGCCCTGACATAACTCTCCTTAAAATCAATGGAAGCTTCACTGCTGACATTAATGGGAACAGAGTTAGGCCAAAGCCAAGCACTTCTGAGAATCCTGCCCTGAAGACATATGGTGCATAACAGCAAAATTAGAGTGGGAGAGGGAAAAGTGATGGAGGACAGCATCCAAGTTATGCTACAGAAAGAAGGAGAAAAGGGGCTGAATGAAGGAAAAGAAAACCCAACCAAAGACGACAACTGAATAAAGTTAAAATCTGTCATATTAGCCTAGAGTCATTTAAATGCAAAAAAATTCCAATGCAAATGTATATGGCATTTGACTTAATATATTTCTTTACACAGACATGAACTTACTCACTGGATGGATCTACACGTGGACTTTAATGTGGAGATGGCTAATTAGCTCTGCAGTAAGAGAGTCACCATCTACATGTGTGCCCTCATTAGGGCACAGTAAATTAAATAACTCTGCCACAGGATAGTACTGTCTGGATCAAGCACTGTCCTATGCAGAGTAATTTATACTGCCACAACACATATGTAGACAGTGAATGTGGCTAGCTGTGGCATGAGGGTGCTACATTGTGAGAGCTGTCTACCACTTAGCCCCATACTGTAGCACCCTCATGTCCCAGCCAGCCCCTCTGCCACTCAATGCTGCCACCTGGAGCCTGGGCCTGATCCCCTGGACCCTCTGCCATCCTGGGGCTGCTCCATCCCAGCATGACATGCTGCAGTCCCAGGTGCACTTGCAAGTGCTGTGCCCTGGAGAAAAACTCTGGCACAAACTACACCAGAGTTTATTTCTTCTCCCTAATTGCATGTGTAGATGCACCCACTAGATTGCATACAGTTGCTCCCATGTGCATCTGGTGGGAAACAGGCAAGCATATTTGGAAGGTGTAGTGTGGGAAGTGGGGTGGTACTTAGTTTTGGGGGCTCTAATGATAAATTTGGGGCAATAAAAGAATCTATAAAAATATCAAAATAAGAGGTGTTCACAGAGATGATGTCAGCTAAAATTGCCTTTGGGTAAAAATAGTTCTCTCACTTTGCATTCTGCTCAGCTTCAGGCAACCTACCAAGATCTCAGGAGCAACTTTCCCCCTTGGGCAGTCATCCTATTCTCTCGCCCTTAGTGCCCCTGATTATGCTACTTCTGTTTGATAGTATTTCTGTGTGTTATTTCTCCTTCTCCTCTAAACACATACATACTTCATTTTTAAATCTTTACATTCTTCAAACTTGCTTTCCCTCCAAGGCTGTTTAAAACTCAACCTTATTATGGCTCTAAAGAGCACATATACAGACTGCATTATTCGTGAAACAAATACTGTTTTCTATATTAGAATACTCCACCAAAGCTACTACTTAGTGCACAAGGAATGTCATTAAATATGAGTTTCCATAACAGAGTCAGATCATGTTGTCTAGACACAATTTAGTTTACATTAAATTAAATCTGCCATCATAGGAGGTGCAACTTTAATAAAAAGAAGATATAGCCAAGTTAGTTAGATCAACAGCCTAAATTAGAGACAGTGAGACAAAACAAGAAAGACACTCAGCTGTTGTAAAAACATTCCCAAGAGTTAGCAATGAAGCTTAGTGCTTGAATTCCTGTATAAATGAGAAGGATTTTTTAAAACGTACTTGGCCAACAACTTGACATCAACGCCCACTTGATTTTGGTGAGACAAAAACAGATGACCTTAATGGACCTCGGCCCAGGCATCCTGGCTATTATTCAGGTTCACAAACTGCTACTGTGACTGGCTTATTTCATACTTCATGGATATCTTCTGAACCTTTAAATTATTTTAAAATTCTGCTTACTGGCAGCTGAAAGAAAACATAATTACAATGGTGATGGACTTGTTTCTCCTCCTAAATCAAAACAAGCCTGGAGTTTAATCCTTCATTCATTGAAGTGAATTTTAGTGAAAAGTGCCAGACTGACAGCCCTACATACTACAGTCCTATTTCTTCACATAACGGCTATAGCCAAAGGTCAGTTATTAAGAACATCCTGGGCTTAAATCCACCACTAGACTTGCTCATGTCTCCCAGAAAGCTATTAGTTTACATGGCTACTGAACAGGCTGTACCGTGCATCTTTGGTAACATTTGCATAAGGCAAGATTTTCAATGCTATTTAGATGTCCAACAGTGCAGACAGATACCCACGTGGATTTTCAAAAGTACCTAATCAGGTTGGGTGCCTAACTGCTATTGATTTCAATGGCATCAAATACCAAAGTCTAGTGCATTTTAAAATCCAATAAAGCATTTCATCTGCATTTTTAGGCACCTAAATAGGAATACCTTTAAAAATACAGCCGTGAGGGCCTAAGTCATTTTCGATGATGAGACTTAGAAACTTTTGAAAATGCTTCTGACATCTGTGTTGAAGACTTAAAACACTGAAGATCTGGCATACACAGAGTCCACTTCCCTCCACCCGTTCTCAGCTTCACCTTACCTGTTCCAGGCCAACAACTGGTTTTGTGCTTTTCCCCATGCTACTCAGAAGGGGCAACTCCTGACTGCACCACCCATGCCCCATAGCAGATTCCTAGTTCAGCAATGTTATCTCCTCATCAGTGTGCCTAAACCCTGACCTGGAGGAGATAAGCATAAGGGCAAGAGCGGTACTGTCACCATATCTATTCTACCTTTAATCCTTCCTTGCGATTGCTGCTCAGAAATTGCCTGAAATGAACCCAAACATGACAAGAACGTTGGGTAAATTTGGATCTGGATTTATACTACTCAACAGCTCAGGCCTCTCAACTGTAAATTAAATTAATTCCAGGAAGGGGGCGTGTGTGCATGCGTGTGCACGTGTGAGCGCGAGAAAGAGCGAGAGAAAGGAGAGAACGTTGCCTATTTGGATAAGGGACTGAAACTACCAGCTCTCTCCACATGGGATATTGGGCCAAAAAGCAAAATGGACAGCTTAATATTACACAACTCTCATAGTGGATAACATTATAGTTTAAATATTTTTTTCCCCATTTTCCCCTCGTTTCTGTGCGTGGGGGGAGGCACGGAGATGATTCCTAATGGAGGTAGTAAACCATCATTCTGTATTCTCTGTTGTTATCTGAGAGTCTCCAAACTCTGGAAATTATTGGTTTAAACTTCAAGTCTGGTACTTTTACATTCCTCACAGATTTGAAGAGGGCCACTTTGCGTAGGATATTTTGGATAATGGCGCTTTGCGAGACCGCGGGAGACTCCTTGGCTCTTTTCCTAAAGGTAGGGATTTGTCCCACATGTGCTTCACAACATTTCCACTGTTGCACATCCAGAAGTGTGTACATTTTATTGGGGGTGTGAGTATATTTATTTAGCTGTCAGTCTAAAAGTAACGCCATACTAAAGTGTACGCAAGTTAAATCTCCTGCCATCCTTGACGTATTTTAAAAAAAAACAACACTGTGGGCATTACAGAACATAAATCACCTAGAACAACAGCACTACCACCTCTGACATTACCTTAATTCTTTGCAATTGTTCAGGCAGAAGCTGCTATATAAGCACAAATTTTGATTAACTGTAGACTTGGTTAAATACTGGATAAAAATATTTGGTGAATAAAGTGTCTGAAAAGCAATGCATCATTCTAATAGATTACTCAATGGATGTTTTTCAGCCACCTCTAGCACTGTTTGGATAATGCAAAAAAAAAAGGGGAGGGGAAGAATTCACTGAATAATTTATTTGATGGACAACAGCATTATTCATCAAATACATTATTCAACTAACAGTATTCGACCAGTGCTAATTAAAAGCAGAGAAGCAATCGGTTTCAAGTAAAGCTCATTTTGCTCCACATTTTGGCTCCATTCAGAAAACAGACCGTCTGGATAAGTGCCTTGAGGTGGGATGTCTCAATGCAGCGTTCTCTATCGGGTGCAGGCGATCCAGGTACTGCTTTCCTTGCATCTCTGATTTAGTTAGCCTGCACATAAAGCTTCAAATCTGCCCATTGTTCTTCCTTAAAGAAGCCATACACTGCGTCTTAGTTCTCCGTGTTGAGCCATCAGATCCGTGTCCCAGTGGTAAGATGAGTGAATGGGCAATGAACTGATTTAATGTCTCACAGAAAAAAAAACAAAACTATGGAGGCTGGCTTTGAACTTCCCCAATGTTGTGGAGTGGTTAGACACATATTTTGGACAATCAGATAAACCTGTGACTATCAGATAAAGTGTTGAATCAAGCTGTTCTCTAGAACCAGCAGCTTCTTATTAAAATGCCTCTCAAGTGCACAGATTATAGCATTTTAATGGGCATACAACAGGGAAGCAACCAGGACATACTGGTTTTAAAAAAAGTGAATCCATAATTCTAGAAAAGAGCTGAAGAATATTACTAATATACCAAGTAATGCGGTTTTTGCAGCACACAGGGATATGCTTGTCACAAGGCTGTGTCATCTAGCATACTCCGTCTCTTACAATGTGAAATGTTAGAACAATTTATTGAATAAAATCAGCCTCAGTATCTTGCAAAATGCACTCCCAGCATTCGGTGTAGCTTTCAAAGTACAAAGAATAGCTATTATGCAGTAACTTGATAGCAATTCCAGTGAACAAGTCAAATATGAACATAGTCAAATATGCTGCTGAAAAGCAGAAAAATAGTTAGCAAGTTCATACTACCTAACATTTGGAACAAGCAAGCTTCTCCAGAAATATATAACTCAAAGCAAAATTTTCTCTCCTATTTTTGGTGGATCATGAAAAGCTAATGCTCACATTATTTTCAGACAATCAGTCAGGCCACCTTCAATTTATAGTATTAATTTAAGCAGGTTTTTAAAAAATGATTCAAGCTACACTTTTGACTTTAATCCCCTGCCTATGATTTGAAGGGAACAGAACAGTGTGATGAAATGCAATATAGAAAATAAATTCATGCCACTTGAGAAGTAGCAAATGACATTTACTGGCCCCTCAGTTCCCATTTCATGATTGATATAGAACTATAAACAAGAAAATAAGTACTGTTAAAAATCTTTCTGTACAGTGGCGAGTAGGATTTTAATGGCAGATTGCCTGTGCTTATTAACAAGCCATGTCAGCAGCTGCACACTGATCAGTAACTGCATAAGAATTCAGCCTACTGTAGAGGTCCTGAGTCTATGTACTTTCAATTTTAGAGCATAACCATAATACGCTCCACAACCCAATGAAATTTCTAATAATACAAACCAATGATGTGTTAAATTGAGACACTTCTAGCTTGAATGCCAAAAACTTCACTATGATTTAAAGGATCTGTGCTTACCTTTCTCTATCAATTTACTGTTAATTTGCTGCTATTGGTGCAATTTACAAAAAAGGTAATATTTTATTTAAATTTTAATACCAATCCTGTCATCTTAAATATATATTGAAATTCCATTTACTTTACAAAATGCAAAACCGCAATTTGAGAGGAATAAGAAATTGCATAGAAAGTGTTGGAGGGCAGGCAGGCAAGAAGAGATCACTTGAGAAAATCTCTAATGCAAAGAATAAGGGATAATCCTTGCTACTGCTTAGAGGAGGGGGACATTAAGAGAAGCAAGGTGACAATCATCTCTTGGTTACACCAAATCCTGTGTGTGTAAAATGTACTAAGTGCTATGTATCTGGTTTCCTCTTCATTATTACTTGTTTTTTGCTACTGTGTTGATTATTAAGGTAGAAATAGTCCTGGGTACACTTGTAGAAGAAACAAATCTTGTAATATTGGGTTATTTTAAAAGGTAGCCTCCAAGTGATTTCCTCTCAAGTGATCTAAGCATTTTTGTGCTAAATTGCTCCAAATACCAAGAAGGACATTTACCAGAAAAAAAAATTAAGTTTTTAAAATATCCTACTCCCACTGCCATCTAGGTACAAAGATAAATTATTATGACCCAGCACGAATCATGCTGATGTCACGTACACTACAATTTATGGAATGATTTTGCAAAGCACTATTAAACCTATACCTCTGGGGTTTATGATAATTCTTTCAAAATCTTTGCTAAATCCTCTGTAAACTCCAGCATGGCTCTGTGGCAACTGTAAAGTCACAGGGAAAGGGAACTGGTCAGTGTGAATTCAGACACCTGAAATGAAAAATATTTCAAATTAGGTTTGCGGTGAGTCTCTCACTTAACCGGATTATTTCTGGCCCTCAGCAAATCAAATGCTATTGAGCTCCCTGTTATTTTTGCAATATTTGCAAAATGGTCCCAAAAGTTTTAAATGATCCAAAAAGTTTCAAGCTCTGATACTAGAAAGCAGCAGAGCCCAGCTGAAGACCAGATGTTCCTGGTGTAAACCCTAATGAAACACAACAGAGCTACATCAAAAACAGGACTGACCCTGGCAATTCAGAGCTGAGGTTATGGAAAGGAAGTTTCAGTGTTAACTATCCAGTGCTAAGACCTGCATCAAAAGCAGTCCCAGCTGTCACACATGAGCACAGGTGGTGGAAGGCCGGGGCTTACGGGGCTTAGCCCCCCCAAACTAAATTTGCAGCGGCCGGCAACAGCAGCACCACCCAGTGTCGCACGGCTCCAGCACCACCGCCACACTCTGCCACCGCAGTGCCATGCCTACTACCCCTGCCACATGCTCCTCTGATGACGTGTACAGCACCAACTTGCGCTGGCACCGCAACTCAGCCCCCCAGTATTTTCTCCTGCTGCTTTTGCGCATGAGTTAACAACTTCATTTTTTGCATATATAGAAACATTGAGATGTGACCATCCTGCTAAAAAGAGGGGGGAAAAAGATAGTGCTCACAACCCTTCATCATCACTCCTCAGTTAGACTGCTGCTCTGTCACCCTACTGCTGGCTCATCCTGCTTCTCACAATATCACATTCCTCGGGGAGGGCCAGGGCCCAGGAATGGCGCTTGGGTCACAAGTGTGAATGCAGGGAGCTAATAAATCAGTGGGCTGGCCTCAGATAAGCAGCATTGCAGGATTTTTTCTGGGACCCCATTCTCCATACCCCAGCAGATGTCCAGCCTCTGCTCCTTCCTCAGGAGACTCCAAGGAATTAGCATCTCACAGAAGGCACCTACATTTCACTTCCCAGCTCACTGAACACAGAGGAAGTACAGGAGGCGTGCCACAAAATTACTTCAGTTGTTCTTGAGACAATCATAAGTCTGGGAATGACTACAGGAACGACTATGGCCCTTAAGTTTGGCCTTCTGCATTACCTCTCCCTGGAAAGCTAACTACCCCCTTTCATTCTCCTTCTCCACCAGTGCTTGCAGTAAGGAGGTGGAAGGCCAGCTATACCGCCGTCCCCTCTCCGAGTGTGCCTCCACAGATGACATCTCACCCAGTTACAAGGCACAATACCTGCAATACCAAGAGCAGCTGGTACTGTTCCATAGGTAGAAGCAAGGGAGATGAGGGCACAGCCAGTGCCCTGCTACTGTGACAACCGGGAAATAGTTGGTTCATATATGGTCAGAAACTCCTAGGAAAAGGACCATGCCCCACATGACAGGGAAAGCAGAAGTCCCCACAGTCTGTGCCTGACTTCAGATTTGGCAATTGCTATGACCCTAAGAAGAAGAGCTACAACCCCTGGCCAGGAACCTCTGGGTTTTCTAAGAGCTGGCTGGAACAGCAGGACACCCCAATCAAAACTCCCTAGCCTCACCTGTGCCCAGTGCTCCAATACTCAGAGGAAGGTGAAAATATCCCCCAAACGCCAGTAGCATTAACAGGGGGCAGGAGAGGCAGAATTATTCCTGGTTTTACCTGGCAACTGGCTAAAACTCTAAGGCACTGGGATTACCAGACATCTTTCACATTTTAAGAGCAACCTTCATACCCCCACCTACGGACTACTAACACCTCGACTCCACAAGCAGAGAAAATGCTCATGAAAATGTATGCATCTCAGATTCAATTAGTTGATAAGGTGCATCTCTACCCTACCTTCTGCTTTGACTTTGCATAGACTCATAGAAAATGAGGGTTGGAAGGAATGTCAGGAGGTCACATCTAGTCCAGCCGCCTGCTCAAAGCAGGACCGTCCAACTGTATCATCACAGCCAAGGCTTTGTCTAGTTGGGTCTTAAAAACCTCCAAGGATGGAGGCATCACATACGCTGCTTGCTGAGCCCAAACTCCAACTCCTATCATGCCACATTCCTTTTGTAAATGTATCTTATTCAATCTGAAAGTCCATTTAGCTTCTTTGGTCCCACCACGTTGCTTGGCAGACCACTGCAAAACCTTGCTTCTTCGATAGTAATACAGTACATATCGTTTCATAAGGTATAGCCCCTTAACTTCCAGTCAGTCTCAGAAGCATCAGAGGAGGGAGCAAGGATACTTGAAATGGACAATTAGGGAATATCTGCAAAAAGGGAAGGTCACTTCTAACCAATTTATTAGTGTAGTTAGGCATAGTTAACTGTGAAGTGTGAGGGTGTCTCTCATGTATAGGGACCTATCGAAATTAGGATGGCTGCCCCCTGATTTTGCAGTTTAAGCATGGCACCAGTTACCATTTTTTTTTTTTTTTAAACAGAGAAGCACAGTGAGGGCCCCCATGCCTCTGATTGGCTGAGGGGCCCTGGATGTCCCACCCCTCCCTGAAGACTGACAGACGGCCACCTGTCAATCTCCAAGGAGGGGTAGGACTTCTGGGGCCAGATGGCTATTGGTCAATCTCCAGGGAGGGGCGGGACTTCAGGCACCTCAGCCAATCCGATGCATAGGGTGTTACTTTAAAATTGCTTGAACTCTACTGCTTTGCTAAACAAAAAATCCCCCAAGGCTCTGTCCTTGGACCCATATTGTTCAACATCTTCATTAATGATGTGGACATTGGAGTCAGGAGTGGACTGGCCAAGTTTGCTGATGACACCAAACTCTGGGGCAAAGCATCCACACCTGAGGACAGGAGGGCGGTCCAGGCAGATCTGGACAGGCTCAGGAAGTGGGTGGATGAGAACCTGATGGTGTTTAACACTGAAAAATGCAAGGTTCTCCACCTTGGGAGGAAAAACCTGCAGCATCCTTATAGAGGATGAATGCGAGCCTTCAATGTGATGCTGCGGCTAGT
>NW_017729028.1:26858322-26864711 GCF_001723915.1 Gavialis gangeticus | reverse complement strand
GACAACAGGCCGAGAGCCATGGGGCTCTTTAGCTTGGAAAAGTGCAGGCTCAGGGGTGATCTGATGGCCACCTATAAGTTTATCAGGGGTGACCACCGGTACCTGGGGGAACGTTTGTTCACCAGAGTGCCCCAAGGGATGATGAGGTCGAACGGTCATAAACTACTACAAGACCGTTTCAGGCTGGACATAAGGAAGAATTTCTTTACTGTCCGAGCCCCCAAGGTCTGGAACAGCCTGCCATCGGAGGTGGTTCAAGCACCTACACTGAACACCTTCAAGAGCAAATTGGATGCTTATCTTGCTGGGTTCCTATGACCCCAGCTGACTTCCTACCCTTCAGGCAGAGGGCTGGACTCGATGATCTTCCGAGGTCCCTTCCAGCCCTAATGTCTGTGAATCTGTAAACACTTTAAGGCAGGTGTTGAGCACTACACGTCTGGCCACAGGTTCTCAAGGGTTGGAAATGTGGATGCCTGAAATGCAGAGTGCAGGCACTTGGTTTATATACTTGGTACCATAGCCAGGCCTTGATCTGAGAGCTGAAACATCATACGTTTCCCCAAGAAAGGACACAAACCGATATGGCTGTTCTCAGAGAGTGCAGTAAAAGGTTGGAAGTGATAAGTCCTGAAATCAGACAAACTGTGGCAGTGATTTCCACAGGCTCATTTTGCTTTATGTTAATGTTTTCTTAGTTTTAAAAGTAGCCACTCTTCCATTTCATTTAATGTTTGCCTAGTTGTTTTTTTTTTAAGTGTCCCCTAATCTCTCTATGCCACTTGTTATTTTATTTATGCCCATATAGAGACATACAAAAATATACACACTTACAAATCAGGTCCCCTTTTCCTCATCTCCTCAGTAAACCTTCCTAACATTTTAAATCTTACATCTCTTGTCACTGTTAGCAGGTTCTGGTTCTAAATCCCTTGATACATTATGCCACCGTACTGCATACAGTGACAGATGCATGCAACTGTTGACACACTTGTGACCAATACCTGCTCACTGAACATACATTTCTGTTAACGGTAGTTTGTTTGCCACTCTACTAATCTGTTTTTGGAAATGCAACAGGGGAGAATTGGGATTCAAACAATTAGTCAACATCCCAGAGTACTTTCACTGAATGCTTTCTTATCTCATCTTTCCCTGCAATGTAGATAGCAAATAATATCCAGTTTCTTCTTTTAGGTAAAAAGTTATGGGGCTGACTGTGCTGAACCAGATTTAACTGAATGCTTACTTCCAGTTAGACTAACAAGGTTTTATATGTATAAGTGTTTCAGCTTTTCAGATGTTAATGTTTGTGTTTTGACACAGTATTTCAGATGAAAGTTTAGTCACAGATAAATCCCTTTTTAAATGGTTTTCCAGTATGTCAGGAGGTACATGGTACAACAATAAAAAAAAAATCTCTCTCTTATGAAAGATATAGATGAAAATGCTAAAAAAAAAAAATACTAGTGTTTGACAATGCCATTCAACATTTCTTCCAAGTTTTTAACTTAAAACTTCTTTGTCTTCACTTCCAGGGAACTTTCCATGCATCAGAAAAACTAAAAAAATTTCAAAGTGGCTTTGAAATCAGATCAGCCCCCCGCCAAAAAATCTGAACATTCTTTGAAAGAGGAAAAAAGGTCCTTATTTCCAATGTCTTTTTGTGCATTATCCTTTTTTCTACTGAAAGATGCCCTGGAACATGGATGTCTCACTCAGCAGCGATGCCTGTGATGTCAGAAAAGAGAGAGAATATCTAGCACTTAAGCAGAGTTACCTCGTGATATTTCTTTGAAGGCCCTTCACACTGCTTCCATCAAACATATTTTTTCCTAATCAAAACAGCCGAGTAACCTAACAATACTTCTTGTCAATTATGCACCTACATCTATAGTTGGCCAGGCATTGTTCTGGCCGTTTCATCAACACATCGAGACCTTGTTATAAGATTAGGGTTTGGCCTTAAGGGCCAGAGGCTACTTGCCCTCATTCCTTTCTTTAAACACACCAAGCAGCATCACCTCCCTTACTTTGATATAACAATTCCAGGAATCCTAACCCTAGATTCCAATGAACTG
Source organism: Gavialis gangeticus (assembly GCF_001723915.1). NCBI lineage: Eukaryota > Metazoa > Chordata > Crocodylia > Gavialidae > Gavialis > Gavialis gangeticus. Next base: position 26,862,630 of record NW_017729028.1, on the reverse strand, counting down.
AGGCTATCAGTGTCAACACAGTTTCTAAGCATTCAGGCACATCATTGAAGCTTCGGCTCATAGCAGGGAGCCATCAAATAACATGCAACTTCAAAAGTTGCTTTCTATTCTGCAATGCTTATTGTTTGAGCCATGTCTTATCTATTCTTCCCAGAGCCAATCAGTCACCAGCCAAACTATGAGCCTGGAATCATCCTAGCAAACAGTCTACAATATGGTCTTCCTGTTTGTCATGGAGTTGAGCAAGCAATACCCCTTGGGTACAACACAAGGAATTTGAACCAACCGACTTCAAATTATCACTGAAGCAACCAGCCTTTATTTTTAACCTTTTGTTAGTGCAGGGCGCTTGGGGGAAGAGGGGGAAGAGCCTTGACACAACACCAATTCTGAATTAGTGAAGGACAGGAATAGCCTTTGAACTCAAGGATAGAAATAACGAACTTGTGCTTTGCCTCCCCACTACCTACTCATTCACTTTCCCTCTGCTCCACTGCCTCTCTTTCCCCCTCTCTTGCTACACCAATGCTCTTTTCCAGATTCCCTCAGAAATTTCTTGGTCTCTTTTACTTTCCCATCCTCAATGTCAGTCCCTATAAGCTTTGCCATTTTATACCTTCTGAGGAACAAAATCTATAAGTAGGGGTCCTTATTACTCTGCCTGCCCACTTCTCCTTCACTGATTTACTGACTCTCATGCCTTGGTCTGCCTGACATACACAGGTGGGTGCTATGGTCATGCACAGACCAAGTCCAGCACTGGCAATACAAGCTTCTCTACACTTCTGTGCCACTGAGTCTTAATTTTTACTGGAAGAGATCAGTAACAATGAAAGAGTACGTCTATCTACTAAATCACAGAGCTCTCGACCTTTCAGCGGAGGCTATTAATCATGCCCATGTCTTTTACCAAGATGGCTGCGGTCCACAAAAAACCAGAATCGTGGCCACCAACTATTCTGCATGTGCCAAAGTGTTATTAGAAGATGCCCGATGTCATTACTGTCAAACCGAGCAAATCTAAATTTAGACTAGCCTACCGTTGCAAGGCTCTGTATCCTATGTCCCTTGCATCTTGTTTTTGTGAGAAATTAAATACATTAGGGGAGTACAAATACTGTAGTTGTTATTATGCACCCGATCTATGTCACAGTTACCCAGTTGGATTGTCACTATACATTTACCAGCTAGCTCTCAATAATGATTGCGTTGTATTTTCTACTTTATTTCACATGCTTTAAATGAGATCTGCTTGTAAAAGTTTAGTTTCATGCCTTGGCTTTGAAAATGTGAAGTGCAGACGTATAGCTGTTTGAAACTACAAGTAATGAAATCTTGAAACAAATGCCTCCGCAGATCTTCATTAGGGTCCTAATACAGTAAAAACAAAGTCACATCATGGGTCAGGGAAAACACAAAAGAAACATCCAGTTCAGTACAAGAGGTATTCAGGCTCTGCAGAAGTACTGCAGGGCTGAAGCTAAAATAATTTTATTACGAACTGCTGAAGATTTATTGAACCGAGTCTGACAATGTCATCTCAAACCACCAGAATATAAGGGCATCTGACTTATACAGTAGGCAATCCAAGACTAATTCACTGGGCCATATTCTCCTTCCACTGACTTCAAGAGAGTGATTTTGCCCAGGGTATTATGAGAATATCTTTGCTTCAATAAAATGGTTACCTTGCTTGGATTAATTCAGACAGATGTTTCAGCAATTATGAAATCACTTAACTAATTATCTGAAATAGGTTTCTGGACATCTCCACTGTGATAAACACCTCAAACTAAATTATACTGAGTAAACTGCAGTAGAATTATATAAAACCTTGTCTTTGGAAGAAGACAGGATGGAACTTAGTGTCTGGCACTTACTGTCATCAGCATTATAATGATTCAGCTAGAGTATATATAATTTTGTTGCTGACCTTACATTATTACACAATTAAGGTAATTTAAGTAATTACTTGCTAAAAAGACTAATTTCATTCATCAACATAAAGAGGCTCAGAGCACAGCGATATGAGGGAGTTAGATTCCAATACAGCAATTTGGGGAGAATTAAAACCTCCAGTGAACACAGTGAAGTGGCAAAAGAGGAGCAAAAGAGAAAAAGGATAGTAGAAAGGTTCATGACAGAGCCAGGAAAACTGGATCCTAGTCTTTACTCTGCTACAGATCAATTGTGCAACTCTTAGTGGATTATGAAGAAATATATTTTGCATGTTGGTTGCTGTAAAATTTTTGCTGTGAGATTCTTTAATTATACATTCAGCTTGAATAATTAAATATGCTAAAATATCTTTAAAGCCAAGCAAATACAAATCTTGCCTTGAGAAGGATGCGGTTACAAGGTGTCTCATGTGAAGACATAAATTCTGTCAAGAAGTGAATGGTCTACCAGACCCTGATCGAATTACTCTTTAAACCAAAGAGCAACGTTTAACCAGAACAGCATTTTGAAGGGACTACACTTTGTACAGACCAATCTTGGTTTTCTGTTTCAAGCCACAAACCTGGCCATAAAAATGGACCTTTTTGTCCCCTTTTTTCTTACAAAGTTGTTTAAATTACACTGGAGCTTCTTCTCCCGAGACAAGTCCTAGAATGAAAGTTCACATTAAACACCGAGTACCATATTTCGGTTATTGCTCCAAGGGTTAAATAAAAAGATGACAGTCTCATCAGCAGAATATTAAAAGTTAAGAAATGTGTGTAAATGTTTTCTTGGGGTCACTGTCAAATCATGACTTTGTTTAAAGGAAAAATCGTGTCACCTTGTCCTTCAGTGCTAAGAAGCTATATAAGCTTATGCTTTCCTATAACCTTTGTAAATCATTAATTGTGTTAATTGCATGTTTCCATTCTAAAACTAAATACCGTGTATTAGAGTTTTTCATGCTAATTTTGAAATGAACAATGTCCTGCACTTCTACTCAAAGCAAAGGATTTTGTTATAAATAATCCAAATTGTATTTGATTAACAATTTAAATATACAACTGTGTTAATTATTCAGCATACTTAGGAAAGCAAGAAAAATCCCAAAAACGTATTTAGAAGAAGACGTTATATTTTGGAAGAACTATTCTGGTACTTTGAGTGAGTTTGTTATATGAATAACATAAACTTTCCAAGTACTATATCTGAAAAGCCAAGACACTTTGATATAGACTATTTATATTTATGCTCAGTTGAAGTCTCTTCAGATGCACAAACATTTGTGGAACAGGAATGATATTGCAAAAAAATAGACTTTATAAAAGTGTTCAAAGTAAAACTTCAAGGACTGCATAAAAAACTGAGTCCTGAGACAAAAACTTTGTAGGCTGATGTTTATAAATGCTAGCATCATTTACATTGGGTAGTGCATTGGATGGCCAAGGAATTGCCCTTCTGCCTTTAGCAGGTGCTGCACCAAAGCCTTTTGAGGTGCTGCAAAATGCATGCAGTGGATATTAATTCCACATATTTGCAGTGTGGCAGCTACGCTGGATACAAGGAAATCCCCGTGTCTAAAAAAACCCCACCATGCCAAAAAGAAAAAGTGGCGTGGCACACATGGCAGCAGCGTGCATCGTCCAAAACTGGAGCCTAGCCAGCCAGAGCCACGCTCCAGCTGCTGGCCAACCTCCGTGTGCTGGCCCCAGTCTTCCCAACCCTACCTGGGGCAATCTGCTGCGCACCAGAGCGTGTATGCCAGCGGACACTCTTCCCAGGGAAATGCATGTTCCTGCTTGTAGGGTTTTGCCCATGACTCTTTCAGAGGTAATTCTTCACTAGTTTGGGCAAAGTTACCTCAGTTTAGTGACATGAATTGCCACCATGCTACTTAATTACACTGGTGTCAGGCTCATCTCCTCTAAGGTGCACGTGCGACTCTTTCAGAATATGCATTAAGAGCTTGATCCACCACATGCTGAATGTTCTGCAACATGCAAAGCCAAGCTTTAAATAAAGAAGCGATTGAAACAAGAAGGTAGAAAGTGATGTCTCAATACCTTCAGAGGCATGTTCCCCATCTTCATCTAACTTCATGAGGAAGTTAGTTGTATAAGATATTTCTGAAAATGAATGCAGATAAGGGGAAAAAAACCCCCAAAATGTGGATATTATAAATAGCACAGAAGGAGAAGCACAAGCTGAAGCCAGAGCACACGCTGCAATTTGAGCTCAAACAACACTGAAAACAAAACAGACAAATCAAGGATTCTTAATGAGCCTATAGGCATGAAACATGACTGAAAATAAGAGACAGAAACGTCATCTGCTGGGAAGAGCAGTCGGCTAGGTCCGAGCGCTCAC
>NW_017729028.1:26853999-26858311 GCF_001723915.1 Gavialis gangeticus | reverse complement strand
CCCTTCCGACCCTAGAAACTATGAAACTATGAAACTAGGGGGCTGAGATGTGGTGGCTGAGATAACATCCATCAAAAGCACTGGCAGGGGTTACTCTTGAAAATGATTTTATTTGAATGTCGAAATGTTGTTGTAACTTGAGTTTTATTAAAAGCTTATCTTGTTAAACCCCAAACAGCCACAGAACGTAAGCCGACTAAGGTAAGAGAGACTGTGGGGGATTTAACTTGAATTTAAGATGCTTAATTTTCATTAAACTTTCTGTCTCAAACCATTCTTTAAACAAATTGGTAGGTTAAATGACACACTGAGATTTTAAGTGAAGACTATTAGAGCTGCTTCATCAATTAATTGAATTAAAGCTTTCCTTCGGTTATTAAGCTTTGCTGGATTTACTTTTGTCTATTTACAAATATATTTAGTTTATCTACGATTAAAAAAAAAAACAGGATTCAACTCCCTCTAAAGAACTTCCCTGGACATTAAAAAAACTGCCTGGATTATTTATGATAACTGGATAGACTCTTCCTTATTAACTTCTGTTTCAACTTGCCTACAGAGGAGCCTACTCTAAAGGAAGCAGGTGTCACTTTTAGGGGAGATGTAATCTGCAATAAAAGCTCCTCACCAGGAGCTAACAGAATCAGGAGGCTGAGTTTTATTGCTTGTTTTTCTTTACGATTCTCTTTCCAAGGAAAAAAATATTAATGACTAATAACTTCCATTTCTCTCGCTCATATATATATCTCATATGCCCTAAGGCAAAGAAAAAATCTTTACGGTAGGACACTAATAGTGGGCTGGTATGCCTAAACCAGATTTAAAAAACAATTATATAAAATTCAGACCATCTGATCTTGGTTTCTTCAGACTATGCTGCATATTGTTAATAATTGGGGAATTCATAATTTGGTTCACAACTCCATAACTCACTTGTAAAATATGCTCTACTATATCCTCCAACACTAAATAGAATTGTTGAGGGTAAAGAGAAAGATAAGAGGTAACTCTGTCCTGCTGTACCGGTACTTACAATAGGAGATTTAAAAAAATTATTATTATTATTATTGTGCTGCGTCTTTTAACCCAACAGGCAAAAAAAAAAAAAAAAAGGTAAAGCAACACAAGTTCGAACTGGACTGGAAATAAAGTGCAGATTTTAATGCAAGTTAAGTTGGAACATCTTGCTGAAGAATATGGTGGATTCCCCACCATAAGTCAGTCTAAATGAAGATTAGACGTGACTAAAAATGTGCTATCACTTAACCATGAGATACCAGCGTGACTCGTGGCCTTGCCATGGTCAGGGTCAAAGATCCAGCACATGGGGCTGAGCATGGGGCTGGAAATTTGGTGGCAACACAAGTGGTGGCAGTCGTGGCAATTAACATTGCTGCTGCCAAATTTCTGGCCTTGCAGGTAGCCTCCCAGACCAGATGACACGTGTCTGGGCTCCTGATTCAGTCTACAGACCACTCTGGATCCAGCCCATAAGCTGGATGCTGCAGGACCAGATGAGTTTGATTAAGTGAACACAATCATCCTTGCTGGCCTTAAAAGTCAATGGAAGGAAAACAAAGTTCATAGTAGTCAGAGGTGTTATGGGAAAATAAAAGGAGCTGCAAACACAAAGAAAAGGATGATCACAGAGAAATGAGATGAGAAGGTCAAAGGGTTCCTTTATGCAATGGCAACTTCTCATACTAATTAAGGAGCAGCAATGACCAGTTCCAAAGGGATTCACATCCAGCTCTACCGAGCTGGAAGGATGCTGACTATATTTAGTCTTGGGGGTTAATGAGGAAAAGCGAGCAGTACATCCTGAGTATTAAAGAACACAGAGGCTGTCATGTGCACAATAGTCTGGTTAGAGATCTTATGCCATTTTTTCCTTCAGCTCATACTCCAACTTAGATCATTACAATAAAGCAGAAATTACTGCTAAGAATGACACTCTTACTGATGACAACTACTTAACTGAATGGACTCAAACCTTTTTATCACCTGCTTATGATTGTAACAGAGAGCCTGGGGCTCTCTGTTCCTTCAAGAGAGAAGCAGCCCAGCGAGGGAGCACTGCATGCCAGGCAGGGCGCAGCAGCTGAAGGTTGCTGTGGCAGTGGGGCAATGCGGCCAATTAGCAGGCACCTGCAGGCCGCCCAAGGTAGTCTCCTGATCAGGAGGAGGCAGGGCCCTGGGAGGATATAAGCCTGAGGCTCAGGCTAGTTAAGCTAGCCTAGCCCTGCAAGCCACAGGGGTAGCAGCTCTACCCAGAAGAGCTTCCAGAGAACGCTGGAGGCATGGTGGTGCTGCGCGTGGGGGAGCCCACTAGGATACAGCCCCGGACTGGGAGGTTATCCGAGCAGAGAGGTGAGGGAAAGTTTCCCCTCTCAAAGGGGTAGAGAGCTGCTTCCTCTTTTGTGTTTATGTTATAGCCCAAGGGCTTGTTGTTTAGGTTGTGGCTTGGAAACGGTGTTTTGGGTTGGGACTGTAAGGGGAGGTACACGGAGGTCTCTTTAGTGCTTGAGGGGCACGCAATTGCCTTAGACCCTGCCAGGGGCAGGCTCAAGCCCTGAGCAAGTGTTGAGCCCAGAGCGGGGCACAGTATGAAGCCACAGAGCCAGACAGGGGCCAGGTGTCCAGTGCCCAAAAGGGCTAGACTCAAGCTGTTGCCTCAAATCCAGGTACAACACAGTGGGTCTGGGCTAGCTGAGAGCAAAGGAGTGACAGCCAAGGAGGCCACAACAGGAGAGCAACATTACAGTAAGGCTTGGGGCATGGTGTAGGGGAGAAATGGAGCTACATAATTAGCCCTTAAGGCTTTAGGTGCCCTGCAGCAGCACAGTCATACAGAGGCCCAGTGAGAGGCCTGGGGTCGAAAGAGCCAATCAAACCTGAGTGTACAGTAGAGACCAGTATGGTGCCAGGGAACCCCAATGGGGGTCCAGCTAGCCTGGGGCCCACGCAAAGGCCCATGGGCAGCCTCCCTTTTAATGTTATTATTACATCAAGGTGTGGAAGGTGAGACAGAAGAGATGTGGCACCCTAGAAGCAGAGTGGGGCATGGTTGCAGAGCCACCAGGGGAGTCATGGCCGCCTCTGGGAGCCCAACGTGCTACAATGATCAATACTAGCTAGGTTTCTTATGTCTTTATGTAATAGGGTGGTGGTTTGAGGAGCATGTATGCATCCCTCCATCCTTCTTTGACCCAACCTTTTAAAACAGGATGGAGCATTGAGGGTGTTCTAGTTGTACATGGCATAGGTTATGTGACTGGAAGCTGCACATGCCACCTACTATACATATCACAGAAGCAAATTTGCAATCATATCTGCCTCTCTGGCCTTGAGTGTGGGGGCTGCATTATTCATTAGTGACTTCTGGACAGGACTGTCTCTTGCAGGGGTGGCAAATTAGAGTGACTGCCACGGGCCCCATGCTTTGGGGGCCCCCGCGTGGAGCTGGGCTGGCTTCGTGTTTGGCCACTTGCCGTCCTGCTGTGTCTGGGCCCCACATGGGCTGATTTGCCGTGGGCCCCACACCCTGCTATGGTTGTCTCTGTTTCTGGAGGAGCCTCAAAGTTAAAAAGCCCTAAATAGGCCAAAATACTTACCCTCATGGCATACTTCTATCATATATCCCATCATTTGGGAACCAATAGATGAAGAAGTTTCCATGTCTAGGACCAGAAGAAAAGCTACAATAAACACAAAAACCTCACCCTTAAGAGCTTTTTGTCTTGTTCCTAGGAGGGACGATTTTGCTTTCCTGCTCTCATGTAAACAGAGAAACTGGGGAAAAAATGACATCAAATGCATATGGAGGTGGGGAAGTGATTTTCATGACATATATATAGGATATATGCTGACACTGAATGTTTCAGTTCATTAAATGTTCTGCACCCATCTGTAGCTTGCTTATCTTTAGGGCTATTAGATTCCTCTTTATGGCTTTCCAGTCTGTTTCCTTGAATTGTCTTTTTTTAATGTTAGTCTGACTTTCAGATCGGCATGTAATAAAATCTTGATAAGGAGTCAAAGCAGAAAGTTCTTTTTCTAAAGGAGTATCTCTAGAGAGGTAGGTCAAAAGCCTATTTCTAGCCTTTAACGTGTGTGGAAGACATAAAAGACAGTTTTGTTTTATGTTTTTACATTTGTACACAAGATTGATAATTGTTTTCTTTGGTTTGTTGTTTTTGTTACACGTTCAGGCCAAACACTGGGATACATCAAAGGAAGATATGTATTTGGATGTGATTCGTTTGATGGTTAGGGCTTCTCCTTATTTAAGTCATCAAAACATCCTGAAAGA
>NW_017729028.1:26840145-26848999 GCF_001723915.1 Gavialis gangeticus | reverse complement strand
AAAAGCCTATTTCTAGCCTTTAACGTGTGTGGAAGACATAAAAGACAGTTTTGTTTTATGTTTTTACATTTGTACACAAGATTGATAATTGTCTTCTTTGGTTTGTTGTTTTTGTTACACGTTCAGGCCAAACACTGGGATACATCAAAGGAAGATATGTATTTGGATGTGATTCGTTTGATGGTTAGGGCTTCTCCTTATTTAAGTCATCAAAACATCCTGAAAGAGGAACTGAGCAGAAACATCCTGGAATAAAGTGCCAAGTATCACTGATTACACTATGAGACAAATTAAATAGCTATCCTTTTACTGTATATAATTAGGCATGTCGCACATGTGTAGGGCATGAGGGCCAGATCCAGAACCCATGGAAGCCAATGAAAAAACTCCTTTTGACTTCAAAAGGGGCTTTGGATAGGGCCTCAAAAACTTTAGTGTTACCAAATTAGAGCGTTTACATCACCACTTAGGTAAGTGCTTCCATTACCTTCCAGCAGAGGTCTATGAATCAGGTAGTCACAACCTTATGGCAACACCGACTGAAATCTTTTGCAGTATGTGGTCACAGAGATAGTCCTCAAGAATTCAAGGATGCCTTCATCATCCATCTGTAAAAGAGGAAGGGCAATCGCCAACTCTGTGACAAGCACAGGGCATCTCCCTCCTTTCAACTGCCAGAAAGATACTTGCGAGAGTCCTTCTCAACCGGCTGACCAACCATCTAAAAGGCCTGAGAGTTAATGCGGCTGCAGAAAAGGACGTGGAATTACTGACATGGTGTTTGCAGTCCGGCAGCTTCAAGAAAAGTGCCAGGAACAGAACATCAACCTTATCCTCACATTCGTTGATCTAACCAAAGCCTTGGACATGGTGAACCACTAAGGCCTCTGGGAAATCATGAAGGAGTATGGATGCTCTGAAAAATTAATCAATATGGTTTGACAGTTCCACAATGGCATGATGGCATGCATCTTTGAGAATGGCAAATGCTCTGACCCCTTTCTGTTCACAAATGGTGTCAAGCAGGGCTGCGTGTTCGCACCCACCCTCTCCAGCATGGTATTCTCTGCTATGATGTCAGATACCTTCCAAGTTGATGACCTTGGTATGGGGATCAGGTACCGTTTTGACGGAGACATCTTCAACCTGTGCAGGCTCTGAGTGAGCTCCAAAGTCCAGGCAGCCACACTTCATAACTTCGTCTTCACGGATGACTGCGCGTTATACGCAAGGTTACAGGAGGACATGCAACAATCCATGGACCTACTCTCGTCAGCCTGTGACAACTTTGGACTCACTACAAAGAAGATTGCAGTGATGTTTCAACCTGCACCTGGCACAACACCCCAGGAAGCACATACCTTATTTAAAGGCCAGCAACTGTTGATGGTTGACAAGTTTGCCTATCTAGGCAGCATGCTCTCCCGTGCTGTCCACATTGATGATGAAGTCAATGCGAGATTAGCCAAAGCTAGCGTGGCCTTCGGCAGACTCTGGGACTGCAGAGGGGTCAGAATGTCAACAAAACTGAGGGTTTGCAAAGCCATCATCCTTCCGACCCTCTTTTATGCCTGCGAAACCTGGACCATTTGCCAGTGTCATTCCAAGAAACTAAACCACTTCCACTTGTGCTGCCTGCAAAAGATACTAAAGATCAAGCACCAGGACAAGATTCCTGACACCGAGGTGCTCGGAAGATCAACTCTCCCCAGTATTCACATTCTGCTGAAACTGGCACAGATAAGATGAGCCGGCCACCTCTCAAGAATGCCTGACACTTGCCTGCCAAACAAAGTCTTCTGTGGTGAACTGTCAAATGGAGTACCAAAAAAGTGGTACAAGGATACCCTAAGGGTGTCCCTAAAGAGTTTCAGCATCAACCCAGAGTTGTGGGAGCAAATCACTCATGACCGTCCATCCTGGAGGTCCCAAATCCAGAAAAGAGCATTGGCTTTTGAACAGCAGTGCACAGCAGAAGCAAGGAAGAAATGCACGGCCAGGAAAATGAAAACCTCCCGTATCTACTCCTCCTTGCTCTCCTGCCCCTGCTGCAGCAGATGGTTCAAAGCAAAGATCGGATCTATAAGTCGCCTATGTATTCACGTGACCTAGCCTCCACCCCACTTCATTCTCTTCCCTTTCCCTTTCTTTCTCCTTCCCTTTTTCTTTCCCACTTCTTTTCTCTCTTCTCCCCTCCCCACTGCTGGATGCAGTCGTCTTTGCCCGTGAAGGTACATAGGTGGGAGCTAATTATTTATATGAAGTAGGAGAAGAAAAACGTGCCATAGGATCCCACTTTGCAAATTCCACACTTGAGTAAGGATCTCTTTTTTTTTTTTTGGTCACCTAATCAATTCATTGTCTTACTCTGAGAGATTCTGCCTCAAGCCAACCCTGCTTGCAGCAGCTGTTTTCCTACAGTTTCAAATCCAGTCCATGCTAGGGACAGCTAGTGTAAAAGAGGCCCCACAAGGTATATCAGATCTTTCTAGGCATAACCTTGGCAGTAACAGATGTAGTTGCCGAGAGAACTGCTCACACTGATTGGCCTCATCTGAGTGACAGAAGGAGATGGAAAATAGTTCAGTATCTGGACAGAATGATACATAGCAACAGAATAAAAACAACATTTTGACTTCACTTATTGTGGATTTCCAACTTCCTCCTTTCTCTGCTGGAAAACTTGATCTCCCTCTAAATTCTCCCTATTCCCTCAGGATACACACTGGACCAAAGTCAGCAGTGATGATGACACTATTGGTGAAATTATATCTTAATAGGCTGATACAAGTTTAAAATGATGTAACTTACATGGAGAGGGGGAAGGACAAAACTAAAATAATCACAACTCAACAGGGAAGTGGACACACATGTTTGAACAACCCTTCTGACTTTATCTGATACCCTGGTTGACTCTCTTGCTAGTTACTACTCTGCCCTTTTGCCTTTTGTGTCTAAGTTACACCAGTTGATACTTGTATTCCACTTACAGTACCGCTGTTTTGCTCTTCCATTACTACACTTAGGCTCTTAATATATTATAAGGCCCAAAGGAACCTATCTATCTAGCCTGCTCTCCTGTGTAATACAGGCCGTAGGATGCCTCTGTACTAATTCTAGTTTAATTAGAACACTTTCTTTTAAAGGGGAAAAAGAAACATACAGTCTTGATTTTAAAAACTCTCAGTGATAGAAAACCCACTACAACTCATGAGAAGTTCTTTCAGTGGTTAATTACTTTTACTTCTAAAGACACATGCCTCCCATTTGGTAATTTTTCTTGCTTCCGCTTCAAGTCATTGGACTTTATTATAAGTTTGTCAGTTGGATTAAAGAACCTGTGATCAAAGTTTTGTTGCCTTGTACTTACTTGAGGCCAGATCCAGACCATTAAACTTGGTGCCTAAATGGGATTTAAGTGAAATTTAGCTAAATTGCAAAAATTGATCCAGAATACCTCAAATCCAGTGGCAATAAAACACAAGGTGCCTTAATTCATTGAAAGCCAAATCTAAAAAGGTAAGGGGAGGCTTTTGTGAATGACAGTTGTACTTAAATCTTGGACTTAGTCACCTAACAAGGCATTTAGATGCTGAAAATTCCCATTGAAAACAATGAGTTTAGGTAGTGAAGCAGGAGTTAGGTGCCTTAATCCTGTTTTGGATGGTGTCTTTAGTGTCATCTTTTGACTGCCAAGATCACAACTGTCAGGATCACTGACCCAGGCATCACAATACAGAAATGCCTTAGTATGAGCAGCCAGGAACCTGTCTCCTATCATTTACACTCACCTGTGACCCAGAATGGAAGTGGGGAAGGATTTAAATGCTGCTTGAACCCTTAAAGAGGCCTAATCCATCAGGCAGCCTGAAACCTAGGGCTCTCAGCTGGAATGGGGTAGCCCTGAAGTTCTGGTCTCTTTTCTCCGACTTGTTTATGCATTTTATATCCCATAGCTATTGGGCCAAAAGACAGAAACAATCATTAAAGATGAAACCAGAACCCAGGACTCCCCACTTCCCAGCAGAATGCTTTAACTGGAGAGCCATGGTTGGGCTCCCTCTCACTTCCTCTCCTTCTGGCCCTGGGGCCCTTGATGGTTATAGCTGCCCCAATGCAACAGCAAGAGTGTACAGTGCCTCCTTCCTAGACTATTACATAGCCAGCTGGTTAGGGCACCATCCTGGAAAATAGGAGATATGAGTTTGAGTCCCTCTATGATCAGGAGGGCCCAGAACACAGGTCTCCCATGTCCTAGGTGAGTGCTTTAACTGCTGGACTGTAATCTAAAGGGTGGGTAGTGGCAGCAGAAGCAGGACCATCACTATCATTCTTTTCTAAGGGGAGGCTCCTAAGGATGATAAGCCTCTGTTAAGCCACAGGACAGCAAAGGATGCCGGGGAAATTGAGACAGGCCAGTGAGTTCTGACTGGGTGCGTCTACACATGCGCCCAACTGTGCAGTAACCACGAGTACTCCGCAGTCCTGGCGTTGCACGGGTCATTTCCGACCCTACTGCACCATAGCTCGTTGCTACTGTGCAGTATGGTTCATGCCCACCAATGCTACATTGCTGTAGCTTGTCAATATGGTGATAGTCTCGTGTAGACACACCCACTGAAGCATGAGGCTTCGTAGGCCTGGCAAGACAGTTTTGTTCTTCATTGAAAAGTCTTATTTTTATTTGTCTAACTGTATCTCAAAAGCAAAAGAAAACAAATCTCCATTATCACAGCCTTCATGTTCAATGCTGGTTGATGCAGGCATTATTTATCTTAGGAAGATCCTTTATGCCTGTGTGAATGCCAATTGTTAGGGCCCTTTTTAATTTCCTCCAAAGTTCTTGGTTATTCTTCCAAAGGTGTGACAAGTCAGTTGGGCATTTGTGGGATGGTGTGACTGCAGCAGCAGCTCCAAATTGTTTGCCCTCTTCCCTGCAAATTGACACTTGGGACTGCTGCCCCAGTCACCCCGCCTTTGTTAAACTACTACATTCTTCTACTCAAGTCTAGCTGTGTTTCACTTAACAAAGCCCTTTACTATGCAGATATATGAATTTTCCTCGTCTCACTCTCAAATTTCTGAATAAGCAAAATTACTATATTCAATATATATTTTACATAGTCACATTTGATAAAGGTGGTGCATGCTAAACTACAAAATAGGCTGTACATAACACTAGTTTGCAAAGCAAACAAACACCTGGGAAGTGGCTACACAGCACCTGATCCTTTCATTTTAAATTCTATCTTTTCAGGGTGCTAAATCTATATTGATGGAAGGGGAGGATGGGACAAGGGGAAAGAACAGGAATCTATAGCATGGCCAAATATCTGACCTATATAAATTATAGGTTTTACTGCGCTTGAAAACCAATGTCAGAAGAAAGGCTAGCAATAAAAGAATTGGACCATAACAAAGAGAGGACATTTTTGGACACACGTGTGGTGAACGCTGGAAGACTTCTGCCTCAACTCCATGTCTGGAATTCGGTAGCTTGTGGTTTAGAAACTTTCCAAGAGGTGAACTTGTCTTTTGAAAGAAATAGAAGGGGTGTGTGTGTGTAATGTTTCCAGTGCACAACTATTTTTGCTGTTTATTCTACAGTGTGAGAAAACAGCCATTCTAACCAAAACGGGGCCTCCTCATAGTATTGTAACTATTACCTTGTATCCCTTACTTGCTTGCTGTCTCTCATTACACAGCTTATAAGTTTATTAGGTGGAAACCATCTTTCCATTACATCTGTTAAGGCATGTGTGAGTGGTGGGACAGGGAGTAGTTTTGTTGAGACCTCAACATACTACTATGATAGAAATTAATATTAATTTCTAATACTAATGTTGTGAATGTTTGTGGAGGGGCGGGGGGAAGGGAGGAGGACCAGCAGGCCAAATATGGGTTTCTCTTGCACAGCTCAAAGGCAATCAAAGAAAATAAAAGGTCTCAAAACGAGATTTGATGCTCAGAGTTACCCGCAGAATACAGACAGTGCATGAGTGAGGCAGCAGATTGCCAAGATGGGCATCATTTATGCTGTCTGCTAAGAACTGGGAAAACCTACGTGATTCAAAATCTGCGTAATTCTGAGGTACAAGAGATGGGCTTGGAACTGTAGCGAGGGCAGAGAAGGTGAGCCCAATGACTGTGCAGAGGACAGTGGCAACAGATGCTGAAATGACTCATTCATGCTCCATGCCAAGCAAGATTCATGGTAGCCATGTGCAGCCAGCAATCAGCCACAGATGTCACCCAAGTATTCTTGAAAGGATGATGAGTTTTAAAGACAGCACATGAAAGTTTGTGCACTGTCTGTTTAGAAGCTATGCATAAGCTGTAAACCACAACACTCTTCTGCGCTCTTCATCCAGTCGGGGATTGTAGATCCTACCTTGAAGGCACGGCCAACTTGGAGTGTATGGAGAATAGTGGGGGCTCTTCAAGCAGGATGCAAATACTTTACTCCAACTGTCATGACTGTGGCTACTCCTATCTTTAAATATTAGAGATCAAATCAAATTCTAGGTCTTGTGGCCCTAGTTTTTCTTTAATGGACTTAGACCACATTAAGATGGAGCCCTGTAACATTTCTAAGTCCCTGTGACCTCTACAGGGACTAAGAGCTTGATTCTACCTAGAGCGGGACTCAAAGAAATGTGGACATTTTCAGTTTTGGTCCCTAGGCTATTCAGCCTTTACTAGAGGAGCTCAGAACATACGCTTTATTTATTTGACCTTTACATGCCAGACCAAATCCACCTGTTCATGAGTATCTGCCCAGCACAAGTAAGGACAACAATAACTGCATAAAAAAAAGCAAAAGAGAAGTACAAGTCAAATCGTACTCTTGTTTCACGTTATGCTTTCCTCCCTGACAGTGTTAAGTTCTACAGTCTATGGTTATTGGCACCATGGACAGCAAGAAAGCTACGTAATGCTTTGGTTTAAACAACTGGTGAATGTATATAAAAAAAATGGATAGTATGTTTATAGCTATAGCGATTTTGTCCAGGATGCAAAAACTGGACTGCAGCACTATCAGCTTGGAATAATCTCAGGTTGTAGATGTCTGCAAATGTGTACAGTTCACTTATATCCTAGTGTGAATGGGTAGGAAATGCTAAAATCCTTTGCAGTGCTATCTGATGTTTGCCAAGTGCAAAGAAGAGGATTTGCTATTTGGGGCTCAAACCTGCCCTTCAATGGTCAGCCAAATTTTACAGGATAGCCAAGGTAAGGTATTGGAATAGGAAGGGAGGAACGTGCTTTATGGCTACTGAAAAGCTCTCAGTAACAGGTTAAAAATGTAAAACACTGAAAGTGTCTGATGTTCTCTTGATATTCTCCAGGCAATTTCCTAAATCAGCTTCAAATTTTACTCATTTCAGCTTTAAAACAACAAGCTCCACAAATGATTAAAAAGGGAAAAAAAAGGAAAAAAAACCCCCCATGCACCCAGATGGTAACTATTATCTGAGCCAGAAAATAGAGACAAATACATCCACTTAGGGCAAACTAACATATTGTATTATATCACTATGATGTACTGTAATGGGATACGATTTACATTAAAACTTGTTGTAAATTAGAGATTTAACTTATGGCCTTTCTACACAAATTACAACAACAAACAAGTATATGAAAATAAGCACTAATAACTGCATGCATCCCATCACCAAAAGCAGGATTATTTCTAGACCCAAAACATGGTTAAATTATCTCAAAAAGCAGCAAACAGCTCCCTAACAATATTCTACAGATGTGATGTGAAACTGAAGTGCTGGTCCCTTGTGGCTATTAAAGATTTTCTGGCACTCAAGGTGTTTGAGCCAAAATTTTAACTATAGAACACTTGACTGGAGGTAGGCAATTGTTGTACTGTGGCCATGGCTTATTACATCCAAAATTGTGCTCCTGCTATCCATTTGCTTGTTTTGTATATGCTTTTACAATTCTTCTGGTGCAGGGACTAGCTTTTATACATGTTTTCATAGCACTTGGTACAATGCAGATTCTGTCCATGCTCGGGGCCTTCACATGTTAATTCAATATAAACTAATACATAAATAATTTGCTAGGAACCAAGGCCTAATTTATACCTGCTCTCTCATTTTATAATTGTTTTGGATGAGGTATTCTTCATTATCTGTTCTGAAAGTGGTTCGTAGTATTGTTAGGTACTTTTAAACAGTTGAAAAGATTCACCCTGGAAGCAGCTGTATTTCAGGAGTGGCAGTTTACTGGGGTGAACCTAAAATTAACTCTTTCTGATGGCTGATGATGTAACTAGGTTCAGAAGGCCTGAGCTTTGTTCTCAGTTGTGTCAAAAACTTGCTGTATATCCTTGAGCAAGTCACTTGACCTCTATGCTTCAATATTCCCCTCTCTATAAATAACCCTTTCCTGTTTGACAGTGTTGAACTGAACTGTTTATAAAATTCTCCGAAATCTTTGACTATATGGTAATATAGAAACGACAAACTTCCTATTTAATAAAAACAAATCACCTTAGTACATAATGAATGTATTTACACGAATACAAGATGACTCTGAATATAAAGGTGGTCCCCAATAATTAGATTCTATATACAAAAAATTATAATTTGTTATAATTTTTTGGGTGTAGCATCCAATTATTGGAGTGCTGTCTCGAATTCGTTCCCCTCCCCCTGCTACAGAAGGGAAAATAATGGCGGCGGGGGTGGGGCAGGCAGCCCCCTTGCCCTCTGCCCCCCAACTTCTTCTCCCTGAAGCCTTCCTGCTCCTCCTGACTGCAAGACCCTGCTCAGGCTCTGCTCCCTTCCCCAAGCACAATGCGGAAGTTAGCTGCATGTGATACTAAGGGGGGGGGGGG
>NW_017729028.1:26838959-26840017 GCF_001723915.1 Gavialis gangeticus | reverse complement strand
AATGCGGAAGTTAGCTGCATGTGATACTAAGGGGGGGGGGGGGAGAAGGGACAGAGACAAGGGGCAGAAACTGCAGAGCAGAAAAGGAGACTGCCATGGGTCTACCTCTATCCCAAGGGTGGACAATTATTTGGGATGGCGGGCCATTTAAGTAATTTTGGTTACCTGTCAAGGGCCACACCTGTCTCTCTCTCCCCCTCATCCTGTCCCTCCATCCTGGGGCTGCAACCGGCATGGAAGCCCATCCCCTCCATGGATGGAGTCCACCTGCCTGCAGCTTTAGCTGTCCATTCCCTTCTCTCCCCTCCCCAGAGTCTGGACCCGGCAGCTGCCGGCTGCATCCACAGCTGCCCAAATATAGCCAGCAGCTTCTGGGTTGGGGCTCCAGGCATGTGTGTGTGTGTGTGGGGGGGGGGGGGGTGGTCATGCTGCACCTGTGGGCTGCCAACAGCACAGAAGCCTGAGCTCACCTACATTTGTAGTAATGCCCCCTCCCCCCCCCCCGAGTCGGGAGACCCAACCCAGAAGCTGCTGGCTGCATTTATGCAACTGTGGATGCAGCTGGCAGCTGCCAGGTCCGGACTTGGGGAGAGAGAGGTAGGGGGGAGGAAGGGAGTTGGGATGTGCTACAGGTGCAGGTGGGTTCATGCTTCCATTTCATGAGGAAATTTCCAGCAGTCAGGGTTGGGGCTAAAACGGGGGTGGACAAAATAGAGCCTACTGATCAATCTGTCCTGCCAACTGAAAATATATGGACTCCAGAGCTGGATTCCATCCTGCTTTCATCGGAATGTGTAGCAGGGCCCCCCACTTCCATGCTGGTCGCAGCCTTGCCCCAGAGAGGGAGTGTGAGCAAGTGCCCAGCGTGCCAGAAGCAGCCCCAGCCGCCCGGCATAACACAGCTGCCGGAGCTGGAGCCGCCGGCTGTCCACAGGCCAGATCCATTCACTTGGCAGGCACCCTCCCATGGGCCAGATCCAAATCAGTCAGCAGGATGGATCTGGCCCATGGGCTCTATTTTGTCCACCCGTTTCATTGTTTGATGACTGTTTCTTTGT
>NW_017729028.1:26828629-26833959 GCF_001723915.1 Gavialis gangeticus | reverse complement strand
GGCAGGCACCCTCCCATGGGCCAGATCCAAATCAGTCAGCAGGATGGATCTGGCCCATGGGCTCTATTTTGTCCACCCGTTTCATTGTTTGATGACTGTTCCTTTGTCTGTTCTTAAATCAGGAGATCACACAGTCACCAAACAATGAAAACTGATGCCAAAGAGTTAAAGAAAACAAAAGATGAAGCAGAAGTTATGAGAGCAAGAAAAGAGAAATATAATAATACCAGCTATAATTGAGAAAAGTAAGTAAGATTGAGTGCATACTGGACTTGTTGATGCTGTATAAATGTCTTGTTCAATTCCATTCTGGTGTTATTCCAGGGTTAAGCATATTCAGTGTCCTTTATAATCAAGTTGTCAATATACAGTCTTGACGCTATACATTGATTTTTTGCCAAAAAAAGGGGAAGTTATCCCTTTGTGTTCAGCAACTTGGCAGGAAGTTAATATTTTTAGAACATAATCTTCTTGATCGCCACATAGACCAGGGCAACTCTGGCCCCACACATTTTATCTACATTTTTTAGATGTGTCAGTTCTTTACAAACAGGGAAGCAATACGAAGTAGTAATGTATCTTCTAACAACTGGAAATCTATGTGGTTGGGTATAGTGCCAACAAATTAGTTACGCAAATTTGTCTCTGCTAAATGGAGGACATGGGGAGCGGAGCTGGGGGAGAAGCAGAAAGGGAAGCAAAATAGCACACTGTACAATAAGAAATGTAAATGTTAGTTTATCAATAGAGAACGTTAATAGAATAATGATAATAATTATAATACTTCGCATTCATTCAGTCCCTTCCATCCAAGTCACTAAAAAAGACTCGGCAAAAAACAAACAGGGACACAATGCCTTATGAAAACTTAATATCATTACTCCTTATTTGTAAAATCCCAGAAGGAAGAAGAGAGAGATTTACCTAAGAGCCTCTTAGCACAACAGAGAAGATTGTATTTTGCCTTAGCATTGAAGACATCCCCGTCTCCTCCTTATCATCACAAACTTTGCAAATTTAACGATTCTTCCATGCAACCTCCCTATAAAGGCATCTAGCCCTATTTTGTAGGAACACAGAAGTTAACAAAGCATGCCTAGGTAGGGTAATTCTACAAGTGTCAGAAGAAGCTGCAATAATATTTGCCTGGTGTGTTTTTTATAGTGTTTTCAAATAGCCAAGTGACCAACTGGGAAACCTCCCTAACCAAAGAACTTAAATGGTGCAAGCCTTTATTCTTATCTTCTCATCTATAAACAACTCAGCACTGACATAACAGGTAACAGCTGAAATAAACCATTGCTACCTTTTAATTGTAGAGATACCATGGAAGGGTTATACAAGAAAGTCTGATACCCAATAATCAAAGTGCACAACAGCAAAGGAGAAGGAGTGGGTTCCATGCTATACATACCCTTAATTCTTTGTGGAAAATGTCTTTGTATCACTTTATTCATCTATAAAGATACAACAGTATTTTATCTGTTCTGATGCTTAGTTAGCATTTGTGTAGTGATCTGGGAATTGCAAAGTGAAAGAACTGATGCTAAAGTACTGCATATTATTTTAATTTACTGCTCTCCTGCCATTAGAGACATGTGCATCACTACTTTTAAGGCATCTGATGATATTAAGAACAATCCTGTCCTTTAGGTGCAGAAAGCTGTTTGCAGTATGCTGGCTGCAAACAACCAGGGAGGCAAAGTTTTCCACAGAGATGCGTGTTGAGAGTTACACTTAGATATGTCCAACAGGAGGAGATGAAAATGGTCATGCTCAGCCAATGCCCACTCTCATTCAGTCGTTTGGAGAGATGCACATGGATCTCAATGGTTAGCTGTGAAAACACAAGGCTGGAACGGGCCGCAAGAAGTATTTCAGCTCATTTTGCTGCACTGAGGCAGGATAGGGTACATATATGTGGACACTTCTTGGTAGATTTTATCTTAAACAGCCTCAACTGAAGAAGATTTCACAGTATCTGTAGATGGCCTGTTTCACTACCAATCCTTATAGTTAGAGTATTGCCACCTCATGATTGTTGGCATTGTTCTTAAAAGTCTATGGTTTGGGAAAGTGAAAAACTTAGCTCTCTCTTTCATATATATATTTATATAAACAAATATCTATAAAAGAAAGAGCTAAGTTTTTCCACATTCCTAAAGCGTAGACTTTCAGAACGCCAAAATCATGAGAGTTGGCAACACTGTAGTTAGAAAGTTCCCTATAAGTTAATCTAAATAATTTTTAAAATCTAAATCAATATTATGGCAATTCCTTCATTTCCTGGTCCCAAAGAACATGGAGAACAACTGCTTACTATCGTCTCTGTAATAATCTTCTGCGTATTAGAAGATCATTTTCATGTCCTCCCTCAGCGTTCCCTTTTTCAGACTGAACAAATCCAATTCCTTCAATATTTCTTCAGAAGTCATATTTTCTAAATCTCTTATAAAACATTCTTGATGCTTTCCTTTGGGCTATCTTCAGTTCATCTAAATGCAGTGCCCAAAACTGGACAGTTTACTCCAGTTGAGGCCCCACCCATGCCAACAAGAGCAAATAATTACCACCCATGTCTTGTGCACCTATTAACACATCCCACAATCAGATTTGCTCTTTTGCAAGAGTCATATTGTTGATGAATATTTAAATTTAAGATGCATTATGACCCCAAAGCCTTGTTCTGCAGATCTGCTGCCTAAACAGTTATTCACTATTTTTATGTTCTATTTTCCTCTCTTCAGTGTAGTCCTTGGCACTTAAGTTTACTCTAATCCATCTTGTTGATTTGGGACCATTGTTCCAAGTTACCAAGATTATTTTGATCTAATCCTACTGTTGACAGCTTCTGAAAACTCTTTTAGCTTGGGGTCAGTTGCAAGTTTCATAAGTGAACTCATTAAACCATCATCCATGCCATTAAAGGCAACATTGAACAGGACTGACCCCAGGACAGATTCCTGTTCAACCCCATTTGAACAGCCCTCTTAGTCTGCCAACATACAGTTGCTAACTACTCTGAGTATGGACTTCCACCAATTGTGTGCCCACCTTATGGCGATTTCATTTAGAGAGATTTTCTTTAGTTTTGGAGAAAGTCATGTGGGATGGTGTCAAAGACCATATTAAAATCAAGATACAGCACATTTATTTCCTCCGCCTTATTCAATACATTAGTAATCCTGTCAACAAAGAAAATTAAATTGGTTTGACAATTTATTTTTGTCAAATCCATGTTGGCTGCATTGTTATCACCTTATTATCTTCTGGGTGCTTAGGAACCGACTTTCTGGGTACTGAAGTTGGGCTGAGTCGCCTCTAATCCCTTGGTTCTCCTTTATTCCCTTTTTAAAGGCAAGCACCATGTTTGATTCTTGAGTCCCCAGAGACCATCTCATCCTGCACGAATACTCAGATCATTGCTAATGGTTCAGAGGTTGCTAATAATCCCTGCTCAAGGTTCCATTAAGAAGATGAAAAACTTCCCCGGAGGCATCAGACCCACCCCTCAAATGGATCACTTCACTAGTAAGTATAGACAGGCCCTGTGAAATGTATAAATATTTTACATAAATAAGCATTTGGAGAATAGTTCAAATGACAAAAGGCCCACTCCTGAGTCCAGGAACCTCGCCTGTAGTCACAAAAGGCCTTTACTCATCAAAATTATGAAGGACCAGAGGGGTTGAATTCCTCTTCTACCGTAGACAGGATTTTTGGGACATAGCCACGTATTGCTGGATGATGAATGGGAGAAGGTCTGCTGCCACATTCCTACACTGGGCTATACACAATAGGGATTCATTCTGACCATGTCTTGTAGGGCCCCATTTGTTTTTTTGGTTT
This sequence comes from Gavialis gangeticus, assembly GCF_001723915.1. Lineage (NCBI taxonomy): Eukaryota > Metazoa > Chordata > Crocodylia > Gavialidae > Gavialis > Gavialis gangeticus. Next base: position 26,830,110 of record NW_017729028.1, on the reverse strand, counting down.
GTTTATTTTTGTTTAGGACCGAACAAGCTGCAGAGATCCCTTGTCATGCCTGGAAAGATGAATACTTCTCAGGATTTCTGCAGCTTTGGGTCCTTTTATTCATTTCCGAAGCGAGGAGTATCCACAACTCCAGTTTATGAGATTTGAAGCTGTAGATATTTGTTTCTCTGAAAAACTGGGCTTGTGGTCTTGTAATTGATTTCAGCTCTTATATACATCTGAATAAGTCATCCTCAGTCTAGGGGAGGATACCGCCAAAGACAAGACAATCAATTATTAACTTATCAAATGCAAGATGTTTGCTTCCTGACAGCTCAACAGAGCACATGTGCAGTAAAGTGAAAAGCAAAACCAACCAGGTAAGTCTAAATTTGGAATCTAAATTATCTTCAGTAAAAGGTTTTGCATGCCATCACGCATTTATTGATTTCAACTTCATTTGCTTGCATTTAAAAAAAAAAAAAATCACTCTTTGTTAACACCTTTGTTTTAGGAAGCTGGATGGCTTGGGACATTGTCTTAGTAGAATATTAAAACACCTAGTACCACAGCTATGGGCAGTTTTAAAATATCTAGATAGGCATAGCAGTGGAGCTGTGGCAGAGGATTAAAAGGCACTATGATTCCAGTAATATTGAATGTCCAGTTTTATAATGTTGTAGACCAGGAATCAGCAACCTACAGCCTGAGAAACTGGGGATCCTCATCCCACTCTGTCCCAGTCCAGGAAAAAATCTGTGCATGAATCTAATTTTTTAACACACACTTACAATATTACCATTAAGAGTGCATCACAAAAAGGAACAAGGAGGAGGACCTAAGCTTTTGCATTAGCAGTTTTTCAGGTATTCGAGCAGGGGAAAATAGCAAACAGATGCCTAATAGATGGGTCACAGTAGGATCTTTAGTTCCATGCTGCAGTTTGGGCCATATGCTGCTAGGGACAACTTATAGTGCATGGGGGGTGATGCTGAGTACATGTGTATTCAAACTTCCACTTGGTGCCTAGATATAAACTTGCTTCAGGTATCAGACAAAACAAAGAGCCATTACTTCTCTGGACTAAATAAAGATTTTTAATAATATTCAGACAAAGACAAAGAATAACACATTTTAAGATGGTGAGTTCCATAAAAAATGCCTAACATTAAGCCACTTGGAATACCATCATCCTGATCTGCCGTTGAGAAAAGTCTGCTAATATTTATAATCTGCTGAAATGGACTCATGCTAAAGCTGGCAATTGGGCAGAAATCCTTTTTTCTATTAACTGTCTGATGGAGCTTGTGGCGGGTGCAGAGATCCCACCTCAGGAACACAGCTGGGTATTCGTATCACTCTGCTGTTTCCACCACGTGAGGCGGGCCAGTAGGGGGTGCTCCTGCATTGAGCCACCTACCTCCCTGCGCCCGACCACCTTCCAGGCTCCGAATGCCTCCCTAGGGGCGCCTTATGTCCGGCCGACCCCTCTCCCGGAGCAC
>NW_017729028.1:26822778-26828132 GCF_001723915.1 Gavialis gangeticus | reverse complement strand
CCAGGTAGAAACCCCTTACCCAGGTAAGTGATGCAAGTCACGTAGGCAGAGGGAGCAGGTTTCCCCCTCCCTCAGGAATGCAGCCAGCTCCAGTTCCCTAAAGAGACAGGCTGAGGGTGTGGTCCCCTGTGTGCTGGGCCCATCCTAATTGAATGGTCACAGCACAGTGATTTAAATCACAGTGTCACAGGGCAGAGATTTTTGGGGAGAAACCAAGGTGGCTTTCTGCCACAGAGCTCACTAGATTTTAAGTTATTTGCCTACAGTTTTCAGTGATGCACTTCGAACAAGAAGCTATTCAAGTTTGCAGAAATCTACCAATAAAGCTTTCACAATGAACTTTAAAAAACTGACATAAATCAAAAGCTGATGGCTTTAACATCCTCTGTTTTTGCCCACAGGAGCCAGTGAAACTGGAGAAAGCTTATTAAAATGGTTTTGCTAGACAAGATGCTGACAATTTCCCTGAATTAGAGACCAAATGGCAAAGACACGGAAAGGAAGAAAGAAACTGTTATAAAGAGAGGTTTGAAAATACTGCCTGTAATGAGTTGTCTGTTTGCATAATACAGTCTCTATTTCCCTAGGGTGAACTTGCTCCACAGGACGCAACATAAATCATAAATCATCAGACAAACAAAGACATAAAAAATAAGGGGTTAACTCACACCCTGTGTTCCTTTCCTGGACCCAGAGAGTGCTCTGGCTCAGTGCTGCAGCCTTCTCTATCCCTCTCTCTCTCTCCTGTTCCCCCCCGCAACCAACCAGGGAGCTTTTAACTTCCTCTTAATCAGCCAATTATCCTCATCAGCTGCAGAGTCCTCCTAGGCAGGCATGCCAATCTTGCCTTACTGCCCGCAGTTGGGCTGCAGCCTTTCCTACATGCAGCTTGCCCCACCCTGCTACACATCCTCGCCTACCCCCAGAGGGGAACGCTCTTCCATTTCTTTATATGTCCTGGTCTTATAATTTAGGATTGGGGAGGTTAATAGTTCACAGTACTTTTCTTCTCTCATCAACAACACTGACTTGGCTTATCAGCCTTCAATTCCTGTGATGTTATGGTTACCGATTCTCATGAGCTCCTCTTACCTAGCTCAGGATCAACCTTCCCTTCATACCCTTTACAACAAATACAGTCCTTCAACTTTCCCCATATACAGGCCCCAGTTCTTGAGCATCTCTTCTCTTGAAGGACTGTGGAGGGTTTCCCACTGGGTCCATACCCTCTCCCAACGTTCCTTATGTCCCAGGGCAGCTGTACCCCATGCTCATCTCTGTTTGGCAGTCTCTATAAAGCAACGTCTCTTTGTCCATCTTGACCCACATAATAACTGTCCAACAAAGGCTATTGCTTGAGTGGCTTCAATGGGAGGTTCAAAGCTAACTGTTCCCATGCTATGTAGGTCTTCCCCTTCTTGTTTCTCCAGATGTTGGTGTACCTTACCGTTCCTGCCATTTGGAACACTTGCTTCAGCTTTATACAGCCTACTCTGAAGCACAGATTATTTACAAACGCGCTAGACTTGAGGCTGTCAGGCTTCATGTCCCTTTTCCCTGCCCTGCTGTTGCTATTACCTTTCTGGACCACTGTTGCCGATGCTGCCACTATCATTTTGTCTGGCCTAGGCTCCTGTCCCAGTCAAGCCTGGGGCAGTTAATTCCTGGCATCTGCTTCCTTCTTCCCCATTCCCATGTACTCGTCGACCCATACCTCATGGCTCACGTTCGCTATTGGTCTTGGTGGGTACACTGCCTGCAGTCTTGATTGGTGGTTCATGCTGGGTCTACCTGTTTCTTAATGACCTGTCATACCTCTTCTGCATCCTGCAGTCTTCCCAACTCCTGTGCATGCCAAGTGGGGTCTGCCTCCTCTTTTCCTCTTTCTCTAGAGTACTCTCCCCTCAAACCATTTTTTGGACCACCTCCTGGGATGCTATTCTTCCCTGCCTCCTTAGAGGGATACCTCCCTGGATTGGAGGTGCATTGTTATTAGTCCATGAGCAACCATAAGCCCATCACCCACAAACCCCTTTATTAAATTTATCACCCCATACTTTCCAAGTGGTTTATCCAGCCTCCCTGGGGCTGGGCTGTCCACTTTCTGGTGGGCCCTGCTACTCTCTCAGCCCGAGTCCATACTCTTTGACTTGGGCATGGACTCTTTCTATGCTCACGTAGATGGACCTTTGATATTTTCCTTGGGGTCTCCTCCCCCTGCCCCAACCCCACAACTCCCATTCTGGGTGTCTTGGCCTCTTCTCTCTTCTTGGCTGTGGTGGATACTGTCATTGCCTCCTCTTCTCCCAGCCACCCTTCTTGTTGAGGCTGCAATGGAAGCAGGGCTTTTATGACACCCATGTCATCTCTGGTTACCTCCTGGAATGCTACACCTGTAGCCAGATCCCCATGTGGACAACCCTCGCCACAGTCCCTTGGACATCCCGCAACCTTCCCACATGGGTGCAGTTCTGTGGAGGGTCTTCCTTTTCCAGTTCCTTCCTCAGGTCCTGGTCCTCTACTCAGTCTCTGTCTCACTTGTCTTAGGACGGCTCTTCATCTCTTTTTGTTGCTGTTCGTTAGCCTCTTTCCCCTTGTCTCTAACTGCAGGATTTGGCTCTTTAAGGCTACCACCTCTGCCACTCTCTAATTGCAGCAATGGCACTCAGCCTTTACCTGCTCTAACAACTTATATCTCTCCTCTCGAGAGGCCTCATACTAGGTGACAAATTTTGTCAGTTCTTTTCTCAGCCCTTCAATCTCCTGTTTGTGCCTAACCTCCAGCTTCCCCACCTTTAGGTCGAGGCATTTTAATAAAAAAGTGGTCTCAGTACTTCCACTTCCTGTGTGTAGTTTTGGTGTGCTGGCCTGGTACCTTCCAAGTGCTTGTCTAGCTGTGCCTCCAGGACAGAGGTATATGCCTTTAGCTGGTCTGCATTCTGCAGCTCTCGTTTCAACTTCTCCACCACCTCTTCTAGAGATTATAGTTGGGCTTGGGCCTTCTTAATTTCCTTTTCAGACACAGTTTTGCTGTCCATGCCTGTTTCCCCTTTTCCACACTCTCTTGCAGTGTTTGGAGGGTTTCTTCTACCTCAGCCAGGGTGGCTCTGTATTGCTCATAGTGGGTTCTCAGGAGCTGCTCTAATTAAAGAGTCTTGTGTATTTAGTGTCCCACACTTCAAAATAGTGATGGTGGCGCTTTAACTAAAGCTTTATTTAAAGTGCCTCCCCACCATTTTGAAATGTAGCGATGCTGAATACATGAGGTGCCAAGGCTGCTGGAACGTGCTAATTAGCATGCTCCAGCAGACTTGATTAATTAAGCTAGGAAATGCTTGATTAATCAGCTCGGACATGCTGTAATTGTGTTGGAGAAGACTTTCCACACGTCTACAGGCACCCACTCTGAGCTTCTTCAGCTTGTTGTACTCTCAGTATTGAAACAAGCAACACAGTCTTCTTCCTCTGCTGCTTCAGCACTTCAAGAGCCTTCCCCTGAACCTCTTGCAGGCTCCTTCCTGTCTTCATGCTGGAATTCACTTTAAGCTGCCTGTATTCTCCACTGTATGAAGTGTGTTGTCTGTTTATGTAACATAGTCTCTGCTTCCCTGGGGTGAACTTGCTCCACAGGACAAAACATAAAACATAGATCATCAATAGCAAGGGGTTAACTCACACCCTGCAATCCTTTCCCAGACCTGGAGAGAGTGCTCTGGCTCCATGAGCGACTGGTGCCTCCCGAGTCTGGGGGGGGGGGAAAGAGGGGGAGCAGCCAGCTGGTTACCGGGGTCAGGGGTCCCCAGAGCCAATTTCAGGGGGGGCACTACCACTCTCCGTGCCCCCGACCAGCTGGAGCGCTCATTCGGGGGGGTACCAGTGTTCTCAGGGGGGCAAGTGACCCCCCATGTCCCTCTTCGCATTGCCTATGTCTGGCTCAGTGCTGTAGCCTCTGTCTTGCAGCCTTCTCCCTCCTCCTCTTTCTCCTAGCTGTCCCCACCTCATCCCAACACAGGAGCAAAAACTTTCTGTTAATCAGCCAGTTATCCTCATCAGCTCCCCAGTCCTCCTAGGCAGGCATGCAATATTAACTTACCACCTGCAGCTGGACTGCAGCCTCTGCTATATGCCCCAGCCTACTATACTGCCTAATACAGATACCCAGGAAGGGTTACTTACTTATTTTTCAACTTTATTTCAGGTTGAAAGAGAGAGAGAGAAAGATCATACTTCGCTTGCTGGATTTCTTTGAGGCTATTACTGCCTTGTTTGACAAGAAAAGAACAGAGAAGATTAGATATTTGGATTTCTAAAAACCTTTGACCTTGTTTCTTACTAAAGGTTAATGTCTAGGATGGGAAGAAAATTGACATGCTGCAATAAAAGCTTCGAGGTGAGAGACAAAGGGTAGCCATAAAAGGATCTTTCTCAAGAGAGGAGAAGGTGCTGCATAGGATCAATACTGGCACCAGGACCTACCATTATTATAAGTCCTATTACTGTAAGTGATTTGGGTGGTTCTGAAAGGAAAATTTCTAATTTTGTCAGGGATGCTAACTTGGGAGGCAGAGCAAATAATTAATGCAGAAAAACAGATATTTGAAATATCCGACCCAGTAAAAGAAAAATTCAGTTGCATGCAGATAAGCTAGGGGCTGTAATTACCATAATTCTTGGAATAAAAATTCAAGAGAAGTAATGGATATTGTACACGATATAAGCTGGTCACAAGCCATAGATAACCAAGCAGGTCGCCAGCACTTACACTGCAATATGCAACTGCAGCACTAAACTGAAATTCATACAAGCAAGGCAGGACAGTGTTGCAGATTCATAATGTATGGGGAAAAGCGAGCACCATTACTAAATAGCATTTGTTAGGATTCATCTGCAGAAATTTAATACCAGCTTCTGAATATTAAAACAGTGCAAATCTCTTTAAGGCGAAGTTAGCTTCCAATTCTATGATCTCTTCATAGATGAAAGGCCAGCCAATCACTTCCTTGCTAAATACAGACTGTTTCTTATTTAAAGATAAGATACTGAAAAATAATAAATAATATATTTTTTAAGATTTACCCTCTGCTTTTCAACCCTCTAGGGTCTGATTTTCAAGCTTTACTCTGTAGCAAGGACTAGAAACTTTCTTTTTTCAATGGAACAAAGATTCTGATGTAAATCACACAGTTCCAGGACTTGGGGCTTTAAGAAAGAACAAAATATCATGAGACTGACAGCAAAACTGGCAACACTGGGCATCACTGAAGGTACTTTATAGCATTTTGTACAGTACCATGAGTTACATTAAGTCTCAAAGATTTAAATCCTAGGGAAGATGCACACATTCTACTGGCTGG
>NW_017729028.1:26812373-26817778 GCF_001723915.1 Gavialis gangeticus | reverse complement strand
TCATGAGACTGACAGCAAAACTGGCAACACTGGGCATCACTGAAGGTACTTTATAGCATTTTGTACAGTACCATGAGTTACATTAAGTCTCAAAGATTTAAATCCTAGGGAAGATGCACACATTCTACTGGCTCAGGAAGTCACAGTGACCTTCGTTTTTAAAAGGACACTGCCAAGGTTGACAGGCCTCAAAATTAAAACCTGGGCTAGAAAATACATTTTTCAAATGTCTTCCTGATTCTGGAAAAATTTATCAGCCTGCCAAACCAAGAGCTGTAAGATTATTAAAGTGCCAACAACAATTTATGCCCAAGATACCTGAGTGACCATCTCTCATTTTATGTCCTGCCGAGGCAGCTGGGTTGCCTATGCTTCCTGGCCCCCTGTTGTATTTTGACTAAGATCAGGTCTTCCCGCTCCAAGGATCTGGGTGGTAGAATACCTTCCCTGTTGGCATTTGCAGACTCCCCGTTTCCCTTGTTCACCCATTCGGTATGAGACCAATCGCCACCGGCAATTCGTGACCATTTTAACCTCTTCTCTTCATTAATATCCTGTCTCACTCTTCTCTTTTTGTAACTTACAAAAGCACCTGATATCTAGGCTCGATTGATATTAATTTCTATTTACTGTTTGTGGTCCATACTTATATATACTCTATGTAAAGCTAACACATCCAATAGAACGGACACCGAGGGCAGAAATGAGACCCCGACCTCGGAGTACCCTGTTGGTGTGGTGGCTAGCACACGTTCCTGAGAAGCAGGAGGGCTGCTCTGTGCCTGACTCAGAGCAGGGATTTGAATGCAGGTTTCGTCGTCCTCAGGAGTACTTGCAAAGAGCCAGGCTACAGAGCTCTCCGAGGCGAATGTCCCTCAACCCCTGCTCTTGGACGTGGTCCATTTTGCAAGGAAGACTTAAATGTTCATAAGTAAGGGGGTAAGAATGACTCTGCGGCCAGGTGCTAAGGGTAATGTAGGAGGTGAGACACCTGGGTGCAGTCCTTCCACCAAACGTTACATTTTTTTTTAATTAAATTTTTCATATTCCAAGCAAAATTAGCCAAAACAAATGCCAAATCCAAGAGTCAGTCCAGACCTGTAAGCGGCCTTACCAGCAGCAAACATCTTCCACCCCCATCTGGGGCTTCAGATGTTTCCAAATCCTTTGGCGGGCATCCTACTAGCAGGCCCAAACCTCGAGGCTTGGGGTTCGGATGCCCCCGAGTTTTGCTTGCCCTCAGCCATAAGCCCCCAGAGGCAAGCCAGGGAGGAGTCTCCCATTTCCAAAAAGTGGGCATAAAGCCAAGGCCTTCCCACTCCAGGAGCTAAGTGAGAGGTTTACTATACATTACCTTGGCAGGTACTATCCCCGTGCCAGGAGAGCGGTCCTCCCTGGTGCAGCTAGGAAGACAGCCCCTGTGATCACAGTGTTTCCCTTGCCAGGTAAGCATAGACTATGCTTGAGCTGAGCTCTCAAGATGAAATTATTTAAGTCTAGTGGAGGAGCTGAACAAGAGAGACCAAGAGTGCCCCACCCCAGGATACCCTGCAGGCTGGTGGGCAGAGGAGCCTGGCAGGAGATGAGAGTTTACATCCCCTTAGATGGAGGAGGGAAACGAACCCAGGTCCATGACACGCTGGGTGAGCACTGAGAGTCCTGGCATAAAGGGAGATACTGCCAATGCCTTCTCACTGTTTCTCTTTTGTGAATCAAGCTCTTCTCGTCCTTCCTTTTTCTCTCAAAAACAAACACATTTTGTTCCAAGGCAACCAGAGCACGTTGTGCAACAGGACACAAAGATTTTTTTTTTGGTTCTGACAATGGGACGAGTGATCCCAGTACAATCTGAAGAGCTTGGGGCTTTGTTCTGACTTTTCAGTTTGGCAAGCACACGGGCAAATCTGTTATTTGCACAGCCCTAATGTAAAAAAGAACAAAAAAAAAATCCCCAAAAACAAGAGCTTTCTAAACAAGCCGATGACTGGGTGCCTGCACAACAAGCAGGTCAGGATGCTGAGTCTGTTTGCAGTCTGTATCTCTGCAAGAGCAGGCTGCCGTGTATTACAGTACCCCGGCGTCTCCCAAGCAGCAGGAGGGCGGGATGTGCAGACATGCTCATGAGCGCACGCCAGCCCCAGAGCCCGAGGGTGTTACTGTTGGTCGGTCACACTGCATAGGAGCTGGCATTTTAACTATTCCATGTCCTTGGGAGAGCAGGAGACTTATGCAGCAGTCAAACATCCCTGTACACAAAGCACAGGCTGACACGCAGACAGGAGGGCTGGCACAGTGGGCACGTACACGTCTGAGGGCACCAGACAGAACTGGTACTGCAGGTTTCAAACAACCCTCCTTTAAAAGCCCCCTTCTGCCCCCCCTCCTTTCCTGCACACATAGCTTCTTCTATTCTCCTCTCTAAACAGAGGCACTTTATTACAATAATCTGGATGCAGATTATTTTTCTTTCTTAGCAGTTCTTAATGTTTTCACCTACCTTGGGACAAGAGCCTGCAGACTCACAGATACGTGGACAGGAAAGTTATCTAGTTTCCCTGTTAGCTTATGCTCAACTCATTCTTCACTACAGTGTTACCTTATTCCTATTCGCATACTCCCCATTTCATTGCAAAAAAAGATATCCTTGCAGCTCCTAAAATTTTCACCCTTTGCTTCTTCTACCCATGGCAGCCACGGCCCTGATTCCCATGACATCCAAGCTGTGTTCCTGTTCAGCAAAGAAAGGTGGCAGCAGGGGGACATGAAGGAGAGGATGAGAAAACAAACAGCATGTGACAGATGTGCAGCCACCTCATTTAAGGCACAGCTGCAAGCAATGAGCCTGGTATAAGAGCCTATATGGAATTGTCCCTTGCGGCTTGATTTAAGGCCAACAGGCCCAGGTGTAACTTAGAACAGGAGAAGTTCTGCTGATGGTGTAAGTCTGTAAGAGTTGGAGCCGCTTACCTAGATACAGCCTCAAGCACAGACCAGCTCAGTTCAGTCCCATTTCTCGGTTCAGTCCTTCCCACAAGACCAACCCTGTCTATCACTTTGCCCTTCCTTGTCTTTATGATTGGGGCCAGAGGAGACAAGCAAACACTGGAGACCACTGTGCTGCCTTTTCCAACTCTATGATAGCAAAAATTCTCCAGAGGGATTCGCCAGCTGGTTTAGGGTCTGTTCATCTAAAGGTCTGTTGGCAGACTGGAGAATCTGGGCACCAGAGTTTTCCTACCGTAAAAGAAATATTTGAAGCACAAAGCACACAGAAAATTTAAAAAAAAAAATGGGGAAGACTGCAAGGATAAATAGACAATCCTGTACTGTGAGAAGCTCATCATTTCCTCAAATCTGATGATGAAATACAACAGATAAATCTAATGTTATTGTTTATGGAGCACAGTCCCATGTGCATGGCAGTGCTGTGCACAGAAATGAGACAGCCCCTGCTTGGAGCCTAGACACAAAACAGTTTGACATCTAAATACACCAGAGACCAGCCCTCCATGAAATGGTACGGATATTTTTCGAGATCATTGCTGAGTGTCTTTGGGGAAACAGCGTGCAGGCAAAAGATATCCAAGGCCCCTGCTACATGTTACATATATTATGCAATTAACTGGTTAATCATGCAATAAATTTAGACTGGCTACATGTAAGACAGACCACAAATGCAATGTAATTATCACACAATTAACTGGCTAATTGTGCAATACATTTAGACCATCCATATGTACAAAGTAATTATCACATGATAAAAATGACTATCCAGCTATAAAAGAGTCAACCAGCTATAAAGTTAGTGCTTGAACATGTGCAACAATTCTATAGCTGGTTTCCAACTAGCTTTAATTTGAAGGTTCAGCAGGGTCCTGAGAGAGAGAGAAGGCATTTTAGATTGGGCAAGAAATGTAAAGGAGATTTAACAACAAACAGGTTACAACTAGGGCAGTTAGGAGCCAGGACTGAGACAAACCATAAGTTTGTGGCATAAGAGTGTGTGTGAGTGGTACAAAAATGCCGCACTTGACTTAGGGGAATCAAGCACGAACACACTGAAAATAAGAATGAGCAAATTAGCAAGTTGGGACATTGCAAAAGCCCATTACCAGATCCCTAGCACTGGATTCAGATCAGCATTTACCCCCCACCCAGCCTTTCCTTTAAAATGTGCTGAATTTGAATGTGAGACCTGAAGCACTAGGATTTAGGGAAGAAGGAGGCCTTGACTCTTAGTGTCCATGCTCGAAGGGCATTAGAAGCCAAAGTTCTGTTTCAAGGCTGTTTCCAAAAACTAGGTACCCATTCACTTTCCATCTTTAAATTGTGAGCTAAGTATAATATCCCACACTTTGCAGAGGAGGGAAGGGAAGAACAGAAAAAAAGTGAAGCAACTTTCCCAAGGTCACAGAAGAGGTTAGTGTCAAGACCTGGTATCAGAACTAAAAAGTTCCTGGTTCTTTATCCTATGACCAGAGCACAGATCTTTTCTACTCAAAGTTATTTCTAAAATTTTTTTAAACAAACAGTATCCAAAGAGTGACTTCTAGGGGCAAATTCAAATTTATGCCTTGGTCCCCTTGCACTACCTCAGAGCAGAAAGAATCACCAAGCCTTGAATGTTTATGATACAGAGGAGACAAGCTAATCTTTCTAACCCCACGAAACAAAAACCAAGACACGGAGTCAAATCCTTCCCTCAGCTATAAAATCAACTGTAAATGCACAGTCTGTTTTCAGATCTGAATCTGGCACCATCTTTATTAGCCATCATGCATACGAATAAAAGGCTGAACAAGTCCAGCATAAACAATTACATCATCAGTTTCTGGCGGAATGGGCTATATTGTTAACTAATCTCAATTAGCAATTTTGCTCTGCCTAGGCATTACTTACGCTCCTCCAACTTAGCTAATCATCTCTAGGGTTCTAATGATTTCAGTTATGTGCACTCGGCTTCAATGTGACTAGCTTTGTCCCTGCTACTTTATACAAACCATAAAACCAAGAGAGGAAAAAAAACCCTCACAAGCTAACCTCCAACCATCAATCAGTCTCAATGATTTGTATACTATGCGGTAGCTAAGAGAAATGCTAGTTAGGGTGAAACGTATATGTTCTTTACTGCTACCCTCAGATGCTAAAGCCACATTCTTAGTGGCATGCTACTTAGGGACCTTTTGTTTATTTGGCGCGGATTTTTCTTTTTTTGTTTGAGAAAATAAATCTTTGACTGATACAGACAATTCCTAACTGTCGATCCACAGTCTCAAAAGCATTGTCCACTTGAATCAATACATTCAATTGACAGGACATCCAATATTAACAAGAAAGAATAGGTGCACTCATGTATACACACTGTGTGGAAATGGCATCTTGACCAGGCAAGACTCAGAAACATG
>NW_017729028.1:26802158-26807373 GCF_001723915.1 Gavialis gangeticus | reverse complement strand
CCAATATTAACAAGAAAGAATAGGTGCACTCATGTATACACACTGTGTGGAAATGGCATCTTGACCAGGCAAGACTCAGAAACATGTGTAATGAAAGGAATGAGTCATTACTTATTAACAGAAAGAAAGAAATGACTAATAGCCCTAATTCCGGTTCCCCTGATCAAAAGGGATCCTAAAATGATTTACTAATTATAGGCCTGATTCCCACTTGATTCCAGTTTTAAAATGGTGCAAATACAATTAACTTCTTTGAAATTATTCTTCATTTACACCACTGTTTAGGAAGAAGAGGATCCGGCTGTCCATGCACTGGAAACATAACGCTCATGTATTGGGTGGAGCACAGTGGTTAATAAACTGAGTCCATTAATGCTACCTACAGTTTAGGACAAGATCTGTCCAACACAACTGGATCTAACTCAAAGGGGAAGGACACTAATATTTGCACAGTAAAGCCACAAATATTAGAATGTGTCCTAGGCTAGAATAAGTACATACCTTTGGTGTTGTGGGGAGCCAAAGGAGTGTTATTGAACAGTAGTTGACACAACCATGATTATTATGTTTCATTTAACCAACAAGAGATTCAGCAGTAAAGATCCATTTGCACAACAGAAATACGTAGGTTTTTCTATGAGCATTTAAAACACATGCACGTGACGGAGGAGAACACTCCATGCGAGTCATCCCTCTTTGGAGTTCAGGTTGATGGCACCTGCATTTTTAATTTCACAACAGAAAGCAATCAATAGACACACTGTTGCACAAAATAGTGCACAAAAGTCAATGAAAGATAAGCAAACTGCTGTGATTAGTGAGGAACTTGGGTCATCTCAGGGAGGGAGGGAATCAGTAGGCTGCCCCAAACCTTAACTACCTTCTCCTTCAATCAAAATACAGTGCCTGAATATGAAACCTTGCGCAGCTGGTCCAGCAGTGATAAAAAAAGGACCTCTACTGACTGCCAGCTCTTTATGCTTGGTATGGAAAGAATTTTTTTTACACTGTAAATTTCCCTTATTTTGACAAGATAGGGTCCCAAAAAATTGAGCTATTACTGCATTGCCAGCTGTCACCATTTTCCTGTGAGTTTTGTGATGCTGTGTCCCTCAGACCCCTGGCTCCATGAGTAGTGACTATTTGAGAATGTTGCTTTCATTAAAAGACAAAAAAAAAGGTGTTTTGCCACTGCCAGCATAAATATAAGACAAATGGTGCATGTTCGCTCAACTATCACAATATATACTTGGACTGTTACACTGTTGCATGCAGAAGAAAAGCCAAATATGTAACAACAGAAAGGTCTACTGTATTGTCTGAAGTCTCAGAGTGAAATGCTGAAGTCGATGGCACAATTACTATTAACTTCAGGAGTACAAACATTTCATCCCCCATGTTGGCATAGCCAATGATTTCTGTATTTGCTGGATACAGAGGGAAATGCAAAGTATAACAGGGGTTCACTTAGGAGATATGACAGTGGTAGCCAATTTTTTTTTTTTTTTGATGCAGCGGTAGTCCATCTTTTTGGCAAGCATGCCACAAGGTAAGCCTGAAGTATGAAATAGTGTCACTGTTGTCACCCAGTGCCATTGAATCCCACCGCCACTGGGATGTGGTGACATGGAATTCTTTGGTGGCACCTCTCTCTCAAGCTCTGGTGGGGCCAAACCCTTGAGGCATCACTAACCTCCAACCCTTGCTCTCTCCCTGAGTGCCGATCCAATCCCCACCGCCTCCCAAGTAGTGCTCAGATCCCCATCCCCTTCCCGAATGCTGCTCTCTCTGACCCTTGTCCCCTCCCCAAATATTACTGTGATCTCCTTTCCTTTCCTAAGTGCTGTCTTGACGCCTGTCAGTGGTACTCCATTCAACTCTGCACTTGGGACCCATGTGCCAAACACACCAGCTGCCTGTCCCCCTTGTGGCTGGCCACCACTGACACATGGCATCCCTTGCTCTGCAGTACAGCGTGTGTGTGCATACAGCACAGTACATCTATGACTCCAAAGTCTTGAAATCCATGTAAGTAGACACCAGGGTTTAAATGCAAAGCACTGGGCTGGCCCCAGCAGCCTTACCTGGGGGCCTTCCAGAGTTGCAGCAGCGACAATCCTGCTGCTTGGAGCCTTGCCAGCAGCCGGAGCATGGATCCGACTGGTCCAGCTCCAGTTTTGAGCAGCGTACCTGCCTCTGCTGCTCTGCTTTTGTTTTCCATGGATTTTTTTGGCCCTTGGATATAGCCTCATGCTGCTCCCTTGCAGCATGGAAAACACCTGAATGTGCAGAATATGATGCTGCAGATGTGTCTGTGGCACCACATACTGCATGGCTGTGCTCATCTGGCCAAAAGGTGCAAGTATTAAGGCAGAGAAATTACAAGACCCCATGGAAAAGCTGCCAGTCCCTACAGCTGGGTCAGCTAGGTCCTGATGCTGCAGCTACTAATCCTTCTTGAAGATGGGAACAAATCACTCACCCCTACTATGGACAAGGGAAGACGAAGAGAGAAAGCCAGAAAACCTTGACCCAATTTATTCTTTGAAGGTCTTGGGATCCTACCACTGAATCATTTTCCCAGATTGGATAATTCCTTCATGGATCACTTATGAGGAATCCTGTCCATTGTGAAAGCTCCTGACTCAATTACAGGAACCACCAACGAGGCTCTGGACTCCGCTGGGCTTGCCTCCTATCCCTGTGCTATTTCTCTTGGTGTGCAACTGCTCTCACTATGCGCACAGCTACACCACTCATTATCAGAGTGGTTTTGTTCTGTTTTTGTTTTGCGGACAGAAAAAAACCCAAAGCAAAGCCAACCAAGATTGGGGCTGAGGTTACCAAAGCACACGATAACCAAGTGTATTCCCATAAGACCCCGGGAACATATGCTAGTGAAAATGAGATAGTGAGGGATGTGACAAGGACTCTTTATCCATAATGAAGTGGTTCCAAGGTGCACTTGTGCATCTGTGGCACAGTTTTGTTTTTATTTTTGTTCTTTTTTTTTTAAACCAGAAGAATTGCAGCTATGCAAGATGGTGATTGCTACTTACAAGGCCACTTACAGGGAAAGCTAAAACAAGAGTGTCAGATGGGTGAGGCAGGAAAGGGAACAGCATCTGTTTACTAAGCTGCTGCCTGGCATTTTCAGTGGTTTCTGCGAGTAGCCAGGTGGCTTGATAATTTCAAACCAAGGCTACAGCAAAGGATTAAGTATATAAACAACATTAGCAATAATAGGAGTTATGTATGTAACCGCTTGCCTAGGAGATTAGACATTTAAGCTGATGTTTTCTTTTGCAGAAGATGTATGAAGCCAAGAAAAAAAATTAGGTGGCGAAAGGGAGGGGGAAAGAGAATGATTTTTTCAGGGACTCAGTGCAGAGTCCTGACAATATTGCCTGATAATAAGGTGAAAATACAGACTTTATTTCCCTTTGGAATTCAAATGTTTGTAGATCAACAGAGCACCTCTAATATCTAAGTAATAAGCAGAGCAACTCTGTGTGGACACTATTGAATCTCTAGCTCCCACAATACAATATCAGATTGAAAGTGGGTGCTAGGGGACAGGGCACATTATTACATTTCATAAGGTTCTCCCAAGCATTTTCTGAATTTAAAGCTAAAACCACAACCACCAGTAAGCAAATGGACTGCACTCCCCTTCTTACATTTGCATTCATTTATCTGAAACATTGCCAGTGGACAACGGAAAAATGCTTTTATTATTTTCCCCAGCCCTGGAAGAGTAAATTGAAGAGTTCACAGAGAAAGAAAGCAGCTACTGTGCAATATGTATTTATAAGGCTGTTGCAAAGGTCTAGTCGTTTGTGAATTTCATTTTGGTTGATCTAACAAACTGCCAAGTGATAAATTCTGGTCTTTCTCATTCTTCATCTTGGTTCAAGAAACAATGCTGCATTTCACTAATTAGATGCTTGCTGCATTGTTGCCATATTAACGGTGGTAAAAACGATTGATTCCAAGGAAGTCTTATACTTAAACATTATGAGAGAAAGCCACAAAACACATTCTTATCTGGTCAGATGACTTCCCATAGTGATATTCAAGGTATACTACGTCACCTCTATTCCTCAGCAGGTGATAGTACCAAGAAGCACGCACTTGCTCTGCTTGCATAGTCCAGGTAACACATAATGTAATATGCCCCTAGTTTACAAGAACGTGCACGAAGCACAGGAGACTACTAGAAAAGTAGGAACCGAAGGGTTAACATTTTTTACTGCTGTTAGGTGAGGGTTGTTTTTGCATCTACCCAAAATATAAGATTAAATAATGTAGGCGTTCAAAGCAAATAAGCTGCCTAATCAAACAATGGATGCCCCCTGAGGACTGTCTAAATAAATACTATTACATTTCATTCCACTACATTGAGCTACTCAGAACTGGTTATTTGTTTACAGTATCCCAACCACAGGATCAAACTACAGGACTTCCAGATCTAATTTAAAATACTGAAGGGGTTGCTTAGAATGACTGATTGAACTTGGATCCAAAATATAAAAACAACCTGTGATGAAAGAAATATTTACTAATCTGATTATCTAGCCAGAGCAATAATCTTTGTTGGTAAAATGCCATTTATTACATTTTCAATCAACCCTGTGGTTTCTAATGAGCTGTATTTTCATGTCCGTCTTAATATAGAACTGCTTGTCATTCGGTGTCATACAATGCATCTTTGTCCTCTCAGAAAGGTATGAATGCCTAGAAGCAAAGGGAGAGTCTGACAGTGACTTTGTGGAGCCAGGCCGCATTCTTCCTCTAGCCCATTTTGTGCAGGCTGGTAAACAAAGGCAGCCCAGGACCAGCTTAGCTTTCGCTTTGAGGGCTAAGGGGAATGCCGAACAAAATGGAACAAATCTAGGTAAAGGCCATGCCTCCATTGTAAATACTGTTTTGGTAAAAATCATTATTCTGTTTTAAAAATGCAAAGGGGAAATAGTTGCCATGGAAGATTCTTTACTCTTATGTGCAAATGCACACAACAAATACAGGACACAACAAATACAGGACATATTAAAACAGGGCTCAGAAGACCAAAAGGTGAAGACCTGGCTCTTTTTAAACATAAAAACTGCTCACAAAAAGGCTCTTATGTAGCTCCAGGAACTTGATTTTTTAGAAATGCACAACTGTATGGAGATTATGCATACAGTTTACCTGCAGATTTTTTTTTTTTTTT
>NW_017729028.1:26798958-26802039 GCF_001723915.1 Gavialis gangeticus | reverse complement strand
TTTTTTTTTTTTTTTAAGGTCAGGGCATGAATCAGGGGATTGGCAAAATAATTGTCTAGTTCTTCATCTAAATGGCCATTTGTGTGAGAAAATGCCTGGTACGTAATTTATCACCGCCCTAGTAGTTACACATGCATATTCATTATGCACTGGTTCACCCCTATGTTGATATTTTTTATATTAAGAAAATATTAGGCTCTCTGGAAACTGTTAAAGCCATGGGCATCAGAAGACTTCACCTGTGAAGAACTATTCCTAGCATATCTTGAGGGAAATAAGAGCTCAGAAGTGTATCTCATTTTATTCTTAGACCAACAACAATTTCTGACTATTCAGAAAATATTCTCTATATAAAAATACTAGATCTCTGTGGATTTTAATAATTTCTTTTTACTAGCAATGATGTTAAAACATACTGGCCCAGGCATTTTTATTTAAGGCTGCAACTGTTTGTAACTCAAGTCACTGCGCTTATAGGAGCCCATGAGCTGAAATATTGATTGGAAATTAATCCTTCCTATCAAAGGTGCTAAAACTTTGGCTAGAATGGAAATATGGCTTCACTAGTTAATGAGACACCAACATCTGTTGTTTATTCTCAATGTCTAGCCATACTCCACTGTTGGTGACAGCAGATGATGTGATTTTAATTGATATTGCTCTTAGGGCTGGTTTAATCCAATGTATTCCATTGACATTTTTTGCTTTCATGATTTCAGAATCATTTTTGCTTGCATAGCACCTTTCAACACAGAAACTAAAATCATGCTTCAATCCTTAATTAAGTCAGCCTACTCCCCTGGGGAGGGAAGTGTGCATCACACTCGTTTTCTGGATGGGAAAGCACAGGTTAAGTTACTTACCAAGGTTATGCACCCAGCATGCGGCAGAGTCAGAAACAAATCCCAAGAGTCCCGAATGCCAAAGCCCCTTCTGTAACTAACAACCTCTCTTTGCTCAGGTAAATCCATCAGTGGACACAGCATATGAGGAGCAGATTGCATTCAAACTGGTGCATGCTTCTATTCTATGTAATATGTTACACTAGAAAAAATCTGAAAAGGAAAATCTTAAAAAAAATGGCCTTTGGAAAACCCAAAATATTCCATGTCCCAGCTCAACTAAGTTTAGGGCAAACATTCTTAAAGGAGAAGATACTATAACACGATCATCTTTGTCACCAGAAGCCTGTCAGCCTCCGCAGTCTGCTGACAACAATGTTCATTATCAGACAATAAGGGAACAATGACTATGCGGTGTCCTGGTTGGGAACTTGAAGGTCCTTTGATATTAACAGCTGAATTTTTAAGTCTTGCATTTTTTGCTCTCTTTTCAGCTCCATGGTTTTTAACAATGATGTTATTTAACACATGCCAGTATGAATAAGTTTATTCTTTCTTCTGATCTATTCCTATAAAAGAAGCTTGTGTTACACAGACTGCCTATAATTCATTAAGCTGAATACCCTTCCATCTGGAGGCTTATGCAGTTGTTGAAAAACTGTCACTATAACCTATTGTCACTGCAGCTTTTTATGAACCAACCTACATTTTTATGTCAAAATTCATCTCAACAGTCTTGCAGTACTTACTTTCAATTATTTCTATATCATCAGACTTTAGATAATGTAGCATTCAAGATAATACCCATGGATAAACTTCTCCCCCACCCGATATTCATGCAGCAAATAAATTTGATTTTGTATTTTAACAAGAGTTTCACAGAATGAGACGCTGCTCTGTGGGCACTTCCCAGTGGGCATACAAACCAAAAGCATTTATTGATTCCAAACCAAAAAGTGAAGCAGCCATAAATAAATGCAATGATCTACATTAGGAAGAAAGAAAGGCCATAAAAATGGCATCCTTCTCAATGGCAAAACGAAGCCACACTTTCCATCATTCCATTTTACAAGACAGAAGCAAATACACATGCAACTCCATATATTCCAAGTGTCAGCGAAATAAAACAAAGCTGGTAACAAGGTCAAAGACTAATGCCATCTGCACAGTCAACCTTGCAGAAGTCAAAACTTACGAAAGAACGCTTCCCCCAAGCCTGCTTGGTAAGTAAAAAATTAAGGAAGTGCTTAGTCCTCCCAGAAATCAAAGCAATCAGCATGCCCATGCATGCCAGTGGGAACAGGTCATATCGTACACCTAGAAGGACTAGGTTCTGACAAAGATTGGCTTTATCAGAGTATGCCCTATTGCTTTATCAAACTTTCCAAGCAACCAGGAAAATCCATTTATTTTTTAACTCAACAATTGTACTTTTCCTCCAGCTTGAATTGCTATTATAGCTTAAAAACTGTTTTTGACATTGTCTGGAGTAACTATTGACATAGTTAAATGAGAAAAGTTTTCTAGGTGGACAGAATATTATACCACCAAGTATAAGCTATACTGTCATAACATATTAAGGGTTTTGCCAATGTTAATATTATGGAAGGAGTGGTGTGTGAGAGTGTGATGTGGAGAATACTTAAGCGTGAAGTAGGCCCTTGATTCAAAAAAGCATTAAAAATAACACTTGCAAAGCTTAACATTCTCCAATTAAAACATTTTTAAAAGTAAGGTTGGAAAAGAAAGTGCCAGTTTTAGAAGCTATAAAGATCAACATCTCTCCAATCTGATACATGTAGCAAACCGCTATACAATGAAATTAATATGTAGGGCCAAACTTCAGAGTTCCTATTCATTCCTCAATAAAGCAAAACTCACCCTGACGGAAGTGACAGTTTTGAGAAAGGACAGAGGCAGAACTGCATAGAAACTATAAGGACTGGCTCATAGTAGTATGCAGATCATCTGCTGGTAAATGAGCAACAGTCCATGCAAGCCATTCAAGATTATTTATTTTGGTAGGTAGATGGGTAAAAAGCAGTTAATTTATTTTTTATGTACATAAAAGTTTATTTCTTAGGACAGAAATGCAGATTCTCACAACATTCTACTAATGTGTTAAAGCAGTGCCATGTTGGAGCCCCACAGTGTGTTAACTGTTGTACAAATAACAAAAACCCTACCCTCTGTCCATATATATAAAATTTAAATAATGACTTCAACATGTGGCGGGAGA
>NW_017729028.1:26779919-26793958 GCF_001723915.1 Gavialis gangeticus | reverse complement strand
TCCATGCAAGCCATTCAAGATTATTTATTTTGGTAGGTAGATGGGTAAAAAGCAGTTAATTTATTTTTTATGTACATAAAAGTTTATTTCTTAGGACAGAAATGCAGATTCTCACAACATTCTACTAATGTGTTAAAGCAGTGCCATGTTGGAGCCCCACAGTGTGTTAACTGTTGTACAAATAACAAAAACCCTACCCTCTGTCCATATATATAAAATTTAAATAATGACTTCAACATGTGGTGGGAGAGGGAAATGGGAGGTGAGGGGTTGGAATATGTAGCTGAATCTTCTTGGTGAGAGCGCTATGAGATTCTAGAATAGTCTTCAGGGAAGCAGTCCCTAGGAAAGCCCAATCACAGATAATGGTCACCCTGACTACAGTATCTTTTACCTAGTCCTTTTCTGCAAGCTGAGCACTGAGGCTGTGTACACACATTTAAATAATCTGGGAGAATTCTTGTCCTCCTGGTAGATAAATTTACCATGAGCCACATGTACAGACATTTGAATGCTAAGGCCCTGAAAAATGGAGTTTGCAGTGCTAAAACTGCAACAGGGGAGTGAGGGGGGAAGGGGCAAAGAGTGGGGTTCTACTGGCACGCATCTCGGCATACTCTGCAGGCTCCTTTAGTCTGCCTGATGACAGACAGCAGCAGTGCATAGGGCAGCCCTGATTTAGCCTGCGTTTCCCTGCAGCACAATATGGGGATTGTGAATGGGAGGTGTTCTGCTTCCTGATAGAGCATCCAAGTCCGGTGAGCAAAACACTATTTGCCTAGGAGGAGGTGGAGGGATGTTTAAGGATCATGTTCTCTTCTGAGAGAAAGCACAACATGTATAGACATTTACTTTCCCAGGAGAAACTGTCCTGGAAGTGATTTAACTCTGGTTGTTCTCCCAGGTTATTCTTCTCCAGAAGCAGCCATTTTTACCATAGGAAAAAGTCTGAACATCTGAAGACTTGTGGTTTCTCCTGGGTGAGCACTGACTCTCCCAGGAGGAAATGAATGTCTATATGATGCCTGAGTGTGAGGTCCAGAGCATTCATACCATTATAGAAAAAGACATGGGCCCAAACATTTTGTGGGCACTGAACCTCCACACAAGTGATCTCTTACCCTCACAGACCATCTCCAGTTAGGCAGGATTCCCCTAAGCATCTTAAGTCAACCACAGAGAACAGAAATCTAGAAATGAATTATTATGTTTAGTCTGCAACAACCTGCAACTACATGAATTTGTAGATACTGAGACTACAGTTTCCTGCACTCTTTGTAGTTCCTCTGTTGGGAAAGAACTTGATTTGGTGTTTTAACACCCAGACTACTGAGAAGATAACTCTCATTCTTGAGCTGAACAACATCCTCTATTTTGAACCATGTGAAGACCTAAGAGAAAACTATACTCAGACCAGTGTAGTGGCACAAGCAGATGTTTTTCTGTATGTACTCAGCCAGAGGAATCACTGTGCAAGACACTCAGAATAATTCCCTTCCCTCTTTCTAGGTGTGCTATAACTTGCTTAACATATCGATGTCTTCCTTTGTAAAAGAACTCAGCTTCACAACCTGCCTAGGGGTGTGCAGATAAGAGAAAGAGAATCAACAGGCTGGATCATCTCTTTACCTCCTGGAAATATATCACTGGATTTGAAAATACACCCCCCACCCCAAATCCAACAACAAACCAAACAAACAATCAAAAGCCAAACCAGTTTTATGACACATCTAATTTGAAGGGACTGCAAAGTACCGGACAACTTTCCCAGGCAGGGTGACATGGTTCAATTTGGCACTGAAGAACATTGTGCAGGAAACACCTGTGCAGGAGGAGATCAAGAATAACAGAATCACAGAAACACAGAGCTGCAAAGAATCTTGGGAAGTCACTTAGTCCACCCCCGTGGTCAATGCAAAAAATCACCCATGTCTGAACCATCCAGACAAGTATTCATCTAACCCGCACTTTATATCTTACAATGATAGAGATTCCACAGCCTCTCAAGACAATCTGTTCCAGTACTTAACCATCTTCATAGTTAAAAAATTCTTTCTAATATCGAACCTAAATCTTCCTTGCTGTAAATTAAATCCGTTTCTTCTGGTCCAGTCCCTTGTGGACACAGTGAATGGTTATACTACTTGCAACTCTCTCTATAGCAGTCTTTTTTCTCTATTGGAATAGGAGGCAGAGGTGCAATTAGTCTTTATAAACATATGAGGAAGAGGTAAACACTAAGGGTGGTATCCAGTCTCCCAAAATTTGGCACAAGACTAATCTCATTTTAAGACTGTTTCTGTTATATTCATGTTCATAAATCTATGAACAGGAATACATGATCCGGTTGCCTCTCATTGTCATGGGGCTCGATGACGCAGGGGATCCCTTCCAGTTCTATGGCCTGTGAGGAAGCAAGGCATTGCCTTTTTTGGAAGGCTTTTAGGCCACTCTCTAAAGGGAATATAGCTCCAAGACCCAAAGTAATTATATGCAGATGTCTCAACAGCCTCAAAATGTTGTAAGCACTTAAACTAGGAAGTAACAAGGTTGGGGGTTATTGCACAGACAGATCTACAATTATTCAAGCCTTTTCCAGCCACCATCATCATACCACAGCATTTCTGCATAATTTAAAATGAAAAAAAGGAAGATATTATAGGAAGCTCCTTTTAATTAGTATAACACTACTGTTCTGTAACCACAAAAACCACATGCTTCTGCAGGCATGTGTGACTTGCAAAGAGAATGGGTAAAAATCAAGCAGAAGGGTGAAAATGCCAAAAAGAACCTCTCTCATGAGAGCAAGCTGGCTGGAAATAGAGAGGGGTGCATGAGATGTAAAGATTAGCTAAAACAGTTTAAAATGTGCACTGAGAATGGAAGGGGGGAGGAGGGAGAAATCAGCAGTTCCTTTGTCAACTAATCAGTCTTATTTCAGAAAATACATAAATTATACTATTCGTATAATTGAAGGTGACATTCAAAGAAAAGTAGGCTTGAAAGATTTTTTTTCTGCTTGCTATTTCCAATGTTTGTGTAGCAAAAGGAAGTCTGGTTTTCCTTCTACCTGCAAGAGGACTCAGCTAATGGAGGCTGGAGCTTTCCCAGCTCGCAGAAGAAAAAGTTGCTCCCCTGACAGATCACTGGTCAGTCCATAAATTGGCCTTTATAAGCGATCACTTATCTTTGACTATCTGATAGAGTAGCTCCTTACTTTTATCTTCTACAACAACAGCCCTCATAAGTATATTGTGTTTATGGGTCACCCCTGTGAAAAAAAGGTTAGAAGGTGTTGATAGTGAATGAATCATGTGAAAGTCAGTTGAACCTGTTATCTCCCCCCACTTTTTAAAACTTGGCTGGAGTAGAAGGGAGATCCCTAATAATTAATTTCTTCCAAGTTCTAATCAATGAACTCATTCCATGTTTTGAGTTAGACTGCTCAATCCAGCACGTCTCCATTCCACACCTGACAAGAGTCTTTCAGGTCACAAGGAAGTTTCCTGTCATTTGGCAGAGAAAATTGATTCAAACTAAAACTAAAGTAATTAGGGCTATATCTGGAGAGAACAGATAGAAAGTCCAGTCTTCTTCTGTTTCCATCAGTGTCAACAAGGAGACACCAGAACTCCTGCAAGAAATTGCAACGTGCTTTGGATCTTTGTCTTTAGTGGCTGCTGAAGACAATGGCAGGATTCAGGTATTTCACAAGAATAAACTACTCCAGTTGTTCAGTCTCTGCTTGTCACAAGTATGATCTGAACATGGGGAAAGATAGGGAGGGGGTGTCAGGGTCTGAAAACCAAGGGTCTACAGTACCATAGGTCCAGAAGCTGAGGTCACAGTATTAGGTGTCAGTCTGTGTGGAATGAATTGTGCCACGGGGTTGAGCAAGTTTGTGGTCAAGGCCAGACCAGTGGTCAAGAGCCAAAGAATCCAATATACAGGGTAATACAGGCAAGAGTGGCAGGTGTCCAAGGCAGGACTCAAAAAACCAGCAGGGTCTGTGGCAGAGGCAAGACAAGGCAGTAGGGTCCCATGTCACAAGGATACAAACACTCTTGCTGGGACAAGGCCTCAGGGGAAGTGGCCTTAGCGGAAGTTGGAGAGATTATATAATCTTCCTACAAAGGACCTGCAGCCTCCATTGGCTCCCCTCAGTCACTATGGAGAATCTCAGGGAAGGCCCCAGGCTGGGCAAGGTCTAGCACCCAGCCAGCTGCTCAGTGTCACCCGAGCTGGAGCCCCTGCCCATGAGCCTGGAAGACCAAGGGTCAAACCCCAAGGGTCCTAACAGCTCCAAAACCTATTGGACAGACCATCTGTCCAATCGTCAATCAAAACCTTTTATTGGCTGAAATTATAAAACAGATTACACTGAGAGAATCCTCAGATAATTTTGATGTTTCCAACATTTTTGCATTTTTTTTTTACCTGAGTTTCAACTTTATACAGTACAGATACTGTACTGCTTATATTGATCAATGTTCTCCCGCAGTTGTTCCAGTTGTGGTTGCTCTTTAAACAGCCTTCACCAAAATGGACCATAAGGGTTCAAAGGCAGAGACGAGAACCCAGGGAACATAGGGTGGAACGTGAGAAAGCTGTTGCTCTGCAGTGCGGCACGCTCCCTTTCAACAGGCAAAGGAGCAGATGAGGGGACTAGATGAGAAGATATGGGTTGAAATGGTTTGGAGATGCTGACTATCCCCATGCTGTATACTCACTTCAGAATGAGGTTGAACGTCTCTTCTGTTTCCTTGGGAAGACTCAAGGCATGGACAAGACTGAACTGTATGAGGTAATAATAGCTAAGGTGATCAAATATACCAGAGAACATATCAACTCATCTGAGGTAGAATGTCTCTAATTTGCGGGTAGAGACTAGTCAGGAGATTATGATCATTTTCCAGATGCAGTTCACTATTATAAGCCAAACCTTCAGCAACTCAATATGGTACCTGGAATATGCTCTTCATGCAAGAACACTTCAGTTCCTTTCAGAAGTTGAATCTACTGCAGAGTGTGGCTACGACCTTCTGAAGAAGACAGTCTTCTTGCATCTGACCTGCTGGTGTCCAGGTGAAGTTTAAGACGTTGGTATTTACTTAGGAAGGGTAAACAGCCTAGGACAGTGGTTCTCAACCTTTTTAGACTCAAGGCACTCCTTGGAAAATGCCAGCTCTTAGTTTCACTTGCTTGTTGAATGTGAAGAATTAACAGGAGCAATTTCTTGTATTGCAAAGAACTCAGAAAGATGAGAACGAGTCAGAACACTCTGGGCACTATGAAGTTTTATTTGAAATCTCTGGGTTTCTCTTGTGCATCATGTGTAGATGTCTGAACACCTAACAGTTTTAATACTATTTGGTACGCAGCAGGATCCTTAAACGGATCTCACACCACCTTGGCTGGGAATCACTGGCCTAGCACTACTCTACACATGAAATCACATCCCTCCCTGCCCGGTGTTGATTGGATGTTGGATCCAGCCCTTGCCCTTGCCCTCATAGTCTCTTCATCTTAGTTTCATTCCCCATGTGCTCTTTCGACCTTTCTCCTTACTCTTTTCCATCTCCCTTCACTTATTTTTCTTCTCTTCCTAACCCCTGTCCTCACGTCATGAATATAACATGCCATTTGCTTCCTTCGTATTTTCAACCAATACAGGTTACACCTCTCCTCCTACTATTTGTCTTTAATGTCTGTATTTGCAAGGTGCCTTATACAATAAGGATCCACATATTGGTTCGTTGTAGGCACAACTGTAATAAAACATGATTATTAATAACAATGGTTACAGAAAGAGCTTCTAGCAGAGATGTCCTCCATGTAAGCACTCTCTTCTCCTGAAACAGCTGGAATCTGTTGATCTTGAGAGTGTACCACAAAGACCATTATTTTGTCACGTGGTTTTCCCTGGCATCCCAGAAAGGTTGGTGTTTACTTAAATATTCTTGCTGACTGACTTTTCTCAAGGATGGCAGTCTGCATTATTTTGTTCAATTATGGTTTTATTGTTACATAGTTTGCATGCATTTCTTTTTTGGGTGTTAAAAAAGGAATGAATAACCATAAATAAATTGGTCTTCATTTTTCCAAGGAGTTATCCAGAAAAAAAAAGGAAAAACTAATGACAAAAATATTTCAAATGTACAAAGCAAGATAGAGTAAAAAACCATTTTTTTTTAACCAAATCACCTTTTAGTTCTTGTAGAGGAGCCAAAGAGAGAAAAAAAGAGAAAGGCACAGATAATTTTACTTTTCACTTGTAGGTCGCCTTCAAAGTCCAAAAAGTCCAAATGTAGGGTTGTGATATTACAATAAAAGGTAGAGATCATTGCCCTTAAAGCCCTTTAAAATACAGATGATCTAGATTTCTATTCGGACTTTTCAGGTACTGTATAAAATTATTCAAAATGACAGCTTTTACAGGGACACACATATTCCAAATACTGGAATGTATTTATCACTTAAACCTACAAAAGGAACAGCTTCAGCATAAAAGCTACTGACTCCCTTTGCTACCAGAGCTTAACTAAACTGCACCCAAGTGGGGTTTTGCTTGTTTATTTTCTTGTCTGTGGTGTGGTGAAGATAGGAAGGTATGCTAAAAAGGATTTTTTTTATCTTTGCAAAAGCATGACTTGTGATTGATATACATTAGCCATCACTTACTTTTCCTCCTCAATTTTTCACAACAATCCTCTGATTATTCATGCTATTGACTATGAGGATGCCCATTGAAATCTATGGGGAAGATCTATGAATTGAGGCAGAAGAAAAGTAAAGAAAGTTAGTCAGCTTAATAAATTCTAAGGCTACGCTTTAAAAGAGGTTGGTTAGACCACACCAAATCTTCAAGTGTGGTCCCTCTCATTCAGATTTTAAGTGGTTTAGCTTAACTTGACTTTGAGAATAAATTCAACTGACCCAAATTAAGGCCACTTGAATTCAGGGATTCAGGGGTAGAGTCTCTGTCTGCCACATGAGAGACCGGGTTCGATTCCTGGACACACATATAACTACAGCCACTGAGGCACAGAACATCTGGACTCAGTCTGGCCTTTGGATATTGTCTCAGTGGTTTACTGGGGGGGGCAGGGAAGGTCCAAGCAGCCTCCACTCTTCCATACTCCTGCCTAGGCGTATGTGCAAGAAGGTCCTAGTGACCTCTCACATGTACACCATTATCCAGATGGATCAACAGTTGCCTATTCTATTCTAATTCTTAATTCTTTACAAGTGGATTTAAATGATCTTATCCAGCATCCCCATGTAGAAAAGCCTTTCTTTTGATTTTAACATGTACCATCAATGCAATCCAGAAGATTGTCTTAACGAAGGTCCTGACATCTAGTCGCCATTGAAGTGGGGAGTTTCAGGACAGTCTTTCCAGGCAGTAGAATCATTGCTTATAGCACACTTGCTTCCATTCTTTAAAAATCAAATATCAACTCAATCCATTTTAAACAAACCCAAATAGTGGGAACTCCTCCTCATTTCAGGAGCTACTTTCTCATTTGCCCGGGCTTCACATCTTCTTACCAGCATAGTTCATCTGTTGTAAGGACCAGACTCTGGCACTACTCCTTTAAGCAGATGTTTGCCGAAAGCAATTTCAAAAGCAATACTGTGGAACTGTTAACTTCTTCCCACAACGCCCCCCTAACTTTTTCATTATCTTAAATGTTCCCCCTGCTTAAGAATCCTATGACAGTTACTCTAACATGTTCTGAAAATATTCATTCTATCACTTTTAAGAACTTCAGATGGGT
The DNA here is from genome assembly GCF_001723915.1 of Gavialis gangeticus. Classification (NCBI taxonomy): domain Eukaryota; kingdom Metazoa; phylum Chordata; order Crocodylia; family Gavialidae; genus Gavialis; species Gavialis gangeticus. Next base: position 26,786,177 of record NW_017729028.1, on the reverse strand, counting down.
GGTGTTTCATTATTGATATATGCCATAGGATCCCATAAAAACCTAAATTAAGGTGCTAAAGGATTTGGAAATTGTCAAGCTATATAATTCATTTGTTTAATATAAAATTATGATAGATATTTGTAATTTCTATTATGTTGCACAAGAATACTGTCTTGAAAATGGTGTCATTTAATTGCTACATGTTAAAAATCTTCTTATCAAAAGTAACTTGTGGCTGAGTCTTAGGGTACAATTGAGATTTAAAATAACCTAAGTATGTGCAGTAAAACCAATATATGAGGACACTGATCAAGCAGTAAGATTATCTAAGTAACCACTGTGACTAAGAAAGAAAGAGACACAAGCACAGCAGACAATGGTAGCTGTGTTACTGTTTCTCCATTTACTGAGAAATCAGTCTCTGAAGCTGTACAAAAATGAACATTTCTTCCATTGTCTGAAGTCACTTTGCTGCAGCTTATAGGTTTCCAGTAAAAGAACTCTTTGTATACTCATTTTAGAAGAAAAAGTTCACATGCAAAAAATTAAAAGATTTGCTCAAATACTGGTTTCTATCCAACACAATCATATCTTACATTTACTAAGATGGATGGTCCCCCCCTTCCAAAGCCACTGCCTGCCCCAGACACAGCCCTGGCCCTGGCCCCTGCTGGGTACAGCCCGGTGCCATCCCTGAACCCAGCCCGCAGCAGCAGCTGCCTTCACCCCATGCACTGGTCCAGGGGGTACATGCCCCCCCACTCCATGCCCTCATTAGGTGCGTGCAGTGGCAAGAGCCACCCACCCCCCTCCCTGCAGCTGTCCCATGCTCCGCCCTGCCCTGGCCCTTCCGCATCTGCCCCTATCCCTGCAGTGTCTGCCTCTCCCCCCGTCCCAGCCCCACTTGCTCCCTCACCATGGGGGGGCATCAAGCTGCGCACCCACACCTCTTCCCCACTACAGTCTGACTAGCCAGACGCTGCTCTCCCTGCTACCGGGCTGTGTTCCTGGCTGCCTGCATGCTGCACTGCGACTGCACGCATGCACGGGGCATTTATCAATGGCATTATCGGCCACATCAGCCAAAAAAAGCCGATTACCAATAACATAAATTTTCCTTTTCTCAGTGCCAATACGATATTGGACCGATGTATTGGTGCACTTCTGATAATCACCCTTCATGTATCTGAAGACTGTTAGTAAATGTGCCCCCCCCCCCAGCCTTTCCTCATAATGCCTACCTCCCAAGTCCCTTATCATTTTTATCACTCACTTTTGTCACTCTTTTTTTTCTTTCATAAAGATAGGTACTGTATTTGCCATTTTCTAATCATCTGGGACCTGACCAGACGTCTGCAAGTTCTGAAAGAAGATAGCTAATGGCTCCAAAATTACCTCAACTAATTCCTTCATTACCTCCGGGTGCATCCCATCTGGCTGTGCTAACTTGAAAGTATCTAGCTTCTCTAAGGAATCCCATACCTGTTCTGCCATTACTCGAGGCTATTGTCTCCTTCCTTAGCTGTGCTGCCAGCTTCCCTCGTCATCTGGGAGCCGCCCCCATTTGTGAAAACTGAAGTAAAAAATGCCGTAAAAACTTCAGCCTTCTCCACATTATTCATACCTAGATTGCCTTCTACACTCCATAAGGGACCCACAGTTTCTTTGGTCTTCCTCTTATTCTTGTTCTACTTTTTTGTTGTCTTTTATGTCCCTTGCCAGTTGCATCTCAAACCGTACTTGGGCCTTCCTAATTGTCACCTTGCATGTCTATGTGATTCTCTTATACTCTTCTCAGCTGCCAGACCAAAATCCAGCTATTCAGACTCCCCTTAACACTACAAAATTCGCCATAAACAGTAAATTACATGGGTGAGCAATACTGTGTTTATAATAATGCAGAATAATTCATGCATGTAAGATGCAGATGAACGTGTTCCAGCCGCCTGTGGAGCATTTGGGATTGACAGCGTGGCTGGGGATAAAAAGGTAAGAAAGGTTTATTGACTTAACAAATACACAACTACGTGTAAATAACAAAACAAGACAATAATAATTTGCATCAGCAACTTATCAGCAGTCCCCTCTGATGCCTGATGTATGACAAGTTTCTCTTCCACAAAGCTCAGTGAAGTGTGGTATCCCTGATCAGCGCTGTCCAAGGGGTACCGGGAAGGACCCTGGTATATAGTCCTTGGGCTCCTCTAGATCCATGGGCCCACTGATCCAGGTCAGCAGCTCATTAGTAGTTCCTTTCACAGAGCTGTATCTTCTTTCTAAATGATTTCCGGATGTGCCAGCCAATTTATAACTTTTGAGCTATGCTGATAACTTACAGAAATTCAGATTCTCTTTACTTCAATTGTCCTTAGACTGACCAATAGCAGTACAAGCCTTGCATTCTTTTGATAAAGTTAATTTTTACTACGCCACAGGGCTTACCACTACTTCTACAAGGACTTGCTAAATTTACTAGGCCTCATTAACTACATACAAGGCCTCACTACATCTTTGACTTTAATTAGGCTTTTAACAAAAACATATAGCTTAATATATGAACAAATGATAGAAAAACACTTGGTCTAATCTTCATAGTGCCTTCAGCAAGGACCTTTATCACACAGAAATAATTTTCAGCTGTCACAAACATGCAAAACAATGCAGATTAAGGCTCAACCCAGTCCAAAGTCACCACACTGTGGAATTTTTCCTGATCCAGAACATCCTCCTCTTCTCCTGGTTGTCTCCCAGCCAGTCATTCTTACAGACCTTTCACTGAACATCTGAACCTGGAAACTCCTTTGCATTTAACATCTTCTTAGGCATTTCTTGGTTGCATTTAACAGGGTGACACCTGCAACCGGCTTAAACTCCTATAAGTAACTGCATTGGCCTTCAACTTCCACTCCCCTAGAATAAAACTGGAATACAGAAAACTTTAAACTTTTTGTGGCCCAAAAAGAACAGGCAGATGTGTGCCCAGTATCATGCAAGGCAGAAGTTCTCTGTGCTTTTGAGATAGGAATTGATCTGCCTGATACCACTCTCAGAATCACAGGATGATCTCATCTCCTTGTAGTTTTGTGTTAAAACAAACCCAAACAAAACAATACTATTCCCAAAGGTCTGCAGACAGTATCTTTAATTATGCAGGAGACGTTTCCAAAATGCCAGGGCAAGGCAAATTCCAGCAAAAACCCCACCCACAGCTGCTATCTTGGCACAAAGTGAAAAGTATGAGAGTATGTATATATGTATGAAACAAAACCCATTGAATTTGCTTAAGGTGAAAAGCAAGAAGAAGACAGAGAGGGCTATTGGGACAACTCATATTCTGGGACACAATATATGCATTTAGGGGTTGCTCCTTTTCAAAGCAAATGCAAACATTCACAGATATAAGACAAAGTCCACAGGGATTGTGAAATGGCATCTGGCTTTTCCATCTTTGAGCTAGTGAAACCTCATGATGTACAAGCCTGTCAAATCATCTATCATCTGATCTGGCAGAGGCTATTGTATTTATTGGTTTAGGAAAAAAAGAAAAAAAACACTCAGATTCCTGGCAAAAAGAAAGGAGGAGGTTTTTTTTCCTTTTATTTAGATTATAATAATATTGACTTCTAGCTGCTGGAGGTGTTGAGACTAGCCTCCAGAAGCCAACTAGCCTCTCCCAACTCCTTTTCTCAAGCATAGCGTAGAGTTGCCAGGGTAATGAGTAGAAGAGCAACTGGCACAGCACCTACCTCAATCCACGTTCTTCAGTTTACTGCTGCCTTTTGGTGCCTAAGTTAGGATCTATTAGTGTGGCCTCTATGGGCTTCTCTACATGTGCAGGGAGGCTGCTCTGACATCCTGTAAGTCCAGGGCATTGGAGCAGACTTGATCAGTCAAGTCTGTTGGGGTCTGGCAATTACTGAGCTCCAGCAGATTCCAGTGTCCTGTGTATCCATGTCCCCATGCTGAAAATGGTGACAGGGCGCTTTAAACTACCACTCGGGGACATGGATACACATGACGTTCCAGGCAATTTTTATTAGCGCAGCTCTGAAAGGTGCCCCCCCCACCTCCCAGAGCACGTCTATAAACACCCTATAGGGTTGTCTATATGACACAGAATAGATCCCTCCTTAGACTGCCTTGAGCCTATCTGTTTTCTCTTCTGCCAATCAGGACTCATTTTTTGAAATGAGAAGAGAAGGGAGGGGGAAGGGAAAGATGCTAACTAAAGAAATTGGCTGAAGATAGAAAATTGGCCTACTTTCCTCTCTCAAACTCTCTGGGAGGAAGTGCCATAGGCTTACTGGCTGTCATTTGCATAGGTGAGCAGGAAGTAGGCAAGACACTGGGCCTCTCTCACAAGACAATGAGGAATAGTTAAGTGAAGGTCATTGGAAGTGACACTCACTCATACAAAAGTAAGGATCCTTTATGGAGAACCTTGTTAGGGAGAGGGTCTGTGGGGCCATCTGTCATGCCCAAACACCACTGCTGGCCATTTATTTGAACTGCAAAATGTTTGGGTCTTGATGATCAAAATGCTTGAAAATAAATATGACATCCACCAGAATATGCACACAACCTTCACCCTTGTCAGATGCCTCAGACATCTCTGACAAAAGCAACACGTTGTATTTCTTGGTAATTGTGTATGTACATACTAAATACACAGCTTACCAGAGTCACATCCAAGGAGAGGGCTTATGCTGGCTTAGGTTGGTGGTGCGGCCTTAGCTTGGGAGACATTCGGTTGGCTTGTATGCCTGGTTGTAGGTGATTGTGGTTGATTGGTTTTGACTGTGGTGTGAGCAAAGAGGTAGGGATTGCCTAAACAGAAAGCCTAGGCTTGCCAGAGCACAGTGACACAGGACCTAGTAACATCAGGAGCAGGGAACAAGACAACCAACAGGGGAGCCCGAGTGTGAGTTTGAGTGAGGAGTTGGCTGGGGAGCTTGCCCAGCAATTTTCTTTTTCTGTAAGCTTGACGAGAGGAAGCAGATGAAAGAGAAAGAGGGATTTTTTTTTCCAGTACACAAGAGGAGAAGAAAAATGAACAGGATGTCTGGAGAACATTGCAATGCCAATGCCCCTGCTACTACCAGCCTTTCTTCTACCTGCACTTTTGCAGGTTCTGTCCAGGTATAGCCCCTGACCACCGAGGTTTCCATTCAGGGTCTGGCCTGGCTTTGCAGTGACTGTGGCCTGCACGCCACCGCCAGGGATAGCCAAGTGAGGGAAACGGTGAAGGGGACGGGGGCCTGGGTGGTGTTCTCATTGATCCTTCCAGTCAAGGACCATAAACTGAAGATGAGCCAACAGTGTGCTCTTGTTGCAAAAAAGGCCAACAGCATCCTGGGTAGTGTCAATAGGACTGTGGTTTCCAAATCATGGGAAGTGAGTCTTCCACTTTATTCAGCACTGGTGAGGCTTCACCTGGAATACAGTCAGGCCTCGATTTACACGGTGGTTACGTGGTTGAAAAAACACCGTGCAAACAGAAATTGTGTAAAAAGATTCCAGGGGTCTATGGGAAAATAAGGGGTTCCAGATGTGGCTGATAATTTAGCTGATAAATGCCCATGTGTGCGTAGCCATAGCACAGCATGCAGGCAGTGAGGAGCAGAGCCCAGCAGCTTAAAGAGGTGGTGGAAGGGGAGGGAGGAGGGAAGGGGGGGCATATTAATGCCTCCCATGGTAAGGGAGGAGTGGGGCAGGGGCAGATGATGCCCAGCTGCGTGGGGAGAGGCGGACACAGGACAAAGCCATGGTTCCTCCAGGGAGTGTGGGGGTGGCAGCTCCTGCTGCTGTGTGCACCCTGGGAGGGCACAGGGGGGCATGTGCCCCTGGATCTGTGCAGGGTGGAGCAGGACAGGGCTGAGTGTGTGGGATGCCGCTGCAGGCTGGAGCTGGGGCTGTGCAGGGCTCTTCTTAGCAGGGCCTGAGCTCGGGGTGGGTGGTGGCAGTGCTGGGAGCGGGCCATGGCAAAATTTGGGGTGGCTGCAACCTCCCCCATAGCCCCTTCCTAGCATTGCCACCACCCGTTTCAAGCCCAGCCCTGCCGAGTAGAGTCCCATGCAGCCCTGGCCCCAGCTTGCAGCTGCAGTCTGCCCTGCCTTGCACAGATCTGGGTGATACCCCCCCTGTTCCCTCCCATGGAGCATAGTGGTGGGAACTGCCCCCCTCCCATGCCCCCCAGATGAGCTGCGGCTCCGCCCTGCACCTGTTGTGCCTTAGCTGGGCAGAACTTGCCCCAGCCCCTTCCCCCCTCCCCCCGTC
>NW_017729028.1:26762173-26774919 GCF_001723915.1 Gavialis gangeticus | reverse complement strand
TCCCATGCCCCCCAGATGAGCTGCGGCTCCGCCCTGCACCTGTTGTGCCTTAGCTGGGCAGAACTTGCCCCAGCCCCTTCCCCCCTCCCTCCGTCACCATGGGGGGTTGATCTGCCTCCCCTATGTCCCTTCCCTCCCCCTCCCCTTACACCACAACATAGTGGGGAGGGCGGGAAGTGATCAACGACTGCACTGCACTATGTAAAAATGAATCCATACCGTGTACAAAAATAAAAGGTCACAATTAATTGACTGTGCGTAACTGAAACCATGCAAAAGAATACCGTGTAAATCTAGGCCTAACTGTACTGTGTTTTGGGCCCCACACTTCAAGAAGGATGTGAACAGTCTGGAAAGTCTAGCGCAGGACAACAAAAATGATCAAGACCTTTGAGATAAGACTTATGAGGAAAGGCTGAAAGGTCTAGGGTTATTTAGTGTGGAGGAGAGAAGGGGGGGAGACAGATTTGATAACCATCTTCAAATACCTGAAGGGCGATCACAGAGAGGATGGACTTTGGCTTTTCTCTGTGGTTGTTGGGGACAGGACTAGAGCAATGGCCTCAAGCTGCATCACGGGACATTTAGGTTGGAGATAAGAACAAATTTTCTGACTACGAGTGCAGTCAAATATTGCAACAGGCTACCCAGAGAAGTTGTGCAATCACCATCCTTGGACATTTTCAAGAGCAGGTAGACAGACCCTTGGCTGGGATGGTTTGGTCACGGATGATCCTGCCTTAAGCAGCAAGTTGGACTAGATGACCTTGCAAGGTCTCTTCCAATCCTACTTCCCTATGATTCCTATGAATTTCTGTGTGTAATGTATTTTTACAAACTTGCCTGCATCATGACAGAATTTTACAAGATACTTGTTATTCATGCGCCATGTTTGGGGAACATTGTACTTACATATGTTTAGTTGCTTGTTCAACTAGATATGCAAGCTAAGGAAATTTGTAGGAATATCTGCATTCTTTCAAAAGAGGGACAGGGCCCAAGAGCCAACACTTCCTTAGCTGGAAAACCTGTTTATCATTTCCATGTGAATTTACACAGAGTCTGAGAGGCAGCTTTAAAACTTCTATTTTGCTTGAACAGTTTGTAGTACTTTCTTTTATACCTTATTTTGAAAGATATATACAAGTTTAGCTATTGTGTGCCATGCTTTGTACAGAATACTTTATAGGAGTCTTTAATTATAAATTGTAAATACACTGTAAATACTGGGCTGTAAACATAGAAACTGTCTGGTCAAAAGGCAAACCAGCCCACAAGACTGTCTTATCAAAAGAGAAGGAAATATCCCTCTTGTATAAGCTATCAGTTTGGTATAGATATGATCATTATCTCAACAAAACAGACTTTGTAAGGTATTCAAATTTTAGAAAAACACCTGGTCGTGTAAAAGCATGTTAGGATGTTCTTTATTCAGGAAATTCTGCAGAGGAGGCATGTGTAGGATGTGTTATCAGAGCTATGAACTAAGTGGGCCTTTTTGTCCCTCCCTTTTGGAAAGGAAAACCTCTAGTTGAAACCCACACAATGAATACTGAAAGTTCCTATTGAATGTGATTTCTTTTATAAATACTTTAAAGCTTGACAAATACCAAGAGAACAGTCTGAAAAACATTTTCAGGATATTGATTATGCCCAACTTGTTTTCGTTTAAGATAAAAACCTTGTCATCCCTTAAATGCTTGAGTGTATAAACATGTTTGGAGATATATATTTGCAAATATTTTGCATTTAAGTACAAATCTACATATAACTGCCTGATTAGCATTTGTTACATCAATAGCAATATGTTTTATGAAAAAGTATAGGAACTAATTTGACATTATAACTGGTTATTAATGTAAAAGATAAACGAGTATAAAAACATTGATATGAATTGGGAATTAATTAGTTATCTTTCAATGCTTAAACAATTCTGTACCGAACGTAGAAAGACATGAATCACCTCTCCAAGGATTGGCAGAAAGACCAAATATTTTTTATAACTATTTACATTTAAAGGCACTTTTATAACTAATTATGTTTTAAAAGCCCATTTTGAGAGTTGAAAGAAACAGTATTGCCTGAACTCATCTAAAACAGAATTTCAACTTTGATTAAATCCTGAAGGAACTAAAGGGTTTCAGGGCCACAGTAAAAGAAATCATTAAAACTCTAACACATATTCTGTTTCCCACCACAACAATAAATGCAATTACAGCCCTGCTGCCTATGCAGATTTCTTATTCATGAGCTGAGGATGTTAGCAAGACCACCCCAAGAAAATAGTGAGAGGCATCTGAAAGATGATGGTGGCTGACATTTGAATCTAGCAAACCTTGGGAAGACATGCGCTGCTTACCTCCTTCAAGTAGCTTATGGAAAGAGTACTGAGAGCAAACAACAAAGTTCTCATTACAGCCCCCATCTCAGCTTAGGCTTCATCTTGCTTTGACAAGCAAAAATTCATCAGCAACCAAAGAGCTGAGAAAAAACACAAGAGGCTACAACAGCCTCAGGTACCAGAAGCCTTCCAGTCATGCATTGTCTCTGCCACATCAAAACTTCACCTAGTCTTTACCATCACTGGTGAGATGGAGTTTGCAAATGCAATGCTGAGGGACCAGCTTTAATTTTTCCTTATAAATAATTATTATACTACTTTAATATGCTGTTAATGCAAGTTGCTAACAGCTTCTCCAGTCACACACTAGATTGCTTAGGCTATGCCTTTCTGATAAAGAGGGAAATAACCAGATTTAATTAGAATTTAAAATTCTTTATAATCTTTAGTTCGCTTATCTCAAGACTACCCCTTGAAAGGCTTTTAAGTAGCCAAGTTAAGAAAGTCTTCAGTTTCATTAGATGTTGTTAAAGGCACGTACCTATTCTTCTTCATAAAATTCTTGCTTAGATTTGCCACAATAAACCAAACAAAATCACCAATATTTACACAAAATTCCTTTGCCCATCTGTTAACTACTTTGGTTTCAATTCACCTAGAGAAGAGTGTCTTTTCCATGTCAGACCCATTTTAAGACATAATCTCTGTTGGGAATTCTTTAAAGAGAGATATACAGAACGAATATAACTCAAGTTACCATTGTTTACTGCTTGCTTGTGTTTCATTTTTATTTTTTTATCTTCTTTTCCTTGATAATCATAGTTAATAATTGTGATTATATAATTACTAGTTAATAATTGTTTCATGGAAAAATAATATGTGCGACTGAAACAGTGGGTCTTCTGTTCATTAACTGGCATTAACAGAAACACTGAGACAATGAACACAGACATGTATAGGCACAATTATTAAGACCTAACCATTTTTGCCCTTCTAGGCTATACATTTCTAGTACTTTAGGGAATACAGTTATCTAGCACCCAGCAATTTAAAACAGTCCTTTCTAATTCACACTACTTACAATACGCAGAGTTTACATACATTACCTGGAATTTACCCCATTTAGATAAAATCATAGGGCGCCTCCAGCCGAGCACACACATGCGTATCCCTGTTGATGAATAGCAGTGACACACAGTTGTGCCGCTGCTACTTCTCCCCAGGAATGCCCATGCGTGCATGCACCATCACGCGGCAAGTTGTCCCGGGTGGGGTAGGAGAGGCTGGTCCCAGCAATCTTACCTGAGGTCCTGGGGGCCTCCTGGGGCTCCAGCACTGGCAATCAGGGCATACAGAGTCTGGCTGGCAGCTGGAGTATGGTTCTTGCTGGCCAGCCTCCAGTTTGGGACAGCGCGTGCTGCCTCCTCATGTGCTGCCCTGCTTTCTTCTGCGGTAGGTTTTTTTGATGCCAGGATCTCCTGTTGTCAAAAAACCCACCATGCTGCAAATCAGCAGCACAGCGAATGCCTGCATGTGCAGCATGTGCCACAGATTTGTGGTGCCACAGACAGGTCTGCAGTGCTACAAACCTTTACTCAGGATGAGAAAAACCTTCTGCTGTGAGCAGTCCCATTGATTTCAGGATTTACTAAGCCTATTCATTAATAGTACTCCTTGCCGTAAGCGTTCTCTCTAGGTATAAGGCATGCAGTTGATGTGTCATGCCAAGGCCCCCAGTCAATTGCTGCAGAGCAAGAAAATATGGTCTGGGGAAGGTGAGGAACACAAGAGGGCCAAGCGACCAAATATCAGACAAAGTCTAAAAAGACTCTTGAATGTAAAGTCCTAAAAAATATGTTGTCAATCTATAAAGGACAAGAAAGTCTTTCTTATACAACTACCATAACCATGTCTGAAAGGGTCATTTAATTTGATTCAAGCAGATGGTGAAAGCAAGGAAAAAAGCAAATTACCTGAAGTAAGCATGAGATGGAGTCTCCTAAATATTACCCCAAATCACTTTTTTTTGTAAACGATTGCTTTAATTTACATGGCAAAGCAACAGTAAACCTTCATAAAATTAAAAACAATACTTTATTAATAACATGAACAAAAATGGGAAAAGTTCGGTAGCTAGCAGCTATCCAGAGTTGCACAAGTAGCACTAAAATAATTAAAACCACTTGTGTTTCAATAATAAAAAATACATGTCATGACCCTAAGCAGCAAAACAACATTAAAATCCATTTGGTATGTAAATTCACTTGAATGATAACAAGCCAAATACCACGAGAAAGCAGGAAAGAAGAAAAATATTTACTACATAAATTATGAAAGGAAAAATCAAAGAAGGAAAAAAAAACAGTTGTGTGTCTACTCATTATTTTAGTTTAATTTCATCTAACTTTGTGAAAAGCCCTATGGGCTAGTGACATTGATTTCTTGCTTTTGCTGTTTTACTAATTCCTAATGGAGAATTAAAAAAGAATTTCAATCAGAAATGGGAATCATGGGACAGAAAATTGAAAAAAACTGCAGGATACTAAAAAATCTAAAGAAGGGAATGTGTCATCTAAATGAATTTATATAAAGAGGAAAAGTAGCAGTATCATTACCACAACCCTGGTTCATTTTAGCACCAGTGAGGCAGAAAGAAAATAATATAGAGAAACTCAAATGTTTTTCAAAAGGACCAAATGGAAGTTATCCCATGGTATCAGAAAAGATGACAAACGACATTTTTGGACTCCTGGCTGATATTATAGAGTGCCCAATAAGTTCCAGGTAGACTACAGAAACTGGTAAACATGGCATCAAATTATGAAATGGCTTTAAATAATATTTTAGTGTGAAATTAACACCGAATACATCTGGTAAGGTGGCAGCATACCTCAGCTACTGTACATAGGACCTCATTTGATAAAGTGTACAATGTCAGACCATCAAAACAAACACAGTCTTTTAGATGGATTCCTGGTAGAAAAGGCAGTTTTTTATACATAGAACCATAGACTCATAGAAAATGAGGGTTGGAAGGGACCTCAGGAGGTCACATCTAGTCCAAACTCCTGCTCAAAGCAGGACCATCACCACCCAGATCATCCCATCCAAGGCTTTGTCTTGCCTAGTCTTAAAAACCTCCAAGGATAGAGATTTCACAATCTCTCTGGATAGCCTTTTCCAGTGCTTTACTAAACTTCCTAGTAAGAAAGTTTTTCCTAATATCTAACCTAAACTTCCCGTGCTGCAATTTGAGCCCATTGCTCGTTGTTCTGTTATCTGCCACCACTGAGAACAGTCCAGCTCCATCCTCTTTTGAACCTCCCTTCAAGTAGTTGAAGGCTGGTATTAAATCCCCCCTCAGTCTTCTCTTCTCCAGATTAAATGCATCCAGTTCCCTCAGCCTCTCCTCAGAAGTCATGTGCCCCAGCCCCTTAACTATTTTCGTTGCCCTCCACTAGACTCTCCAATTTGTCCATGTCCTTTCTGTAGTGGGGGGCTCAAAACTGGACACAGTGCTCCAGATGTGGCCTCACCAGTGCTGAACAGCAACACTCCTACTAATGCAGCCCAGGATGCCATTAGCTTTCTTGGCAACAAGGGCACACTGCAGGCTCATCTTCAGCTTATTGTTCACTGTCACCCCCAGGTCCTTTTCTGCAGAGCTGCTGCCCAGCCAGTCAGCCCCCAGCTTTTGTGGGATTCTTCCAACCTAAGTGCAGGACTTTGCTCTTGTCCTTGTTGAACCTCGTGAGATTCATTTTGGCCCAATCCCCCAATTTGTTTAGTTCTCTATGAATACTAGCCCCAACCTCTAGCATGTCTACTACTCCCCCCAGCGTGATGTCATCTGCAAACTTGCTGAGGGTACACTGTATGCCATCTTGCAGGTCTTGATGAATATCTTGATGAAGATAACAAATGATGATAACGGTGAACAAAACTGGCCCCAGGGCCAACCCGTGGGGTACTCCAGTTGATACTGGTTGCCAACTAGACACTGAACCATCGATTACTGTCCTTTGAGCCTGACAATTCAGCTAGTTTTCAATCTACCTTACAGACCATTCATCCAGCCCATACTTCCTTAGCTTGCTTGTAAGAATTATGTGACAGACCATATCAAGAGCCTTGCTGAAGTCAAGGTATATCATGTTCACAGCTCTCCTTGCATCCACAGAGCCAGACATCTTATCATAGAAGGCAATCAGGTTGGTCAGGCATGACTTGCTCTTGGTGAATCCATGCTGACTTTTCCTAGTGCTTGGAAATATAAAGTGCATTTCCAAGTGCTTGGAAATGGATTCCTTGAGGACTTGCTCTGTGATTTTTCCAGGGACTGAGGTGAAGTTGATTGGTCTGTAGTTCCCCAGATCCTCCTTCTTCCCCTTTCTTAAAGGGCGCTACCATATTTGCCCTTTTCCAATCACCTGGGACCCCTCCTGATCACCATGAGCTTTCAAAGATAATGGCCAGAGGCTCTGCAATTACATCAGTCAACTTCCTGAACACTCTTGGGTGTATTGTACCTGGCCCCATGGACTTGTACACATCTAGTTTTCCTAAACAGTCCCTAACCTATTCTTTTGCCACTGCTGGCTGTTCACCTTCTCCCCAGACTGTGCTGCCAGGTGCAGTAGTTCGGGAGCTGACCTTGCCGGTGAAGGGTGAGGTGAAAAAGGCATTGAGCACTTCAGCCTCTTCTACATCATCACATAGTAGTTATAAGTACAAGCGAGACTTTCTTGAACAAGTGGATAATGAAATTATTAGCAATAGTAATGATGATGCTGATTATAACGATCAGGACCTCTTTGTGCTAGGCACTGCACATCCATACATAACAGAATATCACTGCTCCAAATAATTTACTTTCTAAAGAGGCAAGGCAGACAATAAGTGGAGGAAGGAAGGGGGAACAAGAAGTGTAGTGAAGCAAGCTGAACTGTCCAACTCTGGTCAGAGACAGAATTAGAAACAGAACCCAAGCCTCCTGAACCCCAGTCCAGTGCTCTTTATTTTAGACCATAGAATCAGAGAAAGTTAAGTTTGCAAGGGACCTCAACCCCCTGCTCAGAGCAGGACCACCCCCAAGTATATCATCCCAGCCAAATAAACAAAATCATGGTGGTTCCCACAGTCCTCCTAGCAGCAGTCTCCATATGTTGGGTCTGTCCAACTTCCTGGCCTTCCAACCACATGCACCTCACAGGCTGTCCAGCACCCTCTATCCTTTCCCAGGGCTGCACACAGTCCAGTTTCCCCCCGTCTTCCAGCTACATGGGCAGTCTCCCCTCAGCACAGGTAGCCGAGGTCCCCCTGCAGGGGAAGAAGCACCTGTATGCATGCCAGTGCCCCCCAACCACAGCACACACAGTGCAGGCAGTCCAGCTCCTTTCCCGTCCCAGATGTGCAGGCTGTCGTCGTATTCTCCCCTCTCCCCACCCCTCCCAGTGCAGGCAGCTTGGATTTCCTGTGCAATGTGTGCAGCACCCCCTGTTTCTCTCCCTACCTGCACATAGGTTAGGCTAGATATCAGGAGGTGCTACTTCACGGTCAGGGCGGCTAGGGTCTGGAACCAACTTCCAAGGGAAGTGGTGCTGGCTCCTACCCTGGGGGTTTTTACGAGGAGTTTAGATGTACACCTTGCTGGGGTCGTTTGACCCCAGTACTCTTTCCTGCCATGGCAGGGGGTTGGACTAGATGATCTTCTCAGGTCCCTTCTGACCCTAGAAACTATGAAACTATGAAACATATTACCCCCTGCAGCGTGGGCAAGCTTCCTTCTTTGCTGTGCCTGCAGCTGAGGCACTCCACCCCCCTTCCAGTTTCCAAAGCAGGAGCCACTGGGGATGGTGGCTGGGCAATAGCCCACAAGCCACATGCTAACCCTTTGGGGGCTACATGCAGGCTGTGGGCTACCACTCAGACGGCCCTATTATAAGTGGAAATGCTAAATGTAGCTCCATTCCACTCTTCCTCTTTCATATTCTCCAGGACAGCTCACTGCCTTTGATTTGGCAGCTTCTACTTCTGGACCTGTATGGGCGGACTAAGTAACGTGCCCCCATCTGATTTCCTGAGATTCTGAGAATTGTCAGTTCCCCTTAAAATCAAAGTGTCTGAACTTGAAGTCAGTGGTAAAACTTGTATGAAATTCAGTGAATACAATGTCAGGCCCACTGAGACATTTCAGTTTGAACTATCTCAAGCACTACTTCTCCCACTGTCTCAGAATCTGGTTGGAAAAGTTAAGCGCAACAGAAGGTCGAACTCTTTGATGATAAACATCTCAAGAAACAGAAATTTGTACTATGACATCCAAACCAAAGGAAATAAAACAACACATGGTAAAACAATAGTGGTTATTATCAAAAATAGCACAAGACTTGATTATGGACCCCAGAGACTGAGTTGTAACCTGCCTGTGAGTGAGGTTGGCTGTAATGGTAACAAGGAGAACGACAAAGAGGATAGAGTCAGAAATTTTCCAAGGACTGAAGGACTGAAAAACATAAAACGATAGCCAACAGAAATGTAAAGCAATACACTGGTCTCTGAAAGAGGAAACGCACGTCAAAAATAAATGGAATTGAACTTGACCGCAAAGAAGATTTTGAAAATAACCCTGGAGTAATAGTGGAATTTGCTCTTAAAAATGTCACGACAATGTTAGGGAACATTTAAATAGCAAACTGGGCAGAAGGCTAGAGAGTCTGAGCACTAATGTCAACATGAGAATGAAAACATTACAAAAAATAAAATTAAGAAGTCCTAAAGTAATGTTAACAACTGGATTTAAAATACATCAAGTGCACAGTTAAAGATGCCACTCCTGTCCTCAACTAATTTCCATGACAATTTTTTCAATTCATTACTATTTGGAATGGTTAAGATATTAAATTCTAATGAAGTGAGGTTTATAGTGGGAACACTGATGGGCATCTCATCTGGATGACTTAATAGCTCTTTTCAATCTCTAATTTCTATGAGAGAAGCTGTATCACGCATCACTTTAATAACAAGACAAGATGTACCAATGAGACACTGTCCCTTCCCTCTGTCTATTAAGTCCTAGTCTTGTTTCTGCTCTGAAAAAAACCATGAAACACTACTGTCTAAAATAAGCCATGCAGGAGAACAAAGCTGCTTTCAGGATTCAAGAGAGAAATCTATAAAAATCAGTTCAAGAAGCTTAATTTATGTAGCTGAGAAAATAAATGGAAAAAAAATCAAGTTCATGAAAAGAAATCTTTAATAGCAAGTATGAAGCCAGTGGAAGGCACTACCAGATGACACCATCAAGGACATTCAACTTTAAAGATAAATAATACTGGGGCAAACATAAAATCACTTATTAAGTCAGAGAAGTGTAGCTGCATTGAAAGAAGGATGTAAAACCTCAGTCACGCCTACAGTCTCCTCTGGCATCCCCATTCTACCACATGTTAGAAAGATGTAACTTGTGGGTTCTTCTTTAGCCAGAAATCAAAGTTTGACTTTAAAAAGCAGCTATTAGTTGCTTCTGAAAAAATTTTAACTTTCAGTCGGGAATTAATAGCTATAATTTAAGGAAATGCCCATTACTAATTTCATGGCTATCCATTTACAGTGAAAAAAGAACTATACATGATGATGTATAAGTTTGCAACTACTAATGTGCTGCATGCCGAGGATGTGGTAGGCACCTCATATCAGGGTACCTTCAATATTTACTTAGCTACAAAAGTTGCTCTGAGCTTGGACATGCTACATAATACAAACTATAGGAACTTTTCAGGTGATGGTTATCTTTACAAAACACAGACTTTTCCATGCGTTAAACCACAGGAATCCCTCCATGCTTTTCCATTAATATAATTTATTGATTGGAACAGTTCTCAAAAACGTGCCTGTAAAGCTGACAGGCCCTTACTTACTCTCTCAATGACCTACCCCTAAGGAAAACTTTCTCAGTGTCCAAAGAAAATACATTTTTTCTCTCAGAAACATACTGGGCTCTGTAAATCAAGTCAGGTAACTTGCTCCTCTTACCTTTAATTATAATAATTTAGTTAATTGCATTACAGGTCACCCAGAGGCCTGAGGTGATAGTGGGACTCTAAGCATCCTTGAGCTAGACACTATAGAAATACTTCAATAGCAGTCTCTGCCCTAATAATTCACAACCTAAAAAAAGGAAACAGAAAAAGTCTGTAAAGGAAAAGAGACACTGAGAAGTAGCATGACTTTCCCAAGATCATACAGCAAGTCAAGTCTCTTTGGTCCCTGCTCAATGATTTATCCATTGGATGGCTAAGCAACACCAGTAATGAAGAATTTTAAATTAAAAATGTGATTGATGATTTTCTTGCTGCATTAGGCAAAATAAAATCTATCCCTCCTCCCCTGTTCACAGCAGTTAGAGATGTGGAACCAACATAAGAGCAAAACCTTGGTACGATCACATTCCACTCAGGATATATAGGAGCAAGAATTACAGGGGGCTTTTTCTGGATTACTTTCCTGACACTACCAGAGAGTACCACGTCCAGCCTTTTCTCCATCTCTTTCCAGTGTCACCTGATGGTAGAACTGTAAGCATCATTAGTTGTGGCTTTGTGTTATTTAGTAGGTTTTTGGGACGTTTTCTGCACTTTTTTCTGAAGCATCTTTTGCTGGCCACAAACAAAAGTCATCCTTGGAGTGGGATCCAGGATCCTGTTCCAGGATATGTCTCGGCACAGCTGATCCACTTCATTGGGTGTCACAGATGTCACCTGTTGTCTGAGCTGGGGCGCAGCAGCACGATATATTCTCCTGGGGAGTCCCCTGTCTGGGATGAGCCTCTGCAAATGGGGAAACCCAGGCAAGCACTCCTGGGATTTCAGGGGCCCAATCCTGCAGGAAAATTCCTGGGGGCACAGAATCAGACCCCTGAACTCCCAGGGCCACAGTCCCATGGTGGCTTGAGAGTGTGGTAGCTCCAGGCTGACCGCACTCCCCCACCATAAAGCAAACAGACATCTGCTGCCAAAAAGCAGCAAATTTTTATCACCTATTGTTGTATGCACAATTTGGGGCATTTGCAGTGTAACAAGGGGCATGGGTGTTTGTTTGCTTGGGCTTTGTAACCACCATAAACAGTTTTATGGCGGTATGAAGGTGATGACTCTTTCCAGCCTTTCAGAAAGAGGATGGCAGATGTTATGGACTATGCCTCTGCTCTGCTATAGCACTATTTCTAAGAGAACATCCTTGGATAACTGAAGAGCAAAGGTATTTTACAAGACAATAGGAATGAAGCCAGGGAATGCCAAAGTAAGTTAAGAAGAGTGACTGCTGATGACAAACATGGAGAAACATGAAGAGGAGAAATGTGAGATGATGAGCTTAATGGTGTCACTCTGGAATGGATTAGAAAAACAGCCAGAGCATAAATGATCAGGAATGTTAAAAGAGAAAAATTAGAGGAGATATGAACATAAGGCTCCCTCCCTGCCACAGTCCACCACCCACGATGGCTTTGTTGTACTTGAATGCATCCAAAGGGACAGGACATGGAGATTCCCTTTGTACCAGCCTACAGAGTTTCTCCATTGCCAGCTGGTACAAAATGCATTCTGCCATAAGCCACTCCCCCACATCCCATATTTCGAGGTGGATACACTTTACAGCAAAGCCAGCCCAAGGAGTGAATAAACAGATGTTGCTTCAAAATGAGTCCTGTGTCTGGTAACATAAAATATCAGCTCCAGTAGCCTAACAGTAAAGCATTCACTTCATTCTCTGATCATTTTAGAGGAGTATTAGTGCAAGAGGCATGATTACAGAAAACTCTAAATACTATAGAAAGCTGCAGGACATGTATGAGACCACAGGCTACTGCGAGAACATGCAACTCATCCTCTACTCTTTACCCTGCTTCCTATGCAATAGTTCAGGGCTGAGCAAAATCCGGCCCAGGGGCTGAATCCGGCCCGCCAACTGACTGGATCTAACTTGCAGGGCGATTCATTGGATCTGGCTTGCAGCTGTCCCCGCGGCACTCCACATGGGGCCGAGCCCTACCTGGGGCAGCCAGCACTGTGCTCCTGCCCACACCTGCCAGCCCCTGTCCCTGTTCGGTCCTGACCAGTGCACGCAGCATCCAGCAGGGCTGCTCCTGGTGCGGCTGCAGTTGCCTGTGTGCTGGTTAGCTTCCCTCACCTCCAGCAGCAGCGCCTCCTCCTGCCCCTGCTGTGCAGCTCTGGGCAGGGAGGAAGCTTCAGCTGGGTGACTCCTGCCCCAATGCGTGGGGCTCCGGCTGCCTTTCACCCGCTCTGCCTGTCTGGTGTGAGTGGACGAAGTGGGTGGAAGGCAGCTGGGAGCTGGAGCCAGGGCTCTGGAGCTGCCTGGTCAAAGCTTCCTGCCTGCCGGGAGCAGC
>NW_017729028.1:26755792-26757173 GCF_001723915.1 Gavialis gangeticus | reverse complement strand
TCCTGCCCCTGCTGTGCAGCTCTGGGCAGGGAGGAAGCTTCAGCTGGGTGACTCCTGCCCCAATGCGTGGGGCTCCGGCTGCCTTTCACCCGCTCTGCCTGTCTGGTGTGAGTGGACGAAGTGGGTGGAAGGCAGCTGGGAGCTGGAGCCAGGGCTCTGGAGCTGCCTGGTCAAAGCTTCCTGCCTGCCAGGAGCAGCGCAGCAGGGGCAAGAGCAGGATGAAGAGCTGCCGCTGGAGGCGAGAGAAGCTGAGCAGCACCCGGGCAGCTGCAGCCACACCAGGAGCAGCCACACCGGTAAGCTCTGAGCGTGGGCCGGGTCAGCAGGTGTGGGCAGGAGCATGGCATGGGCTGCCCTAGGCAGGATGGAGTGGGGCTAGCCCCATGCAGAGCACCATGGGGGCAGCCATGGACTGCACCACCTGGACAAGCTCTGCTGTATGCGCCCCCTGCCTCCTCTTGCATCCTCTCAGCTCCAGCTGGCTCCTGAGACCTAGCGCCCAGGCAGCTCGCCACCACCCCCACTGAGCAGGGGCATGCAGGGAGTGGACTGCAGCTCTGCCCCAGGTCCTGGCCCTTAGTGTCCCTGCCCACATTGCTGGGGCTCTGCCCTGACCCCAGCCCCATGATCCCGGGGTCTCCATGGAGAGTGGCTGAGAGTCACGCAGGCAGGACATGTGGCTGGGCAGGGAGCTGCCTCTGGGGCCGGGTCTGGGATCTTGGGCAGTAACAGCACAGGGCCAGGGTTGGGGCAGAGCCATGATCTACTCCCTGTACACCCCTGCCTGCAGAACCTGTGCCCACTGCAGCTCTGCCCTGGTCTCCGGCACTGTGCTTAGACCGCCCCACGAACTTGCCCCATGATCCCAGTCTTTCCTGCCCAACCTGCTGTGAACACCACTCCCCACTTGCCCGCCCGTGGTCCCATCCCACAAGGGGAGTTTTGGTGAGTTGTTGCACAAGGGAACGCGGGGCGGGCAGTGCTGACCCAGCCTGCTACAACTCAGCAAAACTCCCTGTGTGGCCCCTAGGCTCAAACAGTTGCCCACCTCTGCAACAGTTAGTATCAAATCAAGTTCAAAATCTCAGCCCTTACCTTCAAGGTGCTCTGCAGCCTGGGCTCAGGATCTCTAACACAGTCTAAAGGTCTGGGATGAAGATACCAACATTACTTTGGCACCATGACACTCTCCATGCTAAGGAAGCAGGTCCAAGACCATAGAAAGAATTTCTCCAGAGCAAGGGACCACCAGGAACCTCACCACCTTCCATCCCAGGAATAAGGCACGTCTCTTTGACTTTATTCCTCTTTCATGCACCAATGCTCACTTTCAAACAAACAAACAAGGACCTAGACTCTTCAAAGCACACGCTTCTCACAT
>NW_017729028.1:26743465-26750792 GCF_001723915.1 Gavialis gangeticus | reverse complement strand
ATGCTAAGGAAGCAGGTCCAAGACCATAGAAAGAATTTCTCCAGAGCAAGGGACCACCAGGAACCTCACCACCTTCCATCCCAGGAATAAGGCACGTCTCTTTGACTTTATTCCTCTTTCATGCACCAATGCTCACTTTCAAACAAACAAACAAGGACCTAGACTCTTCAAAGCACACGCTTCTCACGTTGGGGAGAAGATGAAAGACGAGGCAAGTGTTGAATATTAGTGCCACTGCTTACTTCTCTGGTAAAAGACACTCCGATATTACTGCACTCATCACTGAGTGCATGATCTGCACTCAATGATGAGTGCAGATCAGAACCTGCCTGGATAAAAAGAGAGCAGTCTGATTTAGGCATCATGATCAGGAGATGCAAGACCTAAAATCTCTGAGATGAGACTATATGGACAGGATCCATGGGCAGTAAAAAGATAAAACATATGCACATGGATTATGAATACATATTTAGCCTACTGTGTGTCAGGTTTTATTTGCTTAACTTTGAAATACAGGGTGTTCTGCTTTCCGGCATTCTTGGAATTTCTTAATGGTATTCTGAATAGATTCTGTCAAGTCTCGTCACATATGTTTTTGTTCTTCATTTAGCATTAAGGCAAGAGGGGAAGTCTGCTTTATAAGTAGAGGGGTTTTTTTTTTGATGTTTTTCACAGATTCATAGATTATAAAGCCAGAAGGGACTATCTGTAATAATCTAGTCTGACTGTCTGCATAACACATCATAGAACTTCCCTGAACTAATTCCTTTTGAACTACAATAAATCTTTTAGGAAAACATCCAATCTCTTTCAAAATTGCCAGTGATGGAGATTCCATCACAACCCTTCGCAGCTTGTCCTCATGGTCAAGTACGTTCACTGTTGTATTTACTTCATTTCTAGTCTGAATATGCCTATCTTCAACTTCCAGCCTTTGGATCTCATTCTGCCTTTGTTTTGCAGCCCTACATTTTTGTTACACTAGGGTAAGTGTGAACCACTTACAGTACACAAGGCAGGCAACAAATATGCATCCTCTTTCCAAGTGCATCTGCAGGGGCCACTACAAATCTCAGCAAACAGGACTATGTGCCAGCCACCTGCATGGCACAAGCAAGCTAGTAATTGCCTCCAAAGACTCCATGCCAACCAGCCAGCCACCTCAAACTACAGGCACATCTATACTGCTACAGAAGAGCTGAGAAGTGAAGCTTATTAATATGTGCCCAGCCTGGACCTCACCAAACCAGTGACAGCACTTCTGGTTATGGTTTATGAAGTAGATGGGTTGCATCTTAGTACAGTGCTCCCTTATACTGTTCTGGACTTCTGCGACAATGCAGAAATGGCCTAATGGATAGCTACACTGTAGAAATACCTATATTAGCTAGCTCAGGTCTGGGTGGCAGCCTTGGCACAGCATCACATGGTCCGTATTCCAATTCTCTGCCATTCTTCAGCAGGGAACCTGAATAAGATGTGACAGAAAGACTCCTGTGCCTAGATATGCTGGTGCAGTGGGATGCATCAGCTCCTTTAACACACGAGGTGCCCCTCCTAAGACGCTCTCTGAAAATGAACGGGAATGCTTGAGCGCTTGCAGAACTGGACCCTAAATAGCTATGTCTAGGGACCTACCAAATTTAGGGAGGGAGTGGGGCACGCTGTGGCTCCTTAAATCGTGCAGGTTCCCCCGCACCCCTCCACTCCCCAGCTGATTGGTGGAGGGGCCCCACTTGCTCCTGATCAGCTGGGAGGCGAAAACGGAGGTTTTAAATACGGCGCCACTTTTGCCTCCCATTGCTGATTGGCTGAGGGTCCCCGGACAGCCCTGCTGTTTGCTGCTGACTGGCGGGGAGGCATAAATGGTGCTATGTTTAAAACCACGGTTTTAGCTTCCCTGCTGATTAGAAGGGAGCGGCGGGGGTCTCCGCTAACAGCACCGAGGAGGGGGCAAGGTGCGCGTGGGGGAACGTGCAAGATAAAAGGAGCTGCCGTGCACTCTACTTCTGCCATGAATTCAGTAGGTTCCTAGCTATGTCTTGTACAAAACCACAGCTGAGACTAGACTCTGGGTTCAGCCCAAATGAGTGTCGTGTCCATTGATGTAAAAAGCTGCTATGTTAACTTTGCCTTTACCCAGTGTTTACTTTTGAGTGATAACTATTCTACTCCGTGTCGTTCAAACTAATCCTTCTCTATACATGCAGTTAAGCTTTCATGCACCTTTCTTTGTTTTTTCTCAGCCTGTATTCCATTATAGTTTCAGGATTAAAAAAATGAACTGAAAGGCTTTTTACCTGCCAAGACCAGAGTTCAGGTTGCTTTATTTCCTCAGCAACCATTGATGAATTACTAACACCTGAAAACAAAGCCGGAGCTGCAGTCTCTATGCAGCTATAGGCAATAGTGATTCATCAGCAACTGCAGAAGAAAGAAAGACATAACTTTGAAGTCAGTATTTGACAAATAAAGGAGAACCTGATGTTTAAATATTATGCCTTAAAATGTATTTGGAAAGTGGAAGTCTATACAAGTAGCCTGCTAATGACTAGGAACTGTAAGGTGTTATTAAGAAAGTTATTTACTCAAACACATTTCACTGCACCGTTAAAGGCGCTGGCTGGCTGACTGCAGCACAGTTGTTTCTCTTTGTGGGTGTGTTAGTTTGTACATCTCCCTCTTATTGTGATTCCTGCCGAATGTCGAGGCATGCATATAAACTTCTGGCACACAATTTGCTCTAACTAAATTTTCCAGTCACGTGTAGGTGCAAAAGCAGCTTTGTTTCATGTTCAAATTCTCATTTCTGTCCTCTGCTTGTCTCCGCCACATCTGTGTTTGTTGTGTGGCCGATGGCTATGGCATGCTTTCTTAGCTAGAATCTAATAACTATTGTGTGATCTGACTGGCTCTTAAAGGTGACCTGCCAATCCAGTTGCCACAATTTGTCATGTATTTTAAACCGCCGCGTGCCATATGCCCCAGCAGCCAAGCAAGAGGGATGGAGGGAGTTCTTAGTTTAAAATTCACCCTCTTCTTAAGCTCCCTGATATCACAGACCTGCTATACAGATGGCTGGCTCTTTCTGCAGCATGCCCCAGAGTAAAGAAGAGTGAAGCTTGAAAGTAAACAGCTACAAAACTTTAAAAAGCAGAAGTTTACTATTTAAGTTTTCAACTCATGTTATATGCTTCAGTGTTGACAGTTAACTTGCATTTAAAACAACCCTATGCAACAGAGCTGTCAGCCTGAGATGTACTGGAGCCACACAGACCCTTTAAAAATCTTTCCTGGCTAAAGGGACCCCAGTCAGGCAGAAAAGACCCCTGCCTCTGGGCTAGGAGTTTGAGGGATGCACAGAGCTTGCTCTGGAAGTTTCCTAAGGTACTGCATTTTCTTACTTACCACATGTCCTGCAAATAAGACTTACACCTTGTTTTTGGAAGACTGATTGTAGGAAAAATAAAGACTTTCCAGAGTCATGGTGGAGAGAGATGACTGCATGCAGGAGCTCAGCTCACCTTCTGCTGGCTCAATGGCTCTTCAGACTAAGCTACAGTGTTAATCTTTTCACAACCATGGCTGGATTGATCAGCAAAAAGCTACTGACAATCCACAGCTGCTGCCATAGGGACTTTAGTCCTGCTGTTTGCTATCCCAGAGAGAAGCAACAGCT
Source organism: Gavialis gangeticus (assembly GCF_001723915.1). Taxonomy (NCBI): domain Eukaryota; kingdom Metazoa; phylum Chordata; order Crocodylia; family Gavialidae; genus Gavialis; species Gavialis gangeticus. The sequence continues at coordinate 26,747,113 of NW_017729028.1, read as the reverse complement.
ATTTTGGCAGCCATTACAGCACAGTGTCTCCATGCTTCTCTTCCTCCATGCCCCTAGTGCAGAAAACTCCGTCTTTCCACTTAAGACACAAACTCTAATTTGAGGTGGGGGAGAAGAGGGGGGACTAATCGTTGGAGAAAAGGTATGTGGTATGTGAATAAATACCATAATTGCCAAAAACAATAATCAATTGGGTGAAGCTTGACATGCCACTAGGGAAAGAACAGCCTCGACCACGCTCCCGAGAGAGAGGCAGCCTTATGGGAAGCCTCTGAACTACGCCTACCAGATCAAGCTTCGTGCAGTTGTTACCAAAGGAGACATACCCACGCAAGAGCAGCCTTGGCACAATATTTTGGAGCACCTACGGATGTGCAGCAGAAGTTCCTTGCTACTGGAAAGGACCTTTGTCTATTATGTTATTTAAGTTCAATTGATCTTTGCAGTGAGCCAAAATCTAAATGAAGCCTAACAATGGAAACCTCAAAAAGAGTAGTTGTGTTGACAGCATAGCCATTAAAAGCTGAATAAGAAGCATTCAAGTGTTTATTCATTTCTGTATATTGAAAAACACATCAACAACATCCACTACAAATCACACTGGCTGCATTAATTATTAATTATAGGATTTCACCTCTCCATTTCTCGTTGTGAAAACAGTTTGATGAAATAACCTTTTGTGAGCAATCAACAGCAATAACATTATCTAGACAGGCCATAAACAACAGAAAAAAAAAATCCAGAATGAAACGGGTCACATCTACAAGCATGTACAAAGGGAAAAATAAAACCACAAACCTACCCTACAATCAAAGAACGTGGACAGTGATACACCAAGACAACAACACCAAAGCAGAGTTAAATCCTAAAAAAAATACAAATACCTCAGATAACCTGCATGCCAAGTCTTATCTCATCAATATACTACAGGTGGCCTGATCTTCCCATCCCAACAATAAAGGGTTTAATAAAAAACAGTACTGACAGGTAGCATTGGTATTTATTGAATATAATGAGAGAGGGCCAGTTAGATCAGCTGTTATTCACCTTGATTATTGTATCCCTTCATCTTATCTATGAGACTATCATGTTTAAAAAGGGAAAGATACACCACTCAAAAAGTATCTTCTGTTGCCAAACCTAAAGAGAAGAAACTTCCCTGAAAAAAATCCAGCTGTCTGTTAAGGATCTTCTTTTTTTTAGTTTTAACAGTATAGTGTTCATCAAACATAGACAACAATAAATGTCTGGTGCTTTTTATGATATTTTCCAACTTTTAATTTATTTTAGAATTTTTGTTTGTTACCTTTTCAGCTAACCTACTGCAAAAGTGAAGCGCTGCTAGTCGACAGTGGAATCAGACTTAAGGTAATTGTCTCAGATTTTCCTGTCACTCTTCTGTTCATTAAGCAAGTATGTTTCTGAGAATAAATACAACCCAAAGATGAAACAGCATATTGCTCCCTGTACTCCAATTATATTCTGGAGCACTGGTGTTCCACACAGTGTGGACTATACAACACAGTAAGAGCTCTGCCCAGCAAACACTTTAAAATATTTATGAAACACAGGGTTGTGCTAGACTAACACTGTTCCTGGTACAGTCCAGTGGAGTGACAAATGAGAGTCAAATAATGTCATCTGTTCCAGCTGATCTATGAATGCAGGAAACACAAACTAAGCAGGTAAAGGAAAACCAAAAGGTTTTGTTTGCTTTGTGGGTTTTGTTTTCCTCCAGATTTATTCAATGTAAACCCTAAGCAACCGTTTGCCTTAATTAAGGCTGCAAGAAAAAAAAACAGCCAACCCAATTCCCTTAGTCATATACCAACTAAAAACAATTAAAGGTGGTAATAAGTGATTACTACGCAGTAACAATGTTCTTTGAAAAGTGTAGCATCACAAGCAAAGACATCAACAGGTAATACAGGGGAACTAAAATGTTCCTAAAAGCCTCATTGTGCTGAAAAAGTAATGGAGGGAAAACAAAACCCCCCAAAAACAATTGAACTTTTGGCTTTCCCAGTTGGCAGGTATTTTAGAATCTCAATGGCCCTGAAAAGTTACTACAGTATAAAATTGCTGTAATTTAAAAGACTTCTAATTAAAAAGCTATAACATTTACATTTGCGTCCCTCCCCCACTTCCTTGCTTTAAATGTCTGCCTCCACAGTACAATAAAATGAACCAGGAAAAAATAAGTCCAAATAATTGAAGAAATTATATTAGGTAAAGGATTAAGAATATCCGACTGAAAGATGCTAATCTATATTGGAAAATGCATACAGGTCTGGATTTTCTCACGACAACCGGTAAGTATCTATGCAGCCACTGGAACCCGTCATTTTCTGTGAACCTACCATATAATTTCTTTTTAGCCCATTTCAGCTAGATTGCTATTCTGATTAGATTATCAACATTACAAAGCAAAAATAGCCATTAGCTCATCCAGTCCATGATGATAGTTCTAGATTGTTTCCTATTTCAGTTTTTAGTGCTTTATTCAGTCTAGTTATTGCAGTCAAGAGCAATGAGGCTTCCACCACGCCACTTAAAAAATTTACTTTTCTTAATTTGATCCTTTAACTTCTAATTTACAGTCATGAGTCTTCAAAGTCTTATCGATCCTCTACAAAGGGACTCCTCTTTCTCCACAGGCAGGAGAAAGTGTTATTCAATGACTCACACCCTGAAGACAAGATGTCATAAGACGACAAAACATCAAGCTCTGCATAGCTATCACACCTATGTCTATCCGAATATACAATCTCTTCCTACTTTGTCTGCCAATCTTTGCCCCCAGCATGGTTCATATATTTTCTCAGATGACTCTTTAATGTACAATACACAACTAGTCCTTGGAGTAAGGATCTCCCAGATGAATTCCCTATCCACTAACCTACAGTCACGCTCCCTTCTTGTTCTCTTGTTTTCTCTCTCTGGTCCAATTAATCTTTTATTATTCCACATAGAAATAGCTTCAAAAGGCAGGGTAGAGATACTCTCCCTAGAACTCTGCTGGGATGTGGAAGAAACCTGCAACGTGGGTTTGTCTCTTCTCATCCAGAAGAGGGAACCGAACCATCTCCTATATCTAACCAATAAGTTACTGGATCAAAGAATGGCACTTTTAAATGACAGGAGCAACCCCTGCTTATTTTTCTTAGAAGAAGAGGAGGATTCAATGGAGGATTCAGGGCTATGAAACCTGAATGGAGGGAGGAGTTACATGTCCGACATCTAGCTCTTGAAGAGGGTGTCAGGCTGGGTCATGAGTGACCAAGTCCAGGGCTGGGCAGAATGAGCAGAATACAGGTATGGACTAGGTCAGGAAGCCAAGGGTAAGCCCAAGAACTGGATCCAGGAACAAGCTTGTGTCAGGAAGCTGGAAGGTCAGGAAGAGCATGGAGTCAGAGGGCTAGCTAGGTCAGGCAGCCAGAAAGTCCAACAGAGTGGAGTCTAGGGGTAAGCCAAATCAGAAACCCAGAGGTCCAGGTAGATGGTAAAGTCAAAGGGCAAGCCAGATCAAGTAGTCTGAGGGTCCAACAGAGAGCAGAAAAAGGCACAAGCCATACCCAGACTGTCTCACTGTGCCTTTTACAAGCAAGATTTCTCCACTGCCCCCAGAATTTGCTGCTGGACTTCCTT
>NW_017729028.1:26737035-26738465 GCF_001723915.1 Gavialis gangeticus | reverse complement strand
AACAGAGAGAAAAAAAAGCCAAAAGCCATACCCAGACTGTCTCACTGTGCCTTTTACAAGCAAGATTTCTCCACTGCCCCCAGAATTTGCTGCTGGACTTCCTTCCTTGAGGTGCTCTGCTATTCCTGTGCACTGTACAGGGAGCTTACAGGCCCAGCTGAGGCATTCAAAAAATTTAGCACTACAGAGCTCAACATTGTAACATTGTGGAGCTGGCTCTAAAGTCACAGTCTATAATACTAAATATTTTCTCTCCAATGCCTCCCCAATATCCTGCATACATTTCCTTGCATTAATTCTAACATGCCAGCCAATTATTTAGCCAGTAGGAGAACTAATAATACTGTCAAGCACTCAAAAAAATACTTATGCCTTTTTCTGACTACATGTAGTTTGAAATTTTAGCAGAAAAATCTCCTGGTTAACCATGTGCTGTAGCCAGCTCACTCTGAGAAGTTTTCATTAATGAATTCCACCTCCTTTCTTCAGACCATGTTAGCTGCCCTACATGCTCCACATAGGAGCCCTGAGAAGATGTTTATATTGCATGGATCTATTATAATTTTTGCTGCTGCTGTCAGAGATTCATTAGCTATCAGTCTTCAGTGCATAGTTTGCTTTCCAAATCTTTGTACTCATCTCCTTCTGGAGAACGGAGGAGTTAAAAGAAACCTGAGATATTTAAGACTACAAGCAGACATAATGCAAACTAATTGAGTCCCTACTTCACTCATCATGGTGTCCTGTGACCACTGCGGCCCCCCCAAAGCTCTGTTCTTGGACCCATATTGTTCAACATCTTCATTAATGATGTGGACATTGGAGTCAGAAGTGGACTGACCAAGTTTGCCGATGACACCAAACTCTGGGGCAAAGCATCCACACCTGGGGACAGGCGGGAGATCCAGGATGACCTGGACAGGCTCAGCAAATGGGTGGATGAGAACTTGATGGTGTATAACACCGAAAAATGCAAGGTTCTCCACCTTGGGAAGAAAAACCTGCAGCATCCTTAGAGGCTCAGCAGTGCTACACTGGCTAGTACTATGGAAGAAAGAGACTTGGGGGTCATCATTGACCACAAGATGAACGTGAGCCCTCAGTGTGATGCTGTGGCTAGTAAAGTGACCAAAACGCTGGCTTGCATCCATAGATGCTTCCCAAGCAAATCCTGGGACGTCATTCTCCCCTTGTACTCGGCCTTGGTGAGGCCACAGCTGGAATACCATGTCCAGTTTTGGGCTCCACAATTCAAAACGGATGTGGAGAAGCTTGAGAGAGTCCAGAGGAGAGCCACGCGCATGATCAGAGGTCAGGAAAACAGGCTTTACGACGACAGGCTGAGAGCCATGGGGCTCTTTAGCCTGGAAAAGCACAGGCTCAAGGGTGACCTGATGGCCACCTATAAGTTTATCAGGGGTGACCACCAG
>NW_017729028.1:26730882-26736999 GCF_001723915.1 Gavialis gangeticus | reverse complement strand
GAAGTCGAACGGTCATAAACTACTGCGAGACCGTTTCAGGCTGGACATAAGGAAGAATTTCTTTACTGTCCGAGCCCCCAAGTTCTGGAATAGACTGCCATCGGAGGTGGTTCAGGCACCTACCTTGAACACCTTCAAGAGTAAATTGGATGCTTATCTTGCTGGGATCCCATGACCCCAGCTGACTTCCTGCCTTTTGGGCGGTGGGGCTGGACTGCATGATCTTCTGAGGTCCCTTCCAGCCCTAATGTCTATGAAATCTATGAAATATCGATATATGCAAGGTACTCCACCTGAGGAGAAAAAACCCCCCGCAGCATGCTTATAGGCTAGGCAGTGCTACGCTTGCTAGCACCATGGCTGAAAGAGACTTGGGGTCATGACTGACCACAAGATGAACATGAGCCACCAATGCGATGTCACAGCTGGTAAAGCAAACCAAACTCTGGCTTGCATCTATAGATGCTTCTCAAGTAAATCTCAGGATGTCATCCTCCTGCTGTACTCGACCGTGGTGAGGCCACAGCTGGAGTACTGCATCCAATTCTGGGCTCCGCAATTCAAGGAGGATGTGGAGAAGCTTGAGAGAGTCTAGAGGAGAGCCACGCGCATGATCAGAGGGCAAGAAAACAGGCCTTATGAAGAGAGGCTGAGAGCCATGGGACTCTTCATCCTGGAAAAGTGTAGGCTCAGGGCTGCTTATAAGTATATAAGGGGTGTACATCAGGAACTGGGAGAACGTCTATTCACCAGAGCGCCCCATGGAAAAACAAGGACCAACGGTCACAAACTCCTCCAAGACCGTTTTAGGCTGCACATAAGAAAAAAATTCTTTACTGTCCAAGCCCCCAAGACCTGGAATAGACCCCCTCCAGAAGTGGTGCAGGCACCTACTCTGGACTCATTCAAGAAACACTTGGATCCTTATCTTGCTGGGATCCTTTCACCCTAGCTGACTTCCTGGCCCTGGGGCAGAGGGCTGGACTTGATTTTCTTTGAGGTCCCTTCCAGCCCTTACATCTATGAAATCTAAATCTACGAAATCTATGAAATATGCTGCTTGATTCAGGGTCTGTCCTTTACTGCCTCCTTAGACCCTTTCATACAGTACCACCAAACCTGTCGTATTCTCACTTCTGCTAAATAGGTACGTCCCATCTGTGTGACAAACGCAAGCTTTCTTTATGGCAATACTGGATCCCTGTTGGTCTTGTAGCAATAGGATCCTAATAAAGCCCTACAGAAAAGCAATCAAGCATGTGTCTTATATCTTATTACCAATCTGTCACTCAGGGTTAGATCCAAATCACCACTTAGGTGCTTAGACTGAGACTTAGGTGGTGTAGGGGCACCTAAATCCAGAATTGCTATCCTGAAAACCCCTGCTCTGACCCTGGGGCCATCTCAACTCCATTGGTGCATAACTAACTTTTTAACATTTCCTAGATGTCTAAAGTTGCACCTCAAGACATGTCCAGAACTGACCGGTTTTGACAGGGCTTTGCAGCTCAGCCCTAACGCACTCCTAAACCAAAGCAGAATCCAGGAAGCAAGTCTCCTGGGGATCTGGTAGGTATTATCAGAGCCTGTCTAGCAGAAACCTGACAGGATCTGACTTAATTCAACAAGCAGTGGCAGCTGCTGCTCTCCTTCTGGACATAACCAGAGGAAAAAGTAATACTGGTCATGGGAGTCCCTTTCCCCATCCTCGCCCCACCCTTTTTAATAATAGTTTAGGGGTCAAAATGCTCCTTTGGGGTGAAGGCCCTGCATGAATGTCCTCCTCAGCTTGAGGAAATGCCAACAATATTTCCCACTGCCTAGAGATTTTCTTAAGGTTTGGATTCTATGTATATATGCAATACTTTGTTTTATTTTAGACAGAGTCTTACTTCACATATCATGGCAATACGTCTGAGTGACTTCCGAGACCACATTATGTGATGTGACTAACACTTATCTCATGTGATTTGTTTTCTCATCCCTCTACCTTCTCACTTGTGTTTTATATAGCCCCCTTATGCAGATTCTCTCATTGCTATTCAGAGGACTGTCTTCCCAAGCTTTGGTTACCCCCTGAACATCAGGCCCTAAAATACCAAGTAGAGTATTATAGTAATAGCCAAGTATAACCCAGGTTACAGGGTCACAATGGAAAGAGTAATATTGCTTTAGGATATACTAAAGAGGAACAAAAGCAGAGATGGCCTTAAAATGTACAGAAACATTTACTATAAAAATAGAAATGGTAGGACAAAAGAAAGAAATCAAATGTGGATGTCTTCCAGCAAAACACAGCAGAGTACCTGATGATATTTCCCACAGCAGACTACCTGACATTTCCACTAGACCTGGTAAAACTTGAAGTGAAGTCATACGTAGGATTAACCAGTAGGCATCTCTCTCTAACCATAGTTTTAAAGCCTCGAACAGTATTGCAGCTGCAGGAGTCATTTTCCCCACTAAAACTTAATATAGTACATCATCCAATAATTTCACCTGAGAACCATGGTGTTACTAATGATCTGGAACCACATGAAGTAGTAATAAGAGGTTTAAAATCAAGAGTACTCACGGAAAAAATACCCCAATTTTAAAAAAATGTATTTTCTACAATTAAGAAAAAATACTTGAGGCAAATCAGCAAAATGTTTAAGCTAATTGCAAAATAAATCTTGAGTATCAGGACCTGCTCAAGTCAAAACCTGTGAAGAGGATGTCAGAAGACACCATAGTTCATAACCTATAGATTATAGTCCTCTAGGTATTTAGGAGTTCAGAGTTTCTAGAAAGTGTTACCATTCTCACAGATCCCAAGTTTATAAAGCCAGAACAAACCACTATCATAATTTTAAGTTTCTGTCCACAGAGGCAACAGAACTATTTTTTTTCTACAAAGTGGATTAAAACATGCCTTTTACAGAGATAACTAATCTCGTTTTAAAAACTCCAAGTAATGGCTGGTCTATCCCCCCAGGGATCAGTTCCAGTGTTTAATTACCTTTATACTACTAGGAAATTGAGTCTTATTTTAAAGATGCATTTGTATAACTTCACCTTCCAGGGATTTGATCTCATTGTGACTTTGCCTTCAAGACTGCAAAGCCCCGTCCCTGCCATCTGATAGTTTTCTGGGTGCCAGTAGCTATACAGGATGATTAAGTCACCTCTCCGCCTTTGTGTCAGTAAACTGAATAACTTTAGCTCCTTAAGTCTTGTGTCGTAAAGCTTATTTTCCATCCACTGGAACATCTCATGAGGCCCTCCTTATAACTCCTTCTAGTATTTCCATATCCTTCTTGAAAAAAAACAATTGAACACAGGGTTTTAGAAGCAGTCTTACTAACAGCATGGACAGTGGTGAGATGATTACCTTTCTTCTACTTGCTAGTTCTCTTTTTATCCATCAAGCCATTGCCCTGGCCCTCTTTTCTATAATACTATATTGAGAAGTCATACTGGAGTGATTACCGACAGCATCCTTTTTCTGAGTCAGTGTTTCCAATATAATCTCCCACCATACAGGTATAACATGAATACAGGTGTCCCTTGCTTTATGTGGGTTCTGTATGTGCGAATTCGCTCTTATGCAATGACCTTTATACCAAAAATGTGTTACATGCAAGGTAAATTAACTCATATGCTATTGGTGTGGTGGAAGCTCACAGTCACCTGCTTTGTCCGGTGCATTGTGGGAGTGACGGGCACCAAAATATAGTCTCCTGAATGGATCTGTGCGCTTCACTCGTTGTCTGCAACACGTGTTTCTGTAGTTGCCTTCCCCGTTATGACAGTGCTCTGTGCTTGCGTGTACTGTCTGCTGTTGGTGAGTGCCAAAATTGTCTTGTAAAAGTGGCAGAAATGGGGCTGGGGGTCAGTAGAGTCGAGTTCTTGGAACATATCCCTATTTGTTACATTGTAAAGTGGTTTCCCTTTATGCAAATTCAAGTTATGCACCGTTTTACAGCATAAAGCGAGGGAAACATGTACAGTACTTGATTTCCAGATGTATTACCTTGCTTTTAGAATCCTGTCAAATTATGACCATATAATGAAGCAATTCAGATCATTGTCTCCTGCTTCTCATTACTTGTTTACTTACCCTACCAAAATTTGTGTCATCTGCAAACTTTACCACCAAAAATGTTATATTATCATTTGTAAATCTGGAAGGACTTTACATCAGTGACTTATCTTCAAGTTGCTCAGAGTGTTTTATTCTTAAAAATTATTATACTATTTTAAAATATGGCTTATCTGGATTGCTCACAAATACAGCCCAGTACAGCCTATAAAACAGAATTAAATGCTTTAATTTTTAGTTAAGATTAGCTCCTTTTGGGGCTGCCACTTTTCAGGTATTGAACTCTACAATATAGCTGCAAGACATTAAAATGTTCAGTGGGTGTCACTATATAGGCAGCAACTTGAGTGAACATAGTAGTTTCAACCCAGAAAATGAACCATGAGTGGTTTGAAACAAGCCTTTCTTAGAATCCAAATCTTGAATTTGCTATTGACCATATCGTTTGGAACAAAAACACGATTGTATTTAGCGTTTCAAAGTAATAAAAAAGTTTCATGGATAGTCATTTACTGCATATTTCTGCATGGTTCAGCTGGACTGAACCTTTTTGTCCCTACCCAGTATAAATGTTCAGTTATAACTGTCATAACAGAACACACTGTTTTGAACACAGGTGATGCTTGGGGGGGGCATGTGCCCCCCCACCCTAAGATTGGCCACCACTGGCTTCTGTGGGCAGTTGCTGCCCCCCCCACCCCTCCCACCTTGCTGCTGTATGGCTGCTGGCAGCTGTGGGTAGTCCGCACTCACCACTCACCACCAGGGTGCCCCCCCCATTGTGGGAGGTACCAGTCGTTCATGATTTTGAGCATTCCCTTACTTCCTCATTTAAGTCATACTTAAGAAAAGGAGGGAACAGTCTGATAATCTTTTCTTTCCCTACGGCTGTAATATCACAGTCTTTTAAGGAGATGTCTTCACATGACCCTATGGGGTAGGAGGGTTCTCTTACCCCCATTTTATAGACAGATATGATGCAAGGGGCAGGGGGAAAAAAGATCAAACAAAAACACAGCCAATAAAACTTGCAGACTGAATCTAGACTGAAATCTAAATAAGCAAGTTACAAAACCCCCATCTAGGGATGCAGGGCACCTAGGTTTTCACCAGTTAAGTTACTTTAGCAACTGAAGTTGTACTCTTGTGCACATGCCATTAATATGGCAAAACAGAGCATTGTGGCACAGCTTCCATTTGGGATTCATCCACTAGGCATCCCCATCCTGACATCCCCAGTAGGGGCCCCAGTAATTGTGCTCTGAGCATGCCTTAACACACACAGAGCATTGAGGTCTGCACAAAGCACAATAGCCACAGCCACTTTTGTTCAAGAAGACCAACAGGAAGATAGGAATGTGGTGTCGTGCTGCCCTGCTTTTTTGTAATAGCTAATTAGTTACAGAACTTGCGCAGGAAGTGGGAAACAGAAGTTCAATGGCCAACTAGTGATCTATGGGCCAATGCAGCCCATCAGGGCTTCAATTGTGTCCTCAGACTACCTCCCAGGTGCCATCCCCTCCATTGCTCTGGCTACTGCTGCCCCTGGGGCCTCAGAGCTTCCCTTCCCTCCTCCAGCTTGCACTTCCTATTCCTGCCCCCGGGGCTTTGGGATCTAGGTGGTCCCTTAAGGCATGGAAATATCTGTGGGTGCGAGTACACATGCTAACTTTCTGACTGTTAAGCCAACTTAACTTTAAGTTGGCTTAACTGTCAGAATGTATACATGTATGTGGAGTGGAGTCAACTTAAATGCGGTGCAAGATAATACACTTCCAAGGTGTATGACCTTAAGTCACATTAGTTAAGTCGACTTAGCTCACAAGATGGCTGCCACCATGTCAAGGAGCTGTATGTGTGTACGCTCCAATGTGGCTTAAGTTGACTTAGTTAAGTTTCATAGTTTCATAGTTTCTAGGGTCGGAAGGGACCTGAGCAGATCATCTAGTCCGAACCCCTGCCATGGCAGGAAGAGCAGTGGGGTCAAACGACCCCAGTAAGGTGGTCATCCAACCTCCTCTTAAAAACCCCCA
>NW_017729028.1:26714489-26730394 GCF_001723915.1 Gavialis gangeticus | reverse complement strand
CAGCCCCTGTTCCATCTCTGCCTTGGCCTTCCTAACCATCCCCCTACATCCCCGAGCAACTGCTGAATAGTCCTCCTTAGTGATGACCCCTCCTTTCCATTGGGAGTAAGCCTCCTTTTTGGCAAGGAGACATTCCCGGATGATAAAGTTGCTTTATTTTAAGTCGCCTTAATATGTGTATATGTACCCTGTGACATGAGGAACTCCACATGACTTGTCTGGTGGGGACTGAACAGCAGAGATGGGGTGTGCCCCCCCAATATGTGGTGGAGGGGTACACGGAGAGGAACTATGGGCAAGAACACAGAGAGAGCAGAGAGGGTAGGACAGGAAGCCCAGGTGGTAGGGGGAGTGCAGGGGAGACAGTGCACCGAGGGAGGGAGTGTGCAGTGGGGGAACCTGCACATTGTGCAACCCTTGGGACCTGTGGCCTTCAAAGAAGCAACATCTGAGGCATGGAGCTCCTAAGCTGCTAAGGAGCTGGACAGCCCTGTATGAATCAACCCAAGGAGATTCATGTCTCCCACTTCCCAAGAGGTTACCTTAAACTAGCAGGCTAGAGGATAGACTGGGATGAGGAACCATCCTTCCCCTGCTGAAGAAAAGAATGCAAGATATATGGGGCTAGAAAAATGTTATTCCAGAGGGAATGTGATTCTATAGGCTAGTGGTTAAGGTGCTCGTCTGGAAGCGGGGGGGGGGAGTACCGGATTTAGTTCCCTGCTTCAGGGACTGCTCAGGAATTTTGCATTAAAAAGTCTTCAGAAAAATACAGGAACAGTACAGGGACCAAACCCCAGAACTCCCCGCCTTTTAGTGGGGAGATAGGATTTCACCTCTGTCTCTAGCATTTCATATTGGTGCAGGGTGCTGTGCATCTAATTCTCCCCTTCACTGTGCAGACCACTTGGCCACCTCAGTTAGACACCTACATATTTTGGGGGATCAGGGCCTAAGTGACTTAGCCAAGGCCAGGAAGTCTGTGGCAGAGCCAGGAACTGAACCAAGTCTCCCGCCTCCCTGCTCACATCCCCATCCTGCCTCTCAATTGCCTTCACTGTTGATAAATTAAATACTTTTATATGCACGGCCTATGGTATGAATGTCTTACAAACCTGCTGAAACTGGTGGCTCATCAGAGCAGTGTTTCTCCTACGGGAAACAGAGGTGGCTTTTCTAAGCAGAACTCCCTTCCCTTTTGCTTCACAGATGAACCCAACTCAAGATCTTCTCTTTCTTTAACCTCCTTACCTATATCAAAACCCCATCTCACATTTTCCCACTCTTCCCACATCCAAGTCCCTTTGTAAATTCTTCCCCCTACTCTCTCTCTCTCTTTCATCCACTGACTTAAAATTGTGGAAGTTAGTTGGAAACACTAATTCAACAGAACAAAAATAATACAAGTCAAACCCTTGACAACTCAGTGTAGCTTCCGCATAGAAAATGATTATTATAATCATTTATTATGAAGCAATAATAAACTTCAGTATAATGTGCCTGACAATCCAGAAAGAAATTCTTTTTCACTTTTCTCTCTCATGAGAAAAAGAAGAGCTCTCGTTTATTACTAAGCTATGTATAATGGGCCAAACACGGCGTCACAGATGAGAACAAAGGGCATTAATGAGAAATAGCTAAATGAAAATTAAATGCGAAATCAAAGAGGGAAACAAAACATATGTAGCAGAAGGTTTCTGTTAAGCATTTGGCAAAGCGTCTGCCCTCAAAACCATGCAAGTATAAGCAACACGTGACTTCCTTCCCCAGAAGGTTAAAAATATATCTAATAAGTACTCTGAGCATACAGATCTTTTCATTTATAGTTTTCTAAGTACTTTATGAAGATATCATCACCTTTGTTTCAACAAAGATGGAAAAAATGAGATTTAGAGTGTAAGTACGATCAGATAGTGAAGAAGTGAATGACATGTTTTTGTCAAGAGACTTGGTTCTCCCAGCTCCCAAACCCCGTCCTCTGCTACGCCCACAAGACTCCTGTTCTTGCCCTGATGTCTGCTTGAAGCAACCTCTAACAAACAGCTGAGTGGGGAAACAAAAGACAAGGTGTTCAAATAAGTAAGAAATAGGTGAGGCAGAAATGAAATGACACATGCTCTGTCCACACAGAAGGTGTGAGGAATAAAGTCATCTGAGGCAAACTGAGAAACGATAGATGAACGGTCTCATTTACGTTTCATTTATTTCATTTTTAGTGAATGAGCACTAAAACAAAAAAATTAATGAGCCAATTTGAGATTTTACATTTTCTTTCATTAAAAAGAAGGGGGGGGGGGGAGTTGGTGTTGGATTAGGAGTAAATGAAAGCCAAAACACAGTTTTTTAAATGAAAAGAGTGCAACTGGAAAGGAAACCTGTGAGAAGTCTGGAGGACACATGTCCAACAGCCTAGAGAGATGAATCAAAACTGCAGGAGGGCACAGAGTTAGGTCCTAATGGCTTAGACCAGGGGTTGTCAACCAGGGGTATGGCGCAGAGAAGGGAGGGGCAGGGTGCCGGCACTTCTGGTTTCATTGCTGCATGCCGTCGGCCCTTCCAGTTTTACTGTCGTGCAGGCAATCCCCCCCCCCCGCTCGTTGACTGGCTGCCAGGGGACTCCCCACTTCTCCACCGGCGGTATACCAACCAAAAAAAGGTTGAAAACCCCTGGCTTAGAAATTAGCTTCAGGAACATCTCCTGTTGCAAAGGGAGTAACCTCTGGAAAGATCTTCCATGACTGCTACCATATACTTGACCAAAAGCCCAATGCAGCGTCAACAGGAACGTTTCAGGTGTCTGCAGTGGATGATGGACCAGTCTTCCAGTGATGGGCTGCGTTGGTGATGAAACATTCCCCAAAGCTAAGGAGGTGAACTTAGGTGTCATATGAACATTAAGTTGCTGCCCTGGCCTAAAGAAGACCTGTTCTTCTGTAAAACAAACAGATGGTTTCTGCTAATTTGTATCTGTATAGCCCCGGGATTGGCAACATTTTTGGGCTGAATGCCAAAAAACCCCACAACCTTGACTTGGAAGATGTTGGTGTGCCAGGGGCAGATTGTGGGGAGCCATGACAGGCCCAACCCTTGGCATGGCAGCACAACCCCAGCCCCTTCCCTGCCCTGCTCCAATGCACATGTGCAGCCACTGCCTGCAACGAACCAAGCCTGGGCTCTAGACATGCCCCTGCCACCCACTATGGAGCCCACGCTACTCGCAGCAGGTGGCCATGAGCCTGCAAGCAGCTGCACCGAGGTCCAAAGTACCATGTGCACCTCAGAGTATGGCGGGGAAGGGCTGGGTCTACGATGCCCCTGGCCCCTTCCCTATGCATGTATGTGCACCCTGAGGCACACATACAGCAGCTGCTGCCCATAGTGTCTGGGCTGCTCACAGCAGGTGGCGGACAGGCTGCAAACAGCTGCACCGTGGTCAGAGATGCTAACTGCGCAGTAGCTGAATAATACTGTGCAGTAGTGTGTCACAGCGCGAACAGTGCTAATACGCTACTGTGCAGTATTATTAGGCTACTGTGCAGTAGTGTCACTAAAAGGCATTCACCAGCGCTACTGTGCAGTAACTATGGTTACTGCACATTTATTTAGTACTTAATTATACGAGTACTAAATAAATGCACAATAACGACTGTGCATTAGCATCTCGTGTAGATGCACTCAGTGGGAATCAGCCATACAAAACTCCTGGATAGCAACAGGATTTGGGCTGGAAACTCTTTTACACTTTTGTAATTCCCTGCCACTATATTCAAAGTGCTCTAGAAAAACTGGTGAAGGAATCCCCAAAACAACCCTGGGAGAAAGTTAGCCAGGTTGTAGCATTCATATTTTACTTGAGTAGGAAACTGAGGAAAAGAAGATTAAGTGATTGGCAAAAGGTCTCACAGAACTGGGAGCAGCAGTCTCATTTTTCCAGACAGACAGCCCATTTCTCCAGAGCAAGCTGCTCCTCTGTTACAAATGCCTCGCCTTTTTTTCCTTTCTTTTTTATTTTCATAATGTCAAAGCTTAAACTTGCAATATCAAGTAACAGTAACAGAATTGTTGCTGCATCCAGAATGCACAAGAACAAGGGACTGTTGTCAGTCCCACCCCATTAACTTTATTAAAAATGTGAAGGGGTTGAATTTTGAGTGATCGCTTTATTAACCTGGAATACAAATAAGATAGTATGTGATTTTCTTTAAATGTAGTTGCTCCTTGGCCAGGATGTACCTTAGTACTTTTCAAACCTTGTCAAGAGTGATAAAAGCATAGGTCAGAAGCATATGATATATATAATTGCCTGACTCCCCCTTATCTCCACCTTTAGCTGAACAGTATAAGCTTATTCTCCATTTCTTTTCAGGCGAACATAATTATTACTGTCACTGTCACACGGGTTTCCTGGTCTTGATAACTATTGTATTAAATCTGGCATTTGACCAAGAATCATGTGGGTACCTTGTCAATGATAATTCATGATACAATAAATTCTGGGGGAAAGGGGCAGAATCTAAATTGCATTGGTGTAGAGTTCATAATTTGTTAAACATATCAGACTTTAGTCTCTAAATATTCTGTATACGGCATACATCATTTAACTGCGTAGCCCCATAACTAAAGAAAAGGCCATGTACTTATCCAAACGACTGTAAGCAATGCTAATTAATTACAGGAACAACCTCAACTAAGGTGTTTGCACTCATTAAGGCTCTCTATCTTATTTTTCAGAGTGCTTTATGATTCTAATAGCAGCCTTGAAATTCTCAGGATCAAGTTAGTTCAGTTCTTTATAAGCCTTGAAACGGACTGTTCCAAGTCAGTTTAACCAATTATGCCCTTAAAAATTTAGGAAGCAGACTATGGGGCCAAAGTACTCCCATGCATTTAAGTGGTTTATGTACTTAACGAATATACAGATAACCAGAGTTTATTACAATGTAAACCACAGGCCAAAAATGGGGACTGTTGTCTCATTATGCAATTAAGCATATTATGCATGCATCCAATAGACATTTAAACAGAGTACACTGTACTCCAGAACACAGTATGCAAACATACAAGTGGACAGAGTGGCAATTTTCAGTTGGGGGAGGTGGCATTTTCATTGGCAGTCATTCTCAACCGGGGGCAGTGGTGCCCTGGCCTGCTTTGAAATCCTTTTAAGGGTGTTACAGGGTGGCACGCAATATTAGCACTGTTAGGTGTGCAAATGCTTACACAGGATTCACCAGATAAACCCAGAGATTTCAAATAAGAATCCAGTGTCAAAAATATTTTGATCCATTGTAGTTTGTCCTTGCAGCAGCAGAATTCCTCTATTTTTCCAAAATCAAAAAATAAGTGAACGCTAAGAGCCAGCATTTTCTGAGGCATGCCTTGAGTCTAACAGGGGGTACTTTGAGCCTAATGAGGGGTGTCGTGAGTCTAAAAAGCTTGAGCACCACTGCTCTGGAAATTCACGGGTATCATACCACTACAGCCGGAAGCCCAGGTAAGAAAATTTGCCACCACAATGTTTAATCTCTATACGCCAAAAGTCCTACACCAAGGTTATAGATTTACAGATGTAGCTGGATTTAAGAAGAGGCTGGACAGTTTTATGACCTATTGTGGTTATGAATGCTAAAATGACTAAGACAGAGGTAATCCAATCTGACGCTTGAGAGCACAAAAGGAGTTTAGAGGGAATTCTCCCCTCACTCAATTTACTGCACTGAGTCATTTGTCAGAAACATTATGGGATTTTTCCCCTGTATTCCTGCAGCCTAATGTACTGGCTGACTGTGACAAGAGACCATGCTTAATGTATCAACATCCTATCCAGTACAATGTGGTGAATCTTAGGTTATTAAACAATTACAACCAAGGATTATATGAGCTTTTGGCACATATAAACTTTGCAGACAGATGTAAACTTTATTATAAAGCCAAATACAGTTTGTCTAAGGACTCAATTCATGGCTCTATTCCAAATAAGCATAAATGAAATACGAGTATTTAATGTAATGAAACATGAATTGCTGGCTTCTGTACTATCCTAGGGAAAAATGTGAAACCAGAAGGTAGTCTAATGAAAAAGTGGAAGCAAAATATCACAATCCAATGTTTAAAAGCCATAAGAGTTCATTTTGGTTTGAAAGGAAATCATTTTTCAAAGTGCTATACTCTGTTTAAAAACGTAGATTGAATAAGTTTATTAAATTAGCAGACCATTGCATTTATGAAATCCATAAGTCAGATCAATGGTGCACAGTCAGCTCTAGAAAGTAATTGCTGGGCTCTTTCAAAATGGACAATCCAAAAACTTCAAGGACCAGTTTTCCCCTCTATTATTTATAAGGAACACAATGTGGTGCGATAGACTCTAATTCATAATGCCTTTTTAATGCTTTTATAGAACAACATTTGCACTCAGTTCTAATCTCAGTGGATGACAGGTTGCCATTATTGAATTTCCATTAATATGAATTATGGGTACAATATATTTTACCCAATATCATCCACCCCAGACCTAACATGATTCTACAATAAAAATCATATGGTCAGCACATTTCTGAAATAGAACACATTAACAGGCACTAGAAATTAGTCTCTGTATGATACTATGTATTTGACCTTGACCTCTTACCCATCAGGTTTTTGCAGAACAGCAGACAATAACCTAGAACAGTTGCTGTAAATGTAATGTTGATATTTATAATAGTTGCCAGTCTTGGATACTAAAATAAGGTTTCAATCCAGCCAAGGAATTAAGCACACGCTTAACTTTAAGCACATCAATAGTCTCACTAAGATCAATCACCTGCTTAAAATTAACATATGCTTAAAGATTTACAGGAATGGAGCCAAAATTCTTAGTAGCTTACAGGATCCATTGCTGATAGCGGCACGTACCACTGCTAGCAGCATGGCAGGGTAGCAGAGGGTGGAAAATGTTCACTCTTACACATCTGCAGCATGTTTCACACAAACCCTGGTGCCTTGGGAAGCTGTTCGAGGAAGACACCCTTTTAATTTTAAGCTGAAGTAAATAAAATTGACAGCTGGCTAGGAGTGGTAGTCAAGAGTCTACAAATGGCGAGGATAGAGGCACTAGGACCAGTGGTTCTCAATCTTTAAAATTCACAGCACCAATCAACAACTTCTCTGAATTTGACAGCACCCTGGTTGAGAACTGCAGTAAAGTTTCAGCTTGTCTATTTATCTCCAGGCTTTCCTGCTGCTGCTACCAGGTACAACTGTCCCACAGAAACGCACAGGGCTGGAGGAGGAAGTGGCTGTGGCAGAAGCAGCTGTCTGGCTGCTTAGGTTTTGGTCTCCCTTCCCTGCTCTGCTCTGCAGAGATGTGTGGGGTAGTTTCACTGGGCTGCAGTGGCAGTGGTGATAGCAGCAGAAGTGGTGGCAGCAGCAGCAGGGGCACTGGAGCCACAGCACCCCTGAAAGGATCTCATGGCCACAGCACCCTGGTTGAGAACTACAGCACTAGACATTTTGTGGTGTTGGGGGGAGGGGCAATGGTGAATTTTGGGGTGACTCAAGCCTCCTAGTACTCCCCTTCTCTTAGCACTGCTGCTGCCCACCCCACTGCACCCAGCCCAAGCACAGCTGCCAGGAAGAGGCTGGAGCAGCCTCCGGCCCTGAGCACAGAGTGGCAGCCCACCCTCACCCTGCATACAGAACCAGGGGACACATGCCTCCCCCAGGGGTGCATGCAGTGGTGTAAGCCACCCCCGCCAGGTGAGCCACCGGCTCTGTCCTGAGCCATGTGTCACCAGCCCCAGCTCCAGCCCCACTCCCTACCTCACTGCAGGGACCTGGATCTGCCCCTGCCTCTCCCTCCCCCCCAACTTTCCCTCCAACAGACCTACAAGCCGGACACTGCTCTCCAAGCTGCGGGGCTGTATGTTGGCAATCAGATTGGTACTGGCCGATATGGCTGGTAAATCATTGGCCATCGGTATCAGCCCAAAAAGCCTTTATCAGTGCACCCCGAAATTTAGGAAAAACTCTCTCATGAGGAGTGTAGTTAAAGCATTGGAACAGGTTATCCAGAGAGGTTGTGGAATCTCCATCCTTGAAGGTTTTTAAGACCTGGTTAAACAAAGCCTTGGCTGGGACAATTTTGTTCAGGACATTCCTGCTTTGAGCAGGGGGTTGGATTGGATGACCTCCTGAGGTCCCTTCCAACTCTCATTTTCTATGATTCTATGGTCCCTATCCTGATGAGCTCACAGTCCAAAAAGACAATGGGTAGAGAAGAACTGCATAACACCCAACTATGTTGGCCACGTTGGGTGACATATTAATACTATATTTACTGTTTTTATATATAAGCACACAGAGGCCATGTCCTGATGAGCAGGGCTGTGCAGTACGTGGCACCGCAGACATGTCTACAGCACCACATATCACACATTTAGCTGTTCTCCATGCTGCAAGGTAGCAGCGCAGGGCATGTTTATACTGGGAGATCCCAGAGTCAACCCCAAAAACCCAGAGTGGCACATGTGGGGGCAGTGCGCACCGCCCAAAACATGAGCCACACTGGCCGGATCCACACTCTGGCTGCCAGCCAGGCTCCGTGCAGTAGGATCGCCATTGCTGTAGCTGCAAGAGGTCCCCGGGACCCCAGATAAGGCTGCTGGGGCCAGCCTAGTGCTGGCCCCAGCCTCCCCTACACCATCCATGGTAACCTGCTGCATGCTACAGGGCGCGTGGCACAGGTATTCCCCAGGGACAAGCAGCAGCGGCACAAGGTGTGCCACTGCTTCTTGCCCCCAGGGAAACAACCATTTGCGCTCATGTGGATGTGGCCAACGTGGTCATTCAGTGATGGTGCATATGTGTGTATTTGCAGCCTGGCCATAATCAGCAGGTTTGTTTTTGAAGGTATTGTGGTGGAAGAGGTCATAGGAGGAATCTATAAGCAAAGAGAACAGGGGCTCTACAAATGACCTCTGGAAGGACATTCTATGAATAGGGATGATGTCAAAAGCCTGGATGGCCCTGTCCATGAAACTAATGGGTATTCAATAAGGTCTCTTGTCACCAGAAGAGCAGATGGCCTGGGAGGGAAACCACAAGTATAAAAACATGGGTGGATGAGGAGGAAGACAGCTATGTTCAGCATTCTCTTATATTGTCCTTGTAACATTTTCTTGAATGTCAGCTTGCAATTATGACATAACCACCACCACTTTGCACTTACATGGCTCCTTCTATCAGATGACTCAAGGCACAAAAAGTACGGCTCTTTAACGTTTTGCATTATCCAACACATTCTCCCTTTTTATTCTAGTGAGGCTGACAGTCAATCACTGAACTCTCAATGAAAACCTCCAACCTGACTATTAACAATTTAATTCCAAGGTTCACCTGCAGTTCAGTCAATTCTGCAGGTGCATGGAGTGCTGCCTGCTGCAGAGTGGTAAGTAAGAGAAAGTGCAATATTTAAGAAGTTTGGAGATCTCTGCTTGTACCCCATGCTCTATAAATGCATTACTAGAGAAGGGAAAGAACTGTATAATCTTTGGCATAGGTTTACATGTGCAAAACCAATATTAATAAAATCAAGCCCTTCCATTATTTAAGCACAAATCCCATTAATAATTCCATTAAACTACCACTTCTGATTATTATTTTACCCAACTGCTCTTCACTACATTCACTGTCAACATCTGCTCCTTTTCTTGAGAAAGAGAGTGAACTCGGCAAACAGCTGCATTTGTACTCAACCCAGGACCCTTGGCTGGCTGGCAAGCACAGACAGAAAGGGCATTTCAGTCTCTCTTACCCAGATACAGAATACATCGCCTTCCAACATAACCAGTTTCTATCCTAAGACTCAACATCTGACATCCACCCCTGAATTCAAATTACCTAATTATCAGAGCTACTCAGCATGCTTGTCCAATACTTACTAAGCAGAAATGTTAAAGGGGGGAAAGGGGGGAAAAAAAGATAGAGAAAGAGAGACACCAAAGCAATATAAGTTTATACTTTGAAAGCAAAAAAACTTGCAACGGGGGAAAAAAATCACTTTTACCATGTTAAGCATTCAGGAAGGCAACAGATAACATAATCCCAGTGCACAGCAGGGTCTGTGATGAAGAATGAAAAATGGGTACAGGACTCTTAAAAAGGTTATTACAGCAAATTTGAGCAAACCAATTACGCAGAGAGACCAGACGGCAGCTTAACAGAGAAGGTTTTCAGAACTTCTATTCTAATCACCGAGTCTCAGCAAAACCAGCTCAATTTGATTTAACAATCAAAAAGCCAAATGATGTGAGGAAAAGATACTTCCTCAATAAATTGAAAAAGGTGGAGTGGGAGCTTATTTAGAACCACTTCCTGTATATGGGGTTTTTTTTAATAATTAGTCTAGCCCTTGGTGGACCAATGTCCTCTGTACAGAGATTATATAAAGAGACCCTGAGCAGTAGCAATGCGAGCATCTTTGAACTGCCCACTCCATGTGCCTTAACTCATTGCAGAAGGGGTCACTTCCGAAGAGAAAGGCTAGAAGCAAGCGTGCCAAATATGATGATATAGACACAAGGAGAGAAAGCATTTTAAATACCCCACTGACTAGCCAACATATGGAAATGGCTTACCCTTTGTCATAATGACTAAATCCGACTGGCACCATGGCCCACTGCCTACCCCTGAGTTATTCATCAAATGGACTTTTAATTTGCTCTCCTATAAATCTGTGGCAGCTTGGCAGCCTCGTATAGGGCTGGCAGGGTGAGGGATGGGAGAGCCATACAGGAAATAGCAGCACAGGTGAAGAAGAGCAAATCATCGTCCATATCTCTTCTAAGAGAAACTCTACCAAAGAAAACGTGCCCATGGATTTTAGTCCAGGCTCTGTCACAAGGAAACGAAACCAGTCAATGAATACAGACTTTGGTAAATTCATAAAACTCACTGCCTGGCACTGGCGAGCCTCCCAATCATAAAGCAATGTCAGCTCCGACTGAATATCAAGGCCCAAAGTACCACACACTGGGATACACACACTCAGCAGGACCACTTGAATTTTGCTTTCAGAGGCCTCTCCACATGCGGGATCGCACACTGTTGTTTGGCAGTAGCGATTTGGAGGAGTAGTAAATTGTGCTCAGTTCATCTGATAAATTAAAATGCTGAAGGACAATCAGAACCTGGAGCTGCTTTCTTGCAACGCTAGAAGGGGGCATCACCAAGGCAGCTGGAAAATCTCTGCTCGCGAAATGACAGTAATCAGGCAACATCTGCCAGTAGATGGGATTTGTGATCTGTTTCCAAAAAAGGAAGGATGTACAGAAAATTGTACCTCAGGTGGATGCAAAGAGTGGGGATGAAAATGGGGCTTCACAAAGAGTTTGAATCCTGGCCTTGGAATTCCCCCAGTCTTGGACCTATTCCAGGTTTACTGGGTCTTGGCTGGCAGAAAAGAAAGATTATTTTCTACTCGACACTGCAGTGGAAGAGAAGGGGAAGAGACAGTCTGCTAAGTGAAAAATCAATTGTGCAGGTAGTAAGAGGTGCTTTTACTTCAGCCCTTAATGAATAACATGATCTTTCACACTAGCTGTCTGCCAGTATTCATCCAGTATTTAACACACATCTCTCATTTTCAGGTCTCCTGCAAAAATTCATTTTGTGGCAATAGCAATGTAGAAAAACCATGTTCTTCACTCTGCTACAGGAACGGAAGGTGTTAGCAATGGGCTGGCCCTACACAGAAGCCAGCCGAGGAACAGAACGGAGGGCTCCGGGGGTCACCTGGCCCTGTCCAAGGCAGGCTCACCCAACTCAAACTATCCCATACGAGTGCTTGTCTAACCTGTTCCAAACACTACACAAACAACCCTGCCATGCAGGTACAAGGCGTATTACCCCCAAACACCAAGACCATGCTGACGTGTCAGAGGTAAAGCAAGGGGATGAGGACGCGCCATCAATTGGATAATGCCACTGCCAGGGTTGTTCAAAAACACTCAGGAGATCCAAGGAAAAGTAACAGGAATGACAGCAACACGTTCTTTCCACAGGTTTTTCAGTGTTCCCTAAAATATACATTTCTATTTCAAAGGGGAGGGAAAAAAAAGAATTTGCATATCCTCCCAGCTGCAATGACAATCATCACAATGCAAAACGGATGAAGCGCCGTCTCATTGTGTGTGTAGGCAGACTGAAAGAACAGAACCAAAGGAAGGTGAATATGTCCCTCCTTGCCCAGATTCATCTCAGTGAGGTGTGAAACTGTTGAGCCTAATTACAACTGCTTCTCTCAAGCCAAACATTAATCCGATTCTGATGCGAGTGGAGCTGGTCTAAAAAAAAAAAAAAAAAAAGACAAAAATGATGATTTGACCTAAAATGAATTTTGTAAAAAATGTTTAAAATCCTCTTCCCTGTTATTTATTTTTCCAAACGGAAAAATAAACCCTCAGTCTTCAGGCTCAGCAGCTTCCACTGTTCTGCTTTCAGAGTTTCCCAACCTGTGGTATGCGTACCCCTGGGGGTACGTGAGACACAGGCAGGGGGTACGCAGGTACCCCAACACTCTTTCTCTTGCCCTCTTTTCCTCTCTCTCTTGCTCCTTCCTCATCTCAAAACTATGGCACAAAAATTGGTGCAATTAAAAAAAAATTAATTCCCCAAATTAATTAAATTAATTTAATTATTATAAGTAATAATTTGGGGTGCCGTGCTTTGTGTGGCACTGGGTTCAGCCTTCCTATCTTTGGCCAACATCACCTCTAGCCCAGGAACATACTTGAGTTATGCACCCTGGGTGTAAAAGGTGGCAACCCTACCCACAGCAGATCAGACATCTGCCATATCATGGCCTTAGAGACACAGCCCTTCTTCCAACGTATAGCACACATTAGTCTGTAAATATAAAATCCCCTGAAAAATTGAGTGTTGGGGTACTTATTAAAATGTTCAGAAGTTAAGGGGTACTTGCTACTTAAAAGGTTGAGAAACATTGTACTGGACTGCTTTGAAAAGCATCCCTTCAAAGCATCTGTCACAGAGGTACCCCAAGATAAAACGACTCTGGGGTTCACCATGTGGCATGCGTGGATATTCTCTCAAATTAGGTTTACTCTTGAGGTGTTTGGTCTCTAATTGTAGCTAGTGTGAAGCAGTGTTCAGTTTTACAGTCTCCATAACCCTGTACATTATAGTATTTGATTTAAATGTAATTTTAATATATGTTTATACTTCAGCTAAGGTTGTGCTAAGAAGGTGATGCTTAACTTGAGCTGTTCATGACTGCTTACACTTAGAAGACTCAGTGGCAGAGAATTAGCATTTGATCTGGTTTGCGTTTTGGTCCTCCACAAGGATATGCTAAGAGGTCTCCTCGGGTCTGGACAGACAATGTTATATTTGTGCTTTAAAAGAAACCTCACACTTAGCAGGTCAACCTATCATATAGCAGAGACAGTGTATCAGATTAATCTACACATTTAAAAGGATGCAAGACCGTAGTCTGGTAAATATGCATCTTCCAGTGTTAGGAAGTTACTGGCATAGTGTGAGCCCCCCTAGAAACGAAGCGGTGACCTGCCATAGTAGCCAGAGTACTTAAGCCTGCCTGGCTTTGTCTTCAGTCTTCCCAGGTACAAGGGAGGGGCTGAGCCATCAGTCAAGCAGGCTGGGGAAAGTGAGCTGAGGGGGGAGGCAGGAAGCCCTGATGGGAAGAGCCAGAGGCTACATTTAGACCCTTAGAGCTGCTAAGAACTTCATCTTTGGATTTAAATCTGCGTCTGTATCTCAACATATGGTTACTGGTTTCTTATGTTTGTTCTGCTTTTATAATAAATCGTGCTGTTGTTTGTCTCCGTTCTAGTTTCCTGTGGAAAGAGGGACTTTGGAGTAGGTGATATCTAGTCTGATCCTCTTCCTGGACTGGGGGACCTATAATTTATTTTTCTCTAACCTAAAACTGAGGGGCCACTCAGGGCCAGCAGAGATCCCCACTGCAGCTGCAGAGCGCAGGAATTGAGGTGCCGTATAGGGAGGTACCTCGGCCTGTTCCTTGGGGCGAGTGGCAGGGAGGGCAGTGGGAAGAAACTAGGGGCTCTAGGGGTTCCCTGCGGATGGGTTTGTGACAGCGTCCTTTCTACGGGGCTTCCGTTTTGTTACACAGGACAATTATGCAGTGCAACATGCTAGGCAATGTGGCTTACAAGGAACACACAGAAAATTAGCACGCAAGGGGACAAGGCAGATGGGTAACACTTGGGGCCTATCGCTATTTCTTCCATTAGCAAAGAACAGAGATCTCTGCTGCATCTCGAATTCCTTTGGAGATGCAAGGTTTTCCACCCAGAAAGGCCTATTAGCTAGCTTGAAACAACTGGATGTGCACTAATGGTACGGGAGTGCACAAATTAGGCTCATCTGTAAAGGTCTGGCTCTGTTAAAACATTTTTGTGTACTGACGGAGTTATAGCACCCAGTTTGCTGAAGAGACATAAAAAGGTTATTATAAGCTATATTGATGAGAAGTTAAGCAAAAAATAATTTGAAAGCTGTTCTAAATGATAGATCATTTCATGGGAAATGACTTACAGCTTCAGATTTAGGGGACATAAAAAACCCCTGGAATTACAGGATTAAACAACCCCAGGCAGGGAAATGCCATGAGTTGTGTAGCCCCCGTATCTATACAACGTTTACAAACATAACCATATCAGTAAGTATGAGAATATTTCAGGGCTATGTTACAACCTCATCCAAATCACAGGACAATTCATGCACTAATGTTTGTTAGGAAATGACACTGTTTTAGCAAAAGAGATGTTTAAATAAAGACAAACAGAAAGAAAAACTCCTCAGTGGCAGCAACAGTAAAATGTACTCCCTTTTAACAAGTTTGTTACCGCCTCAGAAACTAAGAAATACAAATTTGAAGACCTGTAAGTGATCCGAATAGAGTAATATTACTGTAAAACACTGTACATTTCATAGCAGGGTAAAATGTCAAGATGAAACTGGAGCTGTGTACGTGGCAGTGCGCAAAAGCCTAAGGCCCAGATCCTGCAAGAGTGCCTATACATGAGCAGGGAGCCAGCTCCAATGTGCTGTAATTCCAGAGCATCAGAGCAGACTCAATTAATCTAGTGGTAATTACCACGCTCCAGTAGCCTCCTGCATCTCATGTATCAGTGTCCCCATGCTTCAAAATGGCAGCTCATTAAATAAAATGGCCGCTCTAATTAAAGTACCCCTGCCCCCACTCCTGGAGCACATGTATAAACACCCAAAGGTTCCACGTATACATGCATTTTACAGACCAGCATCTAGAAAAAATGTTTTAAATCATAATGCAAGTGTGCATGAAATAGTTAGACATACATCTGATGATTTCAGTGACCTACCGTTACTACTGTCACACAAAGCACACAAGGGCTGAAGTTTTTGAGCATGAAGATTAAAGATTTTCATAGATTTCATAGACATTTGGGCTGGAAGGGACCTCAGAAGATCATCAAGTCCAGCCCCCCGCCCAAAGGGCAGGAAGTCAGCTGGGGTCATAGGATCCCAGCAAGATAAGTCTCCAATTTGCTCCTGAAGGTGTTCAATGTAGGTGCTTGAACCACCTCCGATGGCAGACTGTTCCAGACCTTGGGGGCTCGGACAGTAAAGAAATTCTTCCTTATGTCCAGCCTGAAATGGTTTTGCCGTAGTTTATGCCTGATCGACCTCGTCATCCCTTGGGGCGCTCTGGTGAACAAACATTCCCCCAGATCCTGGTGGTCACCCCGATAAACTTATAGGTGGCCACCAGATCACCCCTGAGCCTGTGCTTTTCCAGGCTAAAGAGTCCCATGGCTCTCAGCCTGTCGTCGTAAGATCTGTTTTCCTGACCTCTGAGCATGCGTGTGGCTCTTCTC
>NW_017729028.1:26713692-26714123 GCF_001723915.1 Gavialis gangeticus | reverse complement strand
AATGATGATCCCCAAGTCTCTTTGTTCCGTAGTGCTAGCCAGCTTAGCACTGCCGAGCCTATAAGGATGCTGCAGGTTTTTCTTCCCAAGGTGGAGAACCTTGCATTTTTCAGTGTGAAACACTATCAGGTTCTCGTCCGCCCATTTCCTGAGCCTGTCTAGGTCTGCCTGCATCACCCGCCTGTCTTCTGGTGTGTATGCTTTGCCCCAGAGTTTGGTGTCATCGGCGAACTTGGCCAGTCCACTTCTGACTCCAATGTCCACATCATTAATGAAGATGTTGAACAACATGGGTCCAAGGACAGAGCCTTGGGGGACCCCACTGGTCACAGGACACCATGATGAGTGACTGCCATCAATTACTACCCTCTGGGTCCGACCACGGAGCCAATTTCCCAGCCAGCAGATCATGGTGGACCCAAGGCCACAAT
>NW_017729028.1:26712290-26713197 GCF_001723915.1 Gavialis gangeticus | reverse complement strand
GAAACTGGAGCTGTGTACGTGGCAGTGCGCAAAAGCCTAAGGCCCAGATCCTGCAAGAGTGCCTATACATGAGCAGGGAGCCAGCTCCAATGTGCTGTAATTCCAGAGCATCAGAGCAGACTCAATTAATCTAGTGGTAATTACCACGCTCCAGTAGCCTCCTGCATCTCATGTATCAGTGTCCCCATGCTTCAAAATGGCAGCTCATTAAATAAAATGGCCGCTCTAATTAAAGTACCCCTGCCCCCACTCCTGGAGCACATGTATAAACACCCAAAGGTTCCACGTATACATGCATTTTACAGACCAGCATCTAGAAAAAATGTTTTAAATCATAATGCAAGTGTGCATGAAATAGTTAGACATACATCTGATGATTTCAGTGACCTACCGTTACTACTGTCACACAAAGCACACAAGGGCTGAAGTTTTTGAGCATGAAGATTAAAGATTTTCATAGATTTCATAGACATTTGGGCTGGAAGGGACCTCAGAAGATCATCAAGTCCAGCCCCCCGCCCAAAGGGCAGGAAGTCAGCTGGGGTCATAGGATCCCAGCAAGATAAGTCTCCAATTTGCTCCTGAAGGTGTTCAATGTAGGTGCTTGAACCACCTCCGATGGCAGACTGTTCCAGACCTTGGGGGCTCGGACAGTAAAGAAATTCTTCCTTATGTCCAGCCTGAAATGGTTTTGCCGTAGTTTATGCCTGATCGACCTCGTCATCCCTTGGGGCGCTCTGGTGAACAAACATTCCCCCAGATCCTGGTGGTCACCCCGATAAACTTATAGGTGGCCACCAGATCACCCCTGAGCCTGTGCTTTTCCAGGCTAAAGAGTCCCATGGCTCTCAGCCTGTCGTCGTAAGATCTGTTTTCCTGACCTCTGAGCATGCGTGTGGCTCTTCTC
>NW_017729028.1:26693048-26711694 GCF_001723915.1 Gavialis gangeticus | reverse complement strand
AATTGGCCAGTTTTGCCAAGAGGTGATCATGGGATACCAGATTGAAGGCTTTTTTGAAGTCAAGATATATGACATCAATCTCTTCTCCCTTGTCCAGGTGATAGGTCACTTGGTCGTAGAAGGAAATGAGATTGGTCAAGGAAGACCTACCTGCAACAAACCTGTGCTAGCCATCCCTTAGGATGTTGGCATCAGCCAGTCCATTAAGGATGGCCTCTTTAATAAACTTTTCTAAGATCTTCCCCAGGATAGAAGTCAGGCTGATGGGCCTATAGTTAGCCGGATGCTGAGCAGGTATGAGGATAAACACATTCTGACTTTCTTGTGTCATCCAGCTTCAAGTAGGTTAGCAGAGAGACATTAAAGGGTGGTAGAAGATAGTGATTAATGGGAGCTTGGAAATAAACCTGTATCAATCTCTTTAATATATAGAATAACTTCTCAAATTATGACAGCCATAAGCCCAGCCCACCTTTCGATGGGAAGGCAGAAAAGAACTTATTTGGACTGAATCCATTTCAGTAAGGAGAGGGAGTGTTAAGGAAGTAAGCTGGTCCAAAACAAAACCATGATAATGACATCAAAGACAAACATGGTCTCAAAGGATCTAGTTTATCCCCAAAGTTGCAGAACTAGATTTGTAGATTCACAAAAGTAGGGTCCGAAGGGACCTTGTAGATAATCAGGTCCGACCCCCTGCCCTGGACAGGAGAGAAAACTGGGCTCAAATGACCCCAGCCAGGTAGACATCAAGCCTTCTCTTAAAGACCCCCAGGGTAAGAGCCATCACCACTTCCCTTGGAAGTTGGTTCCAGATCCTAGCTGCCCTGACTGTGAAGTAGTGCCTTCGGATGTCTAGTCTAAACCTACTCTCTAACAACTTGTGGCCATTATTCCTTGTTACCCTGGGGAGTGCTAGGAGGAACAAGGTCTCTCCCAAACCCTGCTGGTCCCCCGTAGTGAGTTTATAGACAACCACCAGGTATCCCCTCAGTCTTCTTTTGCGAAGGCTTAATATGTTCAGGTCCTGTAGCTTCTCTTCGTAGGGTCTGCCCTGCTGTCCCCGGATCATGTGGGTGGCCCTCCTCTGGACCCTCTCAATGCTGTCCACATCCCTCCTGAAGTGTGGCGTCCAGAACTGAACACAGTACTCCAACTGCGGCCTGACCAGTGTCACATAGAGGGGGAGGATCACCTCCTTGGCCCTGCTCATGATGCATCTGTGGATGCACGACAAGGTACGGTTAGCCCTACTGACCGTGACCTTACACTGTCAGCCCATGTTCATCTTGGAGAGGACTGGACCGCTGGCTTCTAGGCTAGGGGCAGACATTACACATAAACTGATTTAAGTGATCAGAAATTGGTTTAAACCTGTAACAGAACATATGTTCAGTGCACATAAACCAGTTTCAAAATGGCTGAAACTGGTTTAAGATAAACCTGGTTGAAGGTAGTATTAGACTTAACTGATTTGGATCCAACCAGTTTATGCAATGTCTGTCCCAGACCACTTCCTGGTTTGAGTTAAACCAGAGTCCCCCACCTTCCCAGATGCTTTGCAGCCTTGGGTTGGGCTGTCTGCTCCAGAGAACAGGGCTGGCCCTGCCCCTCTGTTCCTTAGCCAGAGCTCCAGCAGAGACTGTAGGCACAGCAAGGTCTGCCTGGCTTCCTCCCACCCCTCACTACTTGCTGCTCAAGGAGGGATTTCCTCCCCCCGCCACACACACATCTCCCACAGCACATACCCCAGCCCTATGGACCCTAGACATTTGGTATGCTAGCTAATGCTGAGAGGTGCCTGGGTGTGTATTTCCAATTTCACTGGAACAGGCAGACAGAAGTGTCCACTTAGGTCTTTTTGGAGCAAATCAACAGGTAAGCTGGTAATGTCCCTCCAGTCCTTCCTTGGACAAAGCTGTTTAAGAAGAGCTTGCACTAATGAGAGAGGCTTTTGTTTTGTTGATGGGCTAATAACAGTGTTCATCAGCCTCCTGTTAGCTCCCTTGCCTGTCAGGTTTGCAGACAGTATGAAGAAGCAGGGAGAAGGAGATTGAAAAGCTCAACATCATCAACATATGCATGCACTGCACACTGCCACCTGCTTTGCCACAGTGCTAGTCAGAGGGCTGGGGGCTGGCAACACTCCTGCCTGAGATGGTGTATGCCAGGGTGGGGGTTTAAACCCTTCCCTAATCAGAGCATCCTGACAGGGCCTGGTCACACCCCCTCTCAGCTCAGCATTGTGGAAGGGAAGGGAAGGGAAGGGAAGGGAAGGGAAGGGATGCTCTAGCACCCCCCAGCTGCTAGCCTGAGCCACTGCAGGTATGTACCTGCATTTCCTCAGTCCAGAGGCAATGTCTGTGCACTTGCAAACCAGTTCAACCTAGGCAGGGTAGAGTAACCTGCAAAGCTTGAATCAATTCAGGCTCAGGCTTTCTGAATGTCTGTCCCTAACCTTGGAGTGATATACAGTCCCCCAAGCTTCTGACCTCGGCTGATGACCATGTGGAGAATCCAAGGCCAGGAGATGACACAGTTCTCTTGGGAATGCTGACTTAGGGGTATGTACAGGACCATGAGCCTGGAGAAAGAGGATCATAAACAGCTTGTGCCCCCAGCAGCTGGGGGGGGCATAGCAGCAGCAGGAGTGCGGTGGTGGGAGTGGTGGGAGCTTGGGGGCAGTAAGTGGGGGTGCTCCTGCAGATGCCACTGGGTTGTCGGCGGAGGGGGGTGGGGGGGCAAGTGCCAACCAAGAGTTGGCGACCACCCGCAGCTGCCACTGGCAGTGTCAGCAGTGGCCAGTGGGGGTCGCAGACCACCCACAGATGCCACTAGCAGTGTTGGTGGTGGGGTGGCAAGTGACAACTGCCCACTTGCCACCCTGCCGCTTGCCACCCCCCTTTTTGCAGGGGGTGCACCGCCACACTCAGGGGGTGCACATGCACCTACGTGCACCCCCTATGCGTTGCCCCTGAAGTGAATCAGACTGATATGGATTGGTGTTACCATGTTCATCTATATGGTGCAAGACAACACTGAACTGAGACAGTCTGCACTAGCTCCTGGACAGAAAGAAGAAGAGCTGAGTTAGTGCACGGACCAAGTAAGGTTGGATGAGGGCTGTGTGGAGACAGAGAGCATATAGACTTGCCTGCTGCACTGCATTAATGTCGCAATACTGATGCTGCTTCAGGAGTGAAGGCAAGGCATCTCAAACACTGCCTTGTCCTGTATACACGCCCCTAAAAAGAATAGAGCCAGACTTTGAATTTAGAGGGAGGATGTAGTAAAGTGGTCATAATAGGATTAACTGGATTACTCAACAGTATTATGGGATGGAGTTCTGCCCAATCCCTCCCTTCTGTTTATTCAGAGGGAGTCGTTTCCCCATGCAGTTTGTGATGCAAATAAATAAAGCAGCATGCTCCAGTGCACGCAACTGTGAGCGCAGTTAGTTTCGTTGAACTGTGTGGCTCTCATACAAAACATATGCTAAGTCGCAGAAAGAATTTGGCTAGCAGTGATATCCTTGGCCCAGTGGGCGGCTGCCTTCCACCTAAGAGCACTATTTCAATGGATTTAAATGCACAAACTTTGACCCGTGCTTTGAAATCCTTTGGCATGAAAGTTATTTTACTGTATATATGGTAGAATCCCACATAAACAACATATGTTCAAGAGCACTGGCCTCCTTTTCTTGACATGTTTGTGAAATTATTAGCAATAGTGTTACCCACATGTGTCTGTGTTCAGAATTTCTATCAAAGATTTGGGAATTTAAAATAAAATAAATAATTTTCTGATATGAAGAATTAATTATTCATTATTATGTACTATTTATACAGTGGGTGTAAAAGCATTTTACAGACAAACACTGCTTTACAGACAGAACATATGTCACAGCAGAACTTTTCTTGGCTTTGTTCTCCAAGGCATACCAGTTTGGAGGCACGGTGCAAATTGCAGTGGGTAGCAACCATATATATTTCAGCCTGAAAGCAGCAGAACACCACTAAAGTAAGGAATCAGAAAGACTAATGGGAGAATTCTGAACAGCCAATTCCTGTGGCCCACCAAATTAAAACATGTGCAATTTACCATTTGACAATTATATATCTCTTCTGTGAACTAAATGCTGTACCAGGGTCTTACAATTTGACAAGGATTATACTTCAAGTAAAGTGGAAAACCCGTCCTCTAACTTGGACAACCTACAGGCAAACCCAAAGAACACACATTAATTGAGCCCTATCGGAAGTGCCAGTAAGACAGGGACAGTTGTCTTTTCTGTTTTGCAAGCAATTTTTACAATTGAATAAAGGGAATAAAACAGAAACTTAAAATAAAACAAGAAAAATAAAACAAATCTGTTAAACAAACAATTGCTTCCCCTATTCTCAACCTGAGTGCCACAGTATCCAGGGGGTGTCCCGAGAGCTTTTAAGAGTACAACCAGGTGGAACTGCCCCACAACCCTGTTTCTGTTTCTGAGAGATGCTATGCAGCACCAGACCATGAAGCAGCTACAGCAGGAAGATGTGCTCTGCTGCACCTGGCCTGGTAGGAGGAGCTGCCAGGAGGCTGCTCCAGCTGATCCGCTGCAGAACCAATGCCACCATCGTGGACAGGACACAATGAGTGTTCCTCCTGCCTCTGCTTTTCTTAGTGGGTCAGGGGGACCCCAAGTGTAAAAAGGTTGAGATCCCTGTTCTATACCTTTGTTTTCAAATAGAACCAATCAGTTATAGCCATATCAATTGCAAACACAAATTCTGGAACAAAGACATGCAAATACCTAAGTGCACCTGCGGGAGTGCATTCTCTCAAGCAGTTAACACCAAGGCCCTTTCACAAAATTGTCACCCCCCCTGATTTTCCACTCCCAACCCTGCAAAAATGTTTTTCTAATATTGCTCTGCAATGAAAGACCACAGTCAAAAGTTAACTGATTTAAAGAAATTTCAGTGAGCCACCTGGCAAAATTGGGTGTTTGCAATAACAAGTATTCAGATATTCATTGATTTCATTATGTACATATAATAAAGGTTTGAATGTGTTGGCATTGTGTGCATCAATTTAGATTGGCTGGTAGCACTACCAGCCACTCAGCAGGAAAATATTCACAGGGAACATATACACATGCAATTAATATGACTAAATATACTCTGGCTCAATTTCAGCCAGAGTATACTAATCCAGATGTCACTGTCTACACGTACATTTAAGCACAGTAATTTAATGCAGTGTAGGATAGTACCTGTGTCTCACAGGACTATCCTACACTGAAGTAAATTAACCTACTGCACACTAATTGTGGTGCATTTGTAGATGGTAAGACTAGAAAATTAGTCTAAGGTACAGTAAAGTGCATGCGTCAATGTGCCTACATGTGGTGTTAAAGCAACACGATAAACGTCAGTGCAGCTTCCACAAGTCAGCTGCTCCCGGGCACGGCATCTGCACATACACCCAGGACTACAGCTGTTTGAGCTGGGGTGGAGCAGCCCTAGGCTGGCAGATGATCAGCCCAAGGCTCTGGGTGGCAATGTCAGGCAGTGGAGGGGCTGGCTGGGCCAGGAGAGAGCTAAAGTGCAGAGCTGTGTGGCAGGCAGCCCCAGCGCTTCAGCACCCTCGTGCCCCAGCCAGCCCCTGTCACTGTTTACACATGAGGTTTTGCATAGTAAATGACTCCAGTGTAAGATAGTACTGTCCCCAACAGCACTATCTTACATCAGAGTTAACTAGTTTACTTCACCCTAACACCAGCTCATGAGTAGATGGTGACGCTTTACTGTGGAGCTAATTAAGCTACTCCACAGTAAAGATCATGTGTAAATGCACCCACAGAAGTTAAGAAGTCTCTCTTCAATTGGTTCCTTTTGGGAATGGCAAGAGGGTTCATTCCTGTCAACCTGTGGATCTGGGAACCCTATTTACCTCCTTCTATTTTCCTATCTCTCTGGCAACAGAATCAAATAACACACACACACACACACACACAATGTTATATTATATATATTCCTTAGTTTACTCCAGCTCAAATTGATATATATATCTATATATATTTCAATTTGAGCTGGAGTAAACTAAGGCACTCCAATGACAACAACTAGTATTATATTTCTATTGTTAATCATATCAATATCAAATTAATATTACAAGAAAAAAATGAAAAGAAAGAGAGGCAGGTATTGAAAATGTAAAGGATGGAAAAGAATCAAAGCACTCAGCTTGTGACGTGGCCATTGTGCATCTTGAAAGGCTCCTGGATATTACTAATATTAATCAATTTCAGAAGAGTAGATGCTTTCTGATGCAAGTGGCAATGTCTGAAAACATCTGTCTTTTCTTTTCCAAATCTTTCACATTTATAATCTTGTCAGTACTTGGCTGTGCCAATTAGTCCTTTAAACACACCGCTTTTCATCATCAAAAGGAGCTGGGACTAGAGACTGGCCAGACCTCTTAGCTCTTTTCAACACATGATAAACACATTGCAAGTCATGAAAACTCCAAGCACAGGCACTTTCTAACTGTATGGACTTATTATGGTGCTGTTGTTTCCCAGTTAAAATTGCAAGTAAAATAACCCTGCATTTTAAGGAAAATTTAACCACACTTAAAAATGTTTTTTAGCTTTCTGTGATGGCAAGCTATTTCCAGAACAGGAAATATCAATGCAGCAATACTGAGTAGCACAGCTTAAGTGTAGTCACAGTGATGGCCTATGCTGGAGTGCAGGAAACATGGCAGTGTTTAGATCCACATTCAGTTAGACTTCCCCAGAGTCTGGATGTGTTAGCACCGTGTGTACCAATTTAGGTTGGTCACTAGAGCCATCTGCCACTCAGCAGGAAAATACCCACAGCAGGTGAGAAGTCTTTCTCCAATTGATTCCCCTTTGGATTGGCAAGAGGGTTCATCCCCTCAGCCTGTGGATCTTGAGACCCTGTTCACCTCCCTCTAGTTTCCTGTCCCTCTGGCAACACATCTGCTTCAGTATAGTCTTGTTGGCTGCCAAGCAGCTGGGCACATTAGCTGCAGCTGTGTAGCAGAAGCCAGTATTGGCCTTAACCTTGAGGAGCTTTGGGGCAAGTTCCAATTTGCTGGGAGAGAAAAGACCATGATATGCAACATGGATGCTCTCCAGTTCCTTCCCACTGTCAGCTTTGTGTCCTGCTCACTCTCCAAAATAGGAATGTCCCTAGGAACATCCCTCTCTGCCCTTACAAATGAAAGGCTGCTTACACACACAGGATCATTGCTCCAATTCCTAGATTTCGGTGTAACAGATTTCACAGACTGCCGTCATCCTATTAGATAGACCTGCAGGTAGAACAATCTCCTGTACATAAGAGAAGAAGGGGTTGTCCTCTCACAGATGAAGAAGTCTCAACAGTCCTTCATTTTAAACACAATTTCCTTGCAAGTCCATGCAAGGATACACATTTGTCTAGAACAAACAACTGCACGTTTTGACACGTGGACTAAACTTGATGTGCAATCATAGTCATCTGCCACCCAAGAGGAGCCAAACTTCTGCTAGAGCTATGCTTGGTCTATATGTTTCCACTGCACCCAGATCAAAGAACTGGCAGCTAACTCAGGGAGGAAACTGCTTGATCAGAAATGTCCACAACCTTGCCAGGTGTCAATACCAGACCTCGGAAGAGCCCCCGATAGCCTAGCGCAAAGGAGCTGAAACTGCAAGTCACGTATATTTATTTCATCACTGAGTGGTCTGACTGTTTGCTACTAACTTCACCTTCTAATATTGATAATCCTTCTTTGTGCATGCCTCTTATGTTTTATATTATAAAGGGCACATACATCTAGGTTACTGTTGTAGAACAGCTGATTGCTGTTTGTAATTAGTCATACGCAACATTGAAAGTAACTTGGAAAAACAGTTAATGTTTATTTTTCTTCTGCTTAATAGTTTAAATATTTGTGGAAGCCACGTGCCAGCTTAGTGAAATACTGCCTCACGAGTGCAAGGAAAAGAACCGATAATACTGAATTCTGTGATGTACTGTAAATCATCAGCAGATGACAGACAGGGGGTGGGGTATTAGATTGCTTTGGATCTCAAAGGGAATAAATGAGTAAACATTTTATTCTACTATATTCAATTTAATTTCTTGTTACAATGTATTCCCCAGGCATGCTGATTTGTTTCTCCTTTAAAATAGGATTTTTTCCTTCTTTGCTCATTCATTTTATGTGACTAGGTTAAACTAGTGTATAGAGAAAAAAAGAGAGAGAGAGAGAGCATGCGTATAAGAAAGAGAGAGGAAGGCAGGCAGGCAGGCAATGCTTTCTTTGCAGTTTCTGCTCTGTTTTAACGGAGAAGTTAATGTTTAACATACTCCCTGTTCTCCTCTCCCACATCTTCACTGTGTTTCCCACCACACTGCGATCAAAGTGATACAGGTAAACACTATACAAACCTTAAATCTTATGGGAGCACTATGAACATAAGAGGCCAGGATATGATCTGTTATGCCATTTTACAACCATAGCAACTCCCCTGAAGATTATAGTTACCCTTCACTTCTGCATCAGAAAATGACCCTTTTCTCTCTGTCTTTCCATATAATTGGCCTATCTATTTAAATACATTTCGGTTTTGAAGCTACTTTTGATTACTTCTCTTTGCTCCTAGTTTATAGCCTTCCTCCATTTCTTTATCTGTTATTTAGCTTAGGCTGTACCTGATTTTTTCCCATACCTGAAGAAAGGGACTCTCCCTTAATGGGACTTTCCCTGTTCCCTTAAGACAGAAAAGTCAGCCCTGTCGAGAGAGCCCAGCTGCAGGGCATTTGTATAGGCAGAAAAAAGCTCCCAGAAGAGTAAGCAGGAGAGGTGAATGCAAGCGCTTGCTACAAGGAGGAGGCCAGGCTGCTGTGCTGAGAGCCAGAGCCAAAAGGACTCCTCTTTGAGTGCCAGGAAAGGGCAGAAGGATTTTTATTTTGTTGGCCTGTTTCTTGCCTAAAGATGGTGCTATTTGAGAAGCCTGGTTGAGGAGTCCTCAGGGAGAAAAGCCTGCATGCAAAAGCCAGAAGCCTAGCTAACCTGACTACCATCCCTCCCAACTATAGAGTTGGGCCAGTAAGAGATACTACCCAGAAAAAAACCTTGCTTCTGAGAAAATCTTATGAGAACTTTTTAAATATGTATTTTTATAGGTTTAACCTTGAAACTAACAAATAATTGCACATGTGGGGACTTAACAATCAATTTATGTTCTAGGTAAAGGGATTTTAAAATTAATGCGAGGGAAAAAAAAAATAATCAGTGCCTGGCACTGCAAGGATACTGTTGATGTATCAATCTTTTCAGGCATTTAAAAATAATACCCAGATTATAAAAGTAAATGTTCTATGACCAAAAAATCTCTTGGTAATAAAATTTCAAATTACAGCCCATGACAACACTTCTAAATTGCAGCTGTAATGGAGAAGCTTTGATGGAGAAAATTGTACAAGTAACTTCTAAAGTAAATCAGAAAAGCAAGAAAGAAGAGAGGGGCTGTTGAGATGAATGGAAACCATGGCTGGAGTGTCATGCAGTGTCTGTAAATGGATTCTAGTGTCTTGCTGCCAATATCTTAAGCAGTTGCTAAAGTTTTATAGGGATTTCCTTGCTAGCTTCTTTCAGCAAATAATCCTGTCGGAGAAAAAATTTAGCCCGATCTTCATACCTACTTGAGCTGACAGTGTGCCAGACTGAACCTAAACACTGTTCTTTAATGCTAGGAGTTGCGTACTCCCTTTGTCCTGCCATATACTACAGCAGTTAAAGTAGCCCGAGCAACAAAAGAGACGCAACAACAGAGAAGCCGCAACCTTATGGCACGTGCTCGGGGGTAAGGGGCTGGGGGGGTGTTTTAATTAAAGCAGCTCTCACGAGCTGCACTAATTAAAGCGCCCACAGCATTTGGCATCCCACATTTCAAAACGGCGGCGGGTCAGTTTAACTAAAGCTCGTTCGACGATCTTTAATTAAAGCGGCGCTGCCACTATTTTGAAACGTGGGGGATGCCGAATACATGAGATGCTGCAGCACGCTGGAGCATCCCAATTAGAGCGCTCCAGCAGACGCGACAGATCCGCATGTGCCAGAGCATGTGTAACAGTGCCCTTTGATTCAGGCTGAACTGTCCCCAGGTAGACGCGCTGGCCCAAATGGCTGTGCTAGGATTGAGTAAGGAGATCCAAGCTGATTAAAAGACCTGAGAACACGCATGCTGTGGGACCTTGAGAACAATCCCCATCTCTGGGTGGAAGCTTATTTGTTGGCATATGGGGATCATAATATTAAGCTATTTTATGGGGTATGGAGGCTTAGACAATGGGAACGGAGGCTTTGTAAAGCCTGCTGAGAGCCCAAGATCCAAAGGGATGACAGTAATCCAAAGCGTTATCAGCATTTTATTTGGGAGGGAAAAAGCTCACACTTTTCTTTTCAATAACCCAGGCCAAACAGATCAAAGTTCTTAAAATACTGGGATATAAGCAACTGTGATTTGTGTAAATCGGCAGGTTACTGGTGGATCTTGAGATTTTCATCACATATTTAGTACTAAAATATTGCCACATTTAAACCTTTTGCCTGTGAGAGAGCGCACCTAGAAACATAGGAGTTACCAGACTAAATCAGCCTCATCTCATCCTGTTTGCGACTGGCCGGAGTTAGACACTTCAGGGGTGAATGTACCAACTCCCAACTAGTTACAAATTAGTATAAATCTTGAAACAATGCCCTATATTTTCCCCAATATGCTTCTCATGTATATTACTTATTTTAATTCAGGATATTCTTGTTAAAATCTTGTTTTGTCACCCAAATGAATAAATCAAATCAGATTAGATACTCTAATGGATCTGTTTGACCTTAAAATCTATGAACCTATAAAATCCCGGCCTCAAAGTCACTGAGTGGCAATGAGTTCCATAGTCAAATCATATTATGTGAAAAAGCTTTTCCTCCCCCACCCCCCATTTCCAAGGTACAACCTCAGGATTCAGTTGATAAAAATAATTATGGACGGGAATATAATTAATGCCAGTCTATATGGTTTTATGGAAAACAGATCTTGTCAAACAAACCTGACATTTTGATTAAAAAATTAGTGCTATACAATATCAATAGAACATGTGTTAAATGGATTAAGAACTGTCTAATTAACAACTGCTTTTTGAAATCTGTCAGTGGGGAATCATCTTTCATGGGAGGTGTTTCTAGTGGGAGAGGGATTGCTATTAAGTTTGATATTATTCAACATGTCTATCAATGATCCAGAAGGAGCTATAAATAGAAAAAATCACTGATAAAACTAGAGGGTGGCAAAAACAGGGACAAAGGTGGTCATATAGGGCAATTTGGACAACTTGGTAATCAGTCTTAATACAGGCAAAAAACCTGTTATATATATAGTATACAGGAACCAGGAAGCCAGACCATTACCCTTGGAAGAGAATTGGGGGGTGGGCCCCTAGGAGTGGCTGAGAAGGTCTTATGGGCTGGAGAGGACAAGAAGCTTAGTATGTGCCTACAGTGTGATCCAGTGGCAAAATAGACTAAAGCAACCTTTGGCTGTATAAACCAGGGACTTGAAAGTAGGAGAAGAGAAGCGACATAACCTTCATACATATTAACTGGTGACCGACCCTGGCATTCTGAACAGTACTTTAGGATCCACATTTTAAAAGGAGGTTGAAAAACTGAAAAGGGTGCAAGTAAAGACACAGAAGAATAAGTAGGGCATGGAGAAAATGCTTCACAGAGAGACTTAAAGAGCTCAAGGGCGTTTTATAATCTAGCAAGAGAATGTCATGATGGGAACCAACAGTTCGGTTTAAGACAGGCAAATTTAACTGAAAGACAAGCCCATATTTCCAACTGTGAGAGCAAATTAACCACTGCAGCAAACAACCAAAGGAAGGTGGACTCTCCATTTCCTGATGCCCTCAAATCCATTTCGGAAAAGACATTACAAGTCAAGCTTATTATTGGGATCCGTACGGGGGAAATGGATGAAGTTTAATGGTCTTCGTACAAGAGGTCACATTTGATGGTCTAATGAGCCCTTCTCGCCCTAAACTGAGAAGGACATGGATTATACTGTTGTTTTGTTGTCACAGAAAGAAAACAGAAGTTCCCAGTCTTCTTTCTTTGAGGGCCCCTTGACACATGCAGGCTAAGGTGCAATGGGATCCACATAATTGAGCTTCTTGTCATGCCACACGTGTGTGGCAGGAGGTATGACTGTGGGATCACGCATTAGATCCCATTGTGCCTTATGACCAGTTTAGGGGGAGCCTAAGATCATGATCCTGGACTTCCCCTGCAGCTGACAGGGCTCGACAGGGCTTGCAGCAGTGGCAGCGGGGAAAATGCTGCCACCACAGAGAGCCTCGTGAAGTGTGGAGCTTGCAGCAGGGACAACGCGGGGGAATGCTGCTGCCGTGAACCCCACACCTCCCACGGCTCTCGGTGGTGGCAGCTTTCATCCTGCTGCCCCCGCTGTGAACCCCACAGCTGAGATGGCTCGTGGGGGGACAGTGTCCTCCTTGCTGACAGCACTGCCACCAGTGCAAGCCTTGTCAGCTGCAGGGCTGATAGTGGATGGCAGCCCCTCAATTGATGGTGCTCCCAGCCACAGGGGAGCAGCTGGCCGCACGTTCAATTAACGGCATGATTAGAACAAGCTACAAAGTTATTACACATTTTTTGTGGAACGATTTTGTAACTTATTGCTTGTTTTATCACACCATTAATTGGTTGAACATGTAGCTGAGTGACAACTTCAAGCGCGATTGATTACCTGGTTAATCCCGCTTGAAGCATAATAAGTAGATGGAGCATAAAATACAGTATATAATGTTTACTGTCTTGTCTTCTCCTCATATGGGGTACTCTCCTGCCTTCTAAGAGGAAACTCCACCCTGACTGCAATGCAAGGACAGGTTCAGGCCATGGGAGGTTGACTAATAAACTATTATTCTCATGTACAGTTAAGGACGTTTTTTTTCAAATCTAGGATTTAGCTCACGTCAGGCTGGAGCTTGGGGTGGTGCCCCTGAAGAGGCAATAAGCAAGGTTCCCTCCCTCCCTGCGTAGGGAAAAGGAAAAGTGGCTAGACTAATCACTGTTCCTGACTTAATCAGAGCAAATAATCTCACTACCTTGTTAGAAGCTCATTAAAGGGAAAAAGGAGAGACAGAAAGTGTCAGATCCTATTTCACCTACTGGGTGTCTAAGTGGTATTTTGCCATCTAAGCCTGATCCTACATGACTGTACTGCAGTTGCTGAAAAAAGCCTTGACATATTTGTTTTGATAACACACCATCTCCGCTTTAAGACTGTGTGCATCTTAAGTCACAGCAAGCAGCAAAGAGGAGACGGGCAGCTCCTCATCCTTTACATCAGTGGCTCTTTGGGGACTCAAGCAGGGTGGAATAGGATTGCGCTTTGACTGTGCCTAGTCCACCTGGGCTTTCTAAGTACTATGTAAATTTTAGACCCTATTTTCACCTGTGCAACTAAACCTGTCCTTTGTCATACTCTCAGAAGGGCTCCTCTACAGCCACTTGCCCTCTGCTGAAATCCTATTCTGTGTGAAAAACTTCGTAAGTTCATGTAGGTCCCCAAACTTTAGTCATCAGACACCACCACTAGCAACTGCTTTGATGGAGAAGGAGGACAATTTATAAATCTGTGGAAATGGCATCTAGTTACTTAGTGCTACTTATGCATTTGCCTTTACATGGCGAAACGGCACTTAGATGCTTAAAGGTGGAATAGGATTTGGGCCTGAGCTGCGTAAGTACTACTTGGATGCCTAATAAGTGAGATGGGATCTAGCCCAAAGTGCCTACACAAAAAGACTGTAGGAGCTAGTAGGTGGGGACATCTTAAGAGAACTTAATATTTTCTCGTTTTTATTTCTTCTGATTTGTGCTTTTCTATTTTAAATAGATTTAAGTTTTTTATGGCTAATCATTATCTGGAGTTCAAAGGTAGACTCCTTGTTCAAGGAAAACTGCTGATTGCCTGATGAAGCACAGTGTAAACTACATCTGTGTAGATCTACATACGTGTGTGTGTGTGTGCGCGCGGCTGTGAATGTCTGTAGGAAAAAAAGAGTGTGAGCATGTGTTTCTTCCTTGTTGAAAGTCTCATGTAGTTTGCTAGGAATTACCTAGACAGCATCTTTTTAGTCACTTGCTTACATTCCTATTCCACTTTTGCCATAAGGTTTTTTTCCCTTCAGTCCATATGATTATAGATTTTAGAACTGTTCAGCAGATCTTCAGCACCAGAGGAGGGAGCGGGGCCCTAATATTTTCTCATATGTAGTTCTCATAGGTGGTTAGCAGCTTTCCTGATGAAAAAAAATCCCTGCACATTCTCTTGTTTATTCCCAAAGTTACCAGTAATTCCTTCTTAGTAAAACTCATCCAGAAAATTGCCTAATAACATAATTTAGAAACTACCTCACATTTAGCATACAGACACAAAGCACTTAAGTTGGTGATTTCTAACCACGGAGTGCACACTTCACTGACACGGTCCAGCCTCCAACGAACTGTTAAACATCTGGAACAAAGATTGATCAAGCACAGCCAACAGCTGGACTTTAAACAGTATACCCAGGAGCAGAGGTCATGATAAATGAAACCACTGTGCTGGCTTAAAAACTTACTTTATAATCTTCTCCAGGCAAAGCATGACTAAAATGCATCTATTTTGGGTGACATCTGGAGAAATGCGAAATTCAGTGTGATCAGGAACTGATTGGCTCAAATGAAAATAATTTGAAAAGGCCATAGACCATTTTAAAAACCGTTCACACTTTAAACTTTGGCCTAATGCTTCCTTCTACAGCACTGACCTTGTCTTCCTACCGTGTAAAAAAAAAAAAAAAAAAATCAATATTGTACAGTACTGCAGTAAAATTTCAGCTTGCTCTTGGCTTACTTTAAATAACTTTATTGTCTCCGTTTCCCTTGTCTGTGTTTGTTTTATT
Organism: Gavialis gangeticus; assembly: GCF_001723915.1. Taxonomy (NCBI): domain Eukaryota; kingdom Metazoa; phylum Chordata; order Crocodylia; family Gavialidae; genus Gavialis; species Gavialis gangeticus. The sequence goes on along the minus strand of NW_017729028.1, from coordinate 26,696,656 downwards.
TGGCAGTTGCAGTTATTAAAATGAAACTAAGTTGAAAGAAAATTTAAACATCATAAAAAGAAAGCCAGGAATGCTTCTCGCTCACTTCGCTAAAGCCATGGTCACCTTTACAATTTGCCAGAGCTTTCTATTCCCCAGCTTTCATAGCCAGTTTCATACACATGAAAGCAAAAAAAAAGCAACTTTCCACTGAACTGAAAAATTCCTGCTTTGCAGAGTTAAAAGAAGAGCTTATATAAATAAATAAATAAAATAAATGAATAAAAAACTGGTACCACACCTATTCAGGCATACACAATACTCATACACAGTTAAAACAATAAGTGCATGAGCGATTTTCTTTCGTCTTTAACATTTGCTTGCTTCTCTTGTTACACTACAAATGGCATTCAGGAAAAGACCTCTGCAAGAGTTGTCCACATGGGCCAGCTAAAAAAAGTTATACACTTTGTTGTTTCTCTCTTCTGAGATGTAAAATTATATTACCTATTGCAGGCTGCTACTCTGCCTAGAAAACCCTGAAATCTGTGGACAAATTAGAACAGCCCCAACAGCAAAACTAAGAACAACATGCTACAAGAAAGAAACAGAAAGGAAGCAACTTGTACTACATTACAGGGAACCGATTATTTTCTCCATCTACTCATGGTTCTCTCACAAGTGGAGGGGACCTGGCTACACAGGCTGCATATATGACAGCCAACATGGAAGGAATATGGCAAATTGTCATTGGATTTTTTATTCTCAGTGTCACGTGAATGTGAGGTCTTGGAGGAGGGGGTGGTGCTGCCCCATCTTGAATTTCCTGTAACACGATGTTACTGAAAATATGCAAATTCTTACTTTGGTATTTGCAGCGGCAGATGAGTTGGCCACAAGACTTGTTATCACATCGCTGTTCACTGTGGTGCAAGCAACCGTAGTTGGCGTAGGTAGCCGAGTGGGGACAATTGGCAAAGGCAAAAGCCCTGGTCTGTTGTTGCTATTGCTGTTCACTGTACTGTTGCAATTACTGCTGTTCACATGATTCCCGTTGGAGCTCCATTCTCGGCGATCCCACCCAGTGCGATAATCTCTTTCAAACCGGCTGTGGTGCCGTGACATCTCGGTTGAGTGCAGCAGCTTCTCAAAGGGAACTCGAGAGCTTGCCTAAAATATTTAAGATAAAGAGGTGTTACAAATGATGCCCCAAAACAATAATCTACCATAATAAGCATTAAGGCCAGTCTCGGTGTTGCTTGTTTCACATTATGAAAGAAAGTATTTCACTCCTTTGTCAAGCCAAATATCCAGAGGGGAAATGATGTTTGTGGCAATTTTAATTAAGACTTCAAATGAGTGAAAGGACAACAACTCAAAATGTGTCTGGAGACAAGGGCCCCTCACTTTCTAAGGAACCTCATCCCCCAAGCAATATAGCAGGGTATGAAGCAACAACACATAAATAATGAAAGGCCAAAGCAAAAGCAATTACTACTCAACTTCTCTGATGGTAGAACAATGTTTCCAACAGCTTCCTAATAAGACAGTCTTCAAAATCAGCCCACAAATAAGCTTTTGGAATCTTTTTTGCACCACACCCAATGTTTCAAATGCTCTTTTAAAACATGGATCCCACAAATAGATGCTAAATTCAAATGCTATGCTTAGATTTATAACTTCTATTTGTCTGCATTAACTGTTTTACTGGACCCAACTTATCAAGTTACAAAAATGGCTGTGCAGGACTACACCATCTCCCTTATTATTTACAACTGGCCAATCTGTGTCAGACACAGATTGCATCAACCATGAGCAACTCAAACTCCTAGTTTCTAATCCTAGTTATGACAATTGCACACTGCAGGTGTGTCTACATGAGACGTTTACTCAGAAGCTGATTAATTAGCTCCACAGTAAAATCTCAGTGTCTACATATGGGGCTTTATTAGGTTGCAGTAAACTAATCAATGCTGCCATAAGATAGTGCTTGTAATCACAAGTACTATTCTGAGGCGGCGTTCAGTGCACCGCAATGCACATGTAGACACATCTAGCTAGGGCACGAGGGTGCTTCAATGCTGCCTGCCTGCTAGCCCTACACCGGAGCACCCTCATGCCCCAGCCAGACCCTCTACAGAACAATGAATGGGATCAAAGCAGACCCAGGCAGGCTGGCCCCGGGGCTCCCTGCTAGCCAGGGCTGCTCCAACCCAGCTCACAGTGCTGTAGTCCTGGGTGCACAAGTAAATGTGGTGCTCAGGAACAATAAATGATGATACAAACTGTACGAGAGTTTATGTAATCACATTAATAGCATGTGTAGACACGCCTTGCATGGCCCTGAACAAGTTATTTAATCCTCTTGGCCTTCACTTCCTTATCTGTAAAATGGGGAGAATAATCCTTTCCTTTGAATGCAGTTGGCTAATGTTTGTACAGCACTGGGAAACGAAGACCAATAAATATAAATGCTAAATACATTTACTTGCATGAATAAATCATGGACATCTGGTTCATTGCAGAAACTCATCTACTTGACTTGCATCACAAAATCCAAGTTATTATTTCAAATAATAAAAGTAAAATGATGTCAAACCCATTTGTATTTAAGAATTCATAAAACTAAAAAGGTAGAGGTGCACTGATATGTCAGTCCATATTGTATTGGCACTGATAAAAGGAAAATTGACATTATTGGCAATTGGCTTCTTTTGGTTGATGTGACAGATAATGTCATCGATAAATGCTGTGTGCATGTGCACAGCCACAGCAGGAACATGGCCAGCTTAGCAGCTTGGAAAGCAGCATCTGGCTGCTAAGTCAGTTGAAGGGATGGGGCATGGGGAGGGAAGGAGTGGGTGGGGGGGCAGATCAAGGCCCCTGTGGTAAGGGAGAAAGTTGGGCTGGGACTGGGGCAAGTGCTGCCCAGGTGGGGCAGGGCGATGCATGGGATGAAGCTGTGAGTGGCTCATCCAGGGGACGTGGGAGGGGGCAGCTCCACTGCTGTTGCACCCTGGGGAGGCATGGGGATGTGTGCATTCCAAATCTGTGCACAGGGCAAGGGCAGGCTGTGACTGCAGGCTGGTGCTGGGGGCAGTGCCAGGCTCTTCCCAGCATGGAAACTGGGCTGTGCTCAGGGTGGGTGGCAGCAGCACTGGGAGTGGGGTTCTGGGGGAGGGGGAGCTATGGCCACCCAAAAATTCTCCATAGCCCCCCCTGCAGTTCCCCCTCCCAGTGCCACCACCGCCTGCCCCGAGCACAGCCCTGGCCCAGCCCCCTTGCTGAGAAGAGCCTAGCACTGCCCCTGGCTCCAGCCTGCAGTGGCAGCCCACCCTTGCCCCGTGCACTGATCCAAGGAGCACGTGCCCCTTGGGTCTCCCCAGGGGTACACACAGCATCAGGAGCCACCCCCCACCCACAAGCCCTGGGGATGAGCCGCTTGCGGCTGTGTCCAGCGCCCTGCCCTGCCCAGGCAGCACCTGCCCCTGTCCCAGATCCATTCCTTCCTTCACTGTGGGGGCCTCAATCTGCCCCCCACCACCCCACACCCCTTCCCTCCCCCGCTTCCTCTGAACAGACTTACCAGCCGGATGCTGCTCTCCAAGCTGCCAGGCTGCATATTGGCA
>NW_017729028.1:26685225-26693038 GCF_001723915.1 Gavialis gangeticus | reverse complement strand
CCCCACCCCTTCCACCACAACAGACTTACCAGCCAGATGCTGCTCTCCAAGCTGCTGGGCTGCATATTGGCAACTGGATCAGTATCGGCCAATATGGCTTGTTAATGATCAGCCATCAGTATCAGCCCAAAAAATCTTTATCGGTGCACTCCTAAAAAAAGGACAAGTAAAATATTCTAACTTATATCTGAGGAAATACTAGGTTGGAAGAAAGTTTGCCCAGAGCAGCATATGATTCAATAATCCCCATTCAAGTCTGTTTAAATAGTTTTTTCTTATATTTGGGAGGTGGTAGAGGAAGAAAGGAAAAAGATGCTCTCAAGGAAAATGAAGCATTAGTAATTCATGATATTTGTATTTTGTTAACACAGAATTTCATGGCCCTTCTGACATTCAAGTTGCAAAGACTGCTTGGATAGTTCAGTTGGGGAGAATCCTGCCTTAAGCAGGTGGCTGGAGTAGAAGATCTCATGAGGTCCCTTTCCGCGCCAATGGCCTTTGTTTCTATTCCTATGCCATCTTTAATTATGGCAAAAAACAGAGGCAAACTTGTGTGTGAAATATGCTACAGTAAAAACAGAATAAATTTGGCTCAACAGAAAATTAAAAATGCGTACAAAAGTTTTTTGTGAAAAACAGCAGTTTAACACCAAAAATAGAGCTGTAAGAGTTAAACACTTTAAAGGACAGTTATAGAAACTTTTAGTTCATGTTTTAAAAAGATGTAGCATAAAATGCATAATAAATTGTAGTTAGTTGGGGGACTATAATCTCAAATCTACAATTTTAAAAATGTACTCTATTAGACTGTCTCTAGAAAATTCTGTCTGTATATTATTTTGTTCCTAACTCTACACCTCCTGAATGTGCACAGAGGATATCCTTGTGGGCTGTTTTAGAAGGTGGTTAGAAATGTGTCCTTTTCTATTCGAGCTAATGGAGACTCTCCATGAATTTTAATAATGCATCTTCTGTGGACCACCTAACTAGATGGAATCACCCCTCCAGCCCAACACACATGAGCATACCTGACATTTCATTCAGTAGACAGCCATGGTGTATATGCACATAAGGCAATACCTAGCAGTTTTTAACTCATGATCCAAGCCACCGTGCCCCCAGCAGTTCCAGTATCAGATGATGACAGGCAATTATGCCAGTAACCAGCAAAGGAAAGGCCTGCAAACTGGGCCATGCATTAACAAGTTTACTTAAAACCCACTACCCAGTATAGGAGCAAATTCATTGCCTTTCCTAGTTGCCATTCTTAAGAACATTCTTTGACACTTCCAATAAGAAATGAAGGCAAATACTGAACATTTTACCCTCTCTACATATGCCATTTTTATACTGCCTGTTTCAAGATGTCACTTTTGGCCAAGAACAGGGATGTTTGGCAGCAACATGATGTGTATAAAGGCTGTGGTGGTGATAATCTAATAAATGAGAATAAATGATCGCTAGCCCTTGCTATTAGTTTTTAAAATTAGAAACAGTATAAAATGTCCTTACAAACAGATGCTGCGGTGGGGTGGGGGTGAAGTGGAGGGTAAGGAAATCGCTCATGAGCAGGCTAGCTAATTTAAAAATAAATGTATAGATTCATAGCTTACAGACATTCCCTATTTATTTTTGTAAAGGGCTAGAGTGACAATACTGCGCTGGCATACATGTGCTCATCTGACAAGCTTGTCCAACTGAAACTGGATAATGAATGAAGCAAAATCATGGTATCTCTCTGCATGATATTTGACACACAGCTGTGTAAAATGTCTGGAGAAACTGCATAAATACAGGTCCACAAAATAAACTAGCACAGGATCAGGAGTGACAGCCATCGCTGCAGTTGTGAGCCTATATGCATTCTGATCCTAACTCAGTTTTTGATGGCTCAAAAAAAGTTCATTTTTCAGGCAAAAATTGTCCTGGCACTGACTTTTCCAAAGGCAATCTGTATGAAAATATAAGCAAAAATAAAGCTTTCAGACTTTCTGGAGTCAAGTGTGTGGGGAGGGGCAGGAAGGAAACTAAAGGATCTCCCCTTCCCATGACACATGCTATGATTTTTATATATATAAGAAAAGCAAAGTTAGCACCAAAAGATATGTCTGTGCATGTGTGCACAGGCTCCTTTTACCTTAGGTCCTGATATGGCCCCCCATTACTGCAGCATCTGAGCATCTTGCAAACTTGGAAATTATTTTCACAACACCTCGGTGAAGGACAAAAGTGCCACTACTCCTGTTTTACAGATGGGAAACCGCTGATATATCTGCACTGCAGTTACAGCCTTCAGCTCAGCATGGGTTAACGACCCGAGTATCTACCTAGCTTCTCAGGCAGGTTTTGCAGCCTGAGCTGAGCTCGCACCACTGCAGCTAGACTGCTACTGATACCTAAGCTAGCTCAAGTATGTCTACCTACACTGAGGTCACAGCTGTGACTTCAGCATAGATATCTTGAGAGAGACTGAGCACACAGGAGTGACTTAATCAAGGGCACAGAAGAAATCTGGGGGAGGAGAATCACGTTGGCCAGCTACAATGGCCAGCTCAGTTTTTGTAGTATACAGCACAGTGAAGAGGCATAGTCAACAAGACAGCCCCCCCACACCTTTCTTCTTGCACAATGTTATCACTCCAGTAGCTGACAATCTTTAATCTTAACTAGAAAGGGGAAATCCTGTTCCTTTTTGGAAGGAATCAAAGGATTTTTTGTGCAACCAAAAGGAACACAAATGCTTTTAGAAAAAAAAAAAATCACAGAAAAACCTACAGCTGTTATTGGATGAACTTACAAAGTCAAAGGAAGAAAGGAGATCAAGTTGGGACTGGGGGGCAGGGAGTCAGCTGTGGAAAGCGTTATAACATAAGAACAGAGATCTAGGGACCAGGGGAGACTAAAAATACTGTGACAGACTAAAGCCTGATTGACTTATATGGTGAAACAAGCAATGCATGTCTGTACCAAAGAAAAGGGAGTTCCCAAACAATGTTTTGCTCGCTGCCCGTGCTGTGCAAAAATCACATAGAACATAGGCTAAATGCAGACATTCGGGGAGGGTTGGGGGGGGTTAGATTGTATTAAAAATACTAAAAACGGCCACCCGATCTAAGGTAAATTGAGATGGGGAGGTTAGTGGGAGGGCTGTGGGGGACAGGGGCCAAGCAAGATCCGCAGGTGGATGGAAGGGGCCAGCAGCATCCATGGGGGGATGGGAGGGCAGGTGGCAACTTTGGGATGGATGAGGGGGCAGGCATGATCTGTGGGAGGGATGGGGGGATTTGGAGGGGCGTTGGAGGGGAAAGTGGCAACTGCAGGAGGGAGAGGGGAGCAGGTGGGATCTGCAGGGACAAGGGGGAGGGGCAGGTGGCATCTGTGGGGGTGATCGGGGGGGTGATCAGGTCTGCGTGGGGTTGCTAGGGTCCAGGAGGGTTTGGTGGGATCAGGGAGGCTCATGGGGTCCTTGGGAGGTTTGGGGAGACCAGAGGCTATTTTAAACCCCACCTCCCAGAGAATCTACCCCCATCCCTCCCACCCCTTCCCCCACCAATACTCATTTGCTTGGCTCCCAGCAGTGGTGAACACTTCTAAAACTGGTGGCACTCAGAGAGACGTCTGGGATGTGGGGTTGGTGGGGGGGCTGGAAGGGTTGGGCAAGAGGTCAAGGACTAAAATAGCCTGGTGATTGGGGTGTGGGAGGGGGGTCACAAAAGCACAAACCTAGCGCTGGGGCTGGCTGCTGGGCCTTCCCAGCCCTGGGGCTATGCAGGTAACTGTACAGAAGTTCAATTCACTGGTCTAACCTAGTTCAATTAAGTTTGAGTACACATCGATCCAGGTCTATCTCAGACCGGGTTAAGCCATTTTTAGACCGGTCTGTTTGCATGGAACTTCTTTACTGCTATGGGTTTAGACTGATTTCCAATCACTGAGACCAGGCATAATTGTAAGGTCCGTACTGGAGAAACTAAGTTAGATCAAATAGCCATTTTGAACCCCTTCTAACCTTTTCCTAACCCCCCTAAATGTCTGCACTTAGCCTTAGGACTGGTGCAATTTCAGAAAACAGGCAGAAAGCTACTGATCTCATACTGGCCCCATCAGCCCTGATGCAATGTCAATAAAAGGGAGGGATGATTTGATATTTGCAGGAAGAATGTACATACAACATAAGCTGGCAAACTTTTAGTGAATTTTGCTGGCCTCTTTCTCTGCCAAAGCCTGAACATATAACACAATGTAAGGCAAAGATCTTAAATAGGAGTAACAAAAATATATGATTTATGAAGAGAAGTTAAAATGCTACGGCATCTTCTCGTTAGTGTAAATTTCCCTTCCTGCAAGCAAAGTTTTAGGATTCTCTCTCAAAACAATAAGTTTTCCATAATAGAAGTGAGGAGACAAAGAATTTGTGTAGAATGTATTTAATTTTGGGACTGAATTGAGGGATGTCCGTACCTGTGTGCACAGGCAAATCCGGTAGAGTAATAGGAACTAATAAAAACTCTTCCAATTCTGAAATGAGAATATTACACTGATTTTAAGGATAAGACTTAAAGACAAAGGATAACATTTTCCAAAGCACCTAAATGACTTAAAGCCTAAATTCTATTTTGAAAAGTACCTAACTCAAGCAATTTTGAAACAAAATGTCCCTTAATCCTTCTTTAAGAATACTTCCTGCTGGTGCTCATTACACACCATAATCTTACGCTGATACTGTCCGATTCCATGACTAAGTGCGCACAACTGCAGACACAAGACCAGCATCAGAAATGTTTGGACTTGCATTGCACTGCACAGTCTTTCAAGGGTTCAAGGGAATCATTATTGCCGATGTAACAAATGTGAGTGTTGAACATTTCATTTTTATCAGCTCAAAGCTTGTCGCAGCCCTGCTCCCCCCCTTAACCCAAACACTTACTGTTCTGGAGAAAACCATTCCTGTTCCTCTAAATGACAGTCCGGCTTGAGCTCTAGAGCTGCTTTTTCCTTTGCTTTCCTCGCTCGTCTAGCCAAAGGTCTCCTTAAAACAACTATTCTTACAGATATAAATACAAGGAAAAACAGGCTTTCAGCCAGTCTAAAGCTACAGAATCAGATTTCTTGGGCTATTAGAAAGTCAACTTCATTAAGAAACTTCAAACCCAAAGGTCATCTTTTTAATTTAAATTTGTCCTGGATAAGCATCTGTTTCTAAATTTATTTTTTTTTAAATAACAACATTAGAAAAATAAGATATGTGATATGATCAAAAGGCTGGAGATGGATCTAAGGCTGTGGCCATTTGGTTCTTTGGGGAAAATGGAAAAAGCACGCCTGAAACATTATAATGAGCAACAAAATAGTCCTATTAATGTCAGACTGGACAAACAGCAACACAGATAAAATAGCTTATTTGAACATTTTACAATCAGTTGAGCATATGAACAGCATAAGTATTTTATGAGATCCACACAAAACCAGAGATGATGAAGAGGAGAAAGATTTGCTATAATCAGATCTAGCATAATCAGATCTAGCATAAGGAACTGTAAATGATAAAGAAAGGAGATGTCTAAGTACCTAAGCTTGAATGATGTCAGATATATGCTTGAGGCAAAATGTCACTGGGTGCAGTTTTATTGGAGTAAACCCTTCTAAGGCATAGGGCTAAACATATACCATACATCATGTATAGAGAACATCAACATGTATTTGCATACTGCATATATTGCAGCATATATTGTAAGGATATTGCCTTCCCCATATAAATGTGGGTTTGAAGAACACATTGAAACAATACAGTATAGCAAAATTCAGGCAGCCTAACTGCTAGCTAGCCTAACAGTATTTAATTAAACACATTAGAAATCCTTAAGTATACCGATAGGTAGATTTCATCCAGGCATTCCTGTTAACCCTACTGGGGTAATTTAGGCTTTTCCAGCTACACATTTCTAACAGGAAGGCTGTAAATCTGTCTATGAAATCTATGAAATCTGTTACATCAGGTCAAAATTGATGCACCTTTTCCCCCATGTTTTTTGGGTGACCTGCCAAGCTTTATGAGAGCTGTTTTTCACTGTACAAATGGGACAAACAAACAAAATGTTTTCTTTTGGCTTAACATGATGCCCTAAAAAGGAATTTCTTGGGGCACATACAGAATTATTGTTATAGGCCTACATGGATCTAACTAATCCATTTTCACAATTTTCACTTAACTTTTTTTTATTTGGATAACTTCAGTGAAAGACTTCTTTGTTAAACTAAGCCAGTAGAAATCCAATCAAGAGATTCTGTAAAGCTGAACTTACAAACAGCTGTGCAGAAAGATAAGAATTAGAAATATTTGAGGGGCAAGGAAATAACTTCATTATCAAGCAAGGTCTCCATTTGTAAACCGCTGATTTAGTCTTGTAAATAGAGTAAACAGTTGTAAAGCTCCTGTAAAATCCAAGACAAGGCAAGCAGACTTGAGCTGCTTTGCTACAATCAGATGGTAAAAAACAAAAGAAAAGAAAACAAAAACTCTACACGTGATAACAGAACAGAAGATCTAAGAGATTATCTAGGATTTAATTTTTCCAAATATATGCTGGCAGGAGAAGTTTTGGAATGTATTTTTCTTAATAAACCAGAGCACTGATGCGATAGTGTTTTCTCAGAGTTAAAAATTATGAGTTCAGTTTTTTCACATCCTACTCTAAGTGGTTTAGGAAAGCACACGCTTGTATGCCAAGTATTCTGAAATCCCCCCGTTTTCTCAAATACTTCAAAGGAGAATGGAGATTTTTTATTTTTTCTTTAGATTAGGAAATAGATAAGGATACAAAAATGTTCAATGGAACCAAAACAACCATAGAAGTCTAGCTTGGTCTAGACTTCTACCTAACCTAACCTAGAAGTCCAGCTTGGTTTTACGATTAAGCTGGCATTGCCTTGTAAGGCATTACAAAAAAAAAAGCATTCGATCTCTCTCTCTCTCTCTATTATACTCTAAAAGGGAAATTTAAAATCTAATCACTATGATTTTGTCATTTGTTTTCAGATGTTAATACCTCTGTAGTTGGAGGGAGGTTGTATCCTGCTACATTCTAGTTAGTGCATCAGTGTGCCGAGTTAATCAAATTTGTGAGAATCTAGAGGCAGGGATTTCTTAGGGTGATATCTAGAGGTGCACCGATACATCGGTCCCATACTGAATCAGCATTGATACAGGGAAAATTGAGAGTATGGCAATCGGCTTTTTTTTGCCTCATGTGGCTGATTAATGCCCTGTGCATGAGCACAGTCGCAGCATGTACACGGCATGGAGCACAGCCTGGTGGCTTGGAGACCAGCATCTGGTTGGTAAGTCTGGTGTGGGGGAAGGGATGGGGGGGCAGATCAAGGCCCCACTGGTGAGGGAGGGACTGGGGTTGGGGCAGGGAAGCGGGACGGAGCTGCAAGTGACTCATCTGGGGGGTGCAGGAAGGGGGCAACTCCTGCCACGGCATGCACCCTAGGAGAGCATGGAGGGCGTGTCCCCAGATCTGTGCAGGCCAGGGTGGGCTGCCACGGCAGGTTGGCACTGGGCCCTTCCCAGTGCAGCGGGGGCTAGGCTGGACTGTGTTCAGGGCAAGCGGTGGCAATGGTGCTGGGAGCAAGGCTATAGGAGGGCCTCTTCTCACCACTGCTGCTGCCTGCCTCAAATACAGCCCGTCCCCTGCCGGGAAGAGCCCGGTGCTGCCCCAGCCCACAGCAGCAGCCCACTCTGCCCTGCATGCAGATCTGGAGGCATACGCCTTCCATGCCCTCCAGGGTGTGAACAGTAGCAGGAATCGCC
>NW_017729028.1:26675955-26684933 GCF_001723915.1 Gavialis gangeticus | reverse complement strand
GGCTCCATCCCATGCCCCACCCCACCCCAGCTGAGCAGAGCCTGCCCCAGCCCCAGCCCCAGCCCCACTCCCTCCCTGACTGCAGGGGCCTTAATCTGGCCCTCCCCATGCCTCTTCCCCCACAACAGACTTCCCAGCCCAATGCTGGTCTCCAAGCTGCCCAGCTGCATATCAGAATTGGATCGGTATCGGCTGATATGGCTCCTTAAAAATCGGCAATTGGTATTGGCCCCAAAATATCTCTTATCGGTGCACACCTGGTGATACCTTTTACTGGACCAACTGTCTAGTTGGGATAAATTTAGATGAGCTTTCAAATGCAAGACATTCTTCAGCAAATTTCTGATCACAGGAAGCCAGATGCAACATAGTGAAAAAACAGCAGAGAGTGGAGCTGAGAAAGATTTCCAGGGGCTGCTTACAGATATAAACCCCCCCTCCCAACAGCACTCTACTTTAAACTCTGTGCCCCCACAATGAGCCCAGCATGTGCCCAGAAGAGCCATCATGTTAGTTGGACCTAGTTCACCCAATGTCTGTATAGATCAGGTGCTTCAGTGGGGCTTTTTTGGTGCTTTTATCTAATAGCTGATTGAATCAGCTATTAGATAAAAGCACCAAAAAGCCCTGCTGAAGCATACAATCTATACAGATGCTGCAGAGATGGGCCCAACTAATGTGCTGCCTCTTTTGATAAAGTGTGTGTTTTTTTCCCCACATCTGTCAGGAGCCAGAGATAGCAGACATACAATTAGCAGAAGAAAAGAAGCTGATTACTGGGTGATGAAGGACTATCAAAAGGTAGGAGGGTCATTCTCACATCTGCACCTATGTGAACCAATTCAGGAGTTGGGTGTGCCACAAAGCCAATATCACTGTTTAGTCCCTGGTTCTTACTGTTCAGCCACTGGTTCTTTCTGTTCGGCCAACTTATGGATCTTTATTCCGAAGTCCGCCATTTAAAAGTGTTAGGTAAATTTCTCTTGAGCACAAGGATGGGGATCTAAAGTCATCTACACACTTCCCGTTCACTCCATAGGCAAAGAGAATCTGTACAGGGTTGCAAGACACAAATAAGATGCTGTGGTGTTTTATGTCACTCCTATATTTTTCCTTCTGGGAAGGCCTACAGGTGGCATTACTCCAAACTTATAATGTTCCTAAGGGTTTTGCTCCATGACCATCAAGTCAGTCTTGAAGCCATGGCGACAGTTATGTTACCTTAGATCAGGGGTAGGCAACCCCTGGCACGGGTGCCAGTGCATGGCAAGTGAAGGCCATTTTACTTGTCTCACACTGCTTGGGGCAGACAGCAGGGAAGGGGCTGGGGCTGTGCTTCCACACCAAGGATCAGGCCCCTTGCAGCTTCCCCACTGTCCACCCCTGGTATGCCAACACCTTACAAATCAAGGTGCCAACCCCTGCCTTAGATGCTGTAACAACCCTTCTAGGTTAGTTGAGTTGCTTTGCATCATTTGCAATTCTTCAGGTAGAATGACCTTGTGGTGCCCATCTGCTCTCCAGGTCTGGATGGCTGTTGGCTTGCAGTGAGCTCATCCACCCTTTGACAGGTCTTGTTTTCAGTCCTGCTGGGTGTCCACATACCTCATCACCCAGGCTGGCCCAGGTGGTGGTGGTAGTGGGTGCAGTTTAGTTGCTGACAACCTGACCATAGAACAAGCTGTACTGGTTTACATGGTGCCAGATAGTGGACCAAAGGAGGCCTGGGCTGACAGGATCCATGAATATGCGTATACTCAATATCAAGCATCTACACGGAGTTACCAAAAAAATATCACATACACCAGTCTGACATGCTTACCTCAAGACAGGTTGCTGTCGCCACTCCCATCCCCCTTTCCCTTCAGGTTACCTTAAGGAATTCTCACAAGTCTCGTTTTTCTTCCTCCCTTCCTTGCATCCCCTTTCTTGTTGGCGGCAAACATTTTCTTGCCTTTCATCTCATAGTCCAACTGCCCCCATACTCCCAGAGTCAGTTCTAGCCACCCTTAGTTGCAGCCTCTCGGACTCTGCGGTGTCCTTCCTCGGCAACGTGATTGGAATTGCACACAATACTCCAAATGAAAATCCACCAGAACTTTGTACAATGCTAGAATAACTTTCACAGATGGATAACCAGCACCCTGTAGAGACAGCACTTACCAAAAATGAGGGGAGGGGAAGGAGAGGAAGAATAACTAACACCACTTATACTGCACTTTAGCTCACAAAAACACTGCACAAAACATTAGCCTTTCCTAATCGAATAGGCTAATTAACATGAAAAGCAAACAAAAGAAAAGCAAATGCAAAAACACTGCATGAAAGGCTAGTTTGTGGCAGGCCTTGTGCAGAGACTCTCAAGGCGGGACCGGCGGACAGGACCGAGACGCTCCGGCTCAGGGGCTGGCTGCCTGTCAACTGGCAGCGTTCACAGCATTGCTGCTGTAATCGCTGGTCTCCCTAGGAGACAAATGGAGTGGCAGGATGGGGGCAGTCACAACTGATCTGACTTGTGAAATCAGGGGGAAGGTGAGTGGGCACTGCACTCTGTTCAGGAGCAGAGCTGAATGCCGTGCAGTGCCGCATGTGACATTTTATTAAAATATAATTGCTTTATCTATAAATACGACAATTATTCCCCCTACCCCATCCTTCGCAGCCTCTATCCTCCAAACTCTTTTCCAGGTTATTCCCTCCCTTCTCATATTCAGCCCTGCATTTCCAGTATGTCCACAAGCCTCTGTCTTGCCCAGCAGCTGCTGCTGCCTCCTTCCCCACAGGGTTCAACAGTTGCCTGGTGTTAGTTTAAGGAACGGAGAATGAAAAGGCCACTTGGCTGCCTGAAGCCAGGTGGCACAGCAACCTCTGGCATCTGTACAAAGAGCTGGAGCCTGTGTCTGCCGACCAGCTGGGTGAAATACTGTGTTGCAGCCCTACTATATGCAACACTTGGCAGGAGTGGCAAAAGTAGTTTGAAACAGGAGAAGACTTTCATTGCACCAGCCGAGAAGGAGGAGTTGTAGGGAAGGGGCTGCTAGACAAGCCAGGAAGAGCAAGGGAAGCTGTATTTCCATACCCGGTTCCCTCGGACTTCCCCTTATTGCCTGTCAAAGGGCAATGGAGCACTGGTGCCAGCATGCACATTGGGAAGGCCGTGGCCCTTGGGACAGAATCCCTTTGGGGAAGCTCACTACTCCCTGGAAATAATTTCTCGTGTTGCTAGTGTCTGAAAGCCCCGACTGAGACCCAAGGTGCCCTGGTTCATACAAGTCAGGGCATGTAGAAGATTACACCTGTGTTGCCAGCTCTAGCAAAACCAGACTCAACAGAGGACTAAGTGGGTGGGTGGGAAGGAGAGGGAATCCTAGAGACTGTGCACCTTACTTCTCCCACTGGGGAAGAGCAGTCGATCAGAAATCCTGCAGGGAACAGAGAGAGCCCTCTCTTCTCCATCCCTCATCTGCCAAGAAGCTATGTCAAATATCAAAAGAGAGAAGCTGACACCATATTCAGCAGGGGCAGGGGAAGAGGGATGAGAAAATGGAAAGAGCTCAGAAGCTCAGAGTGACTTCTCTTTCTTCCTAGGTCTGGGACTGAGGAGAGGATAAACTTTTTGATTTGAGGATGAAGAACCTCCAGAGCTGCAAGACATGGCAGAGGGGTGTTGGGTGGACAAAGGACACATGTGGAGCTACAGGAGAAGGCAGAACTGTTGTGTGCTACTGATGTAGAGGTAGTGACACAAAAGGTCACACCCCAAAAAGTATACAGACTCCTAATTCTTCTTGAATATCATTGGGAATTCAGGCCCCTAATGAATTTTTGTAGCTGACCCAAAATTAGCTATACTGGGAGCACACATGCAATGACATGTGCTGTGCTGGGTGTTTATTTTTTCTTTCCTCCCCCCATACCCCACTTTTTTTTTTTTTTCACCTAATGGATTTTGGGCCCTATTCCAGGAGTTTGGGGCCTAACCCAAGCTGTTTGTTTGGTTTTTGTTTGTTTGTTTTTTTGTTGGCAAAAGTAGTTCCTAAAATAATGATTCAACATAGCCTATATACGTGATGCTCCCTGTTCTTATTTTCTTCATATGCTTTAGTTTATATGGTTAAACGTAGTGCATGCGCTAGAAAGCCATCATGGGTCATACGGTCAAGTTAATGGTGCTGCATAAACCATATTTGTATTTAACAGGGTGTTTTATTACACATTTAATTTTCTCTTTTAAGAGAAAAGGGTAGGAAAAAAACACCCATATATCATGCTCACATTCAAACACTTTTACTTAGGTGTGAAAGTTAATACTTTCTTGGTCTGAGTAGCACCAGATAGGACTATAATTTTTCTCTTTGAAGGCTGGTACTGGAACTTTCTGACCACGTGCAGTTTTCTGACAAGCCAGGTTAATTAGAAGCAGTATATCAGTTTACAGAATGAGTGCCTGGATACAAAATAAGACATTTTCTAAATAGTAAGAGCTTGCAGTTCACAAAATGTGTCAACAGCCATGAAGAAACTCTAATCTGTAAGCAATCTACTCTGCCTACAGAGCTCACGTCATCTTAGTACTTCAGGACCTTACAGTGTTTAATGCACTTCTCATCTTATTGCCATTGCACAGGAGGAAAGTGCTACTGTCCCTATTGCACAGGCAAGGAACTGAGAGCATCTACCATGCATGTTACCTAGCATCAAAAAAAGAAGGTGTGTAACACAGCGTTGAACTTACCCAAGGTCTCCCAACTCTTACTGCCCTAAACAGTGGATTATCCTTTCTCTCCATGGGCTCTAAGGACCCAGGCTACCTCCACAGCCATTTGGTCATTTTCTCCTCTGATCACAGGATCCACACTTTTTCTAGTCACTTTTTCTCATCTTTAACCATAGATGTTTGTGGGGATTGTTCTTCTAACTCGCATGATGCAGCCTTACATTTTTCAACTCCAAAGTCATAAGCTCCATTCCTGGTGCATGTCATTATGCTGTTGGCTGGAGCCCCTGTTATCTGTATGTACACAGCCACAGATCATTACTTTTTTATTAGACTAACTATATATAAAAGAGATCCATTTTATTTTTAGTTAGTCCAATAAAAGAAGTATCACTTACATCTTGTTATTTTTGTTTTATTCTGAAAGGCAATGCCTGAAGAATGACTGGGGCTGTGCCCACTATTCTAATGAATTAATACCACAGCCCCATGGCAAAATTAACTACTTCACAGCTGGCTCAATTATTTTTCCATGGTTCTTAATTTCTTCTCTAATTTTAAACTGCCACTGGCTACTGATGTCCTATTTAAAATGGGAATACAGTCTTCATGATTACACACACACGCGCATAAATATGGCTGTAGGCTGGAATGATCCAACTTTGGTCAGAGGGAGGTGGGTGTTAGCACCCAGCTGCTGCATCTCCCTACCATTGAAGCCTCACACCCATGGGCCAGATCCAGCACATAAGCTGCAGGTTGCTGACTCCTGATCTAAATGCTCAAACTTACGATCTAAAAATCTATATTTAGGCACCTCAATAAAAATGAGTCTTTTTTATGCTGAGCACTCTTAAAACTCTCTGAAGCCACCATGGAAGCTTAACACCCTTGAGAGTCAAGCCTCTTTTATTTAGATTGCTAGGTAGGGGTTTTGGATCTAACTTGAAGCCCCTATATTTGAAAACACTGGCTAAAATATTTGTTTTGAATGCCATACATTCACTTTAGGCTAAACCAAAAATGATCAGGAGTCTTTGTTCAATCTTGTAAACACATTCACATATAGGCACCTATATACTGAAAGTCTGTGCTCAGTTCTCATTTCATGCGTTTGCCAAACGATTCTGCCACATAGGATTTGTTTACTCCATCCTTCCCTTTATTTCATGAAATAAAATAAATGACAAAGGAGGAAAGAGAAGGAAAAGCCACAAATCCTTCTGACGGTTTTCCTATGAGATTAATCTTGCTTAAGATTAGTGCTGTTGTTACTGGTAGCTCACTCAAAGCACCAATGAAAATTAAATGATATTTGAAAAATTGCACTCAGCACCAAGCATGGGCATAAAAATTAAGGGACAAACCTCCCACCAAGTGCACTTTCATAACCTGCGAGCTCAAATAATTCAGATGAATGGCTTAAATTTATACAGTGACAAACAAGTTATATAAATTATTTCCAACTCATTTTCAATTTGCTTCTGTCAGTTGCCATATCGGAATAGAGCATTATCTCCCCTCCGACCAAATGTAATATATAGATAAGTGTACATGTTTGCTATACCTGAGCATCAGTCCCCAAGTCAGTTGGACATCCCAGGGCACAACGTAATTCAACGCCTGTCTTTGCTCACTTCACGGGTCTCGCTGTTGACTGGACAGTTATTAGAAATCAAACAGAATTAAAAGTGGTATTTTTGCGATGTGGAGCGATATTCACCAGTGACCAAAGTGAAACTAATAAACTAATTTCACTTAGTGCCTCAGGCAGAGCTCAAAAATGTGAGTCCCAGAGAAGAAAGACAGCAGCTACTTTATCAATTTGTTGCCCAAACCCTCTTGCAATTTATTATCTTTAATTCAATTTTTATTCACAGGGCAATTTTAAGGGGGAGGGGGAAGGAAACGTCAAGAGTATATGACCCTAGCAGTCTGAGACCTGTGTAGAAATTAAACTTCTTGAGAGGCAATGGATGTTGCCGTCCTGTTCAATAAAATACATGGTATTTCACCCTGCCACTAGCAAATTTATCCAGTAGATGTCAACACCAGCAAAATATATGTTTAAAGTCAACTTTAAGAGCAACAGCAGTCACTTCAATTTACAGGGGTATATCAGAAGGAAGTTTAATCTTGGGAGGTATCAAATATTTATTATTTTCTACTGTCCTGTCCTGTCAGCATGGAATATAGAACTGACCAGAATCATTTCATGATAAGCATATGCAGCCTTTTGAGTCATTTCTTTTTGCTTGTAAAATAAGTTGGCCTGGCTTGTTGGACAAAGAAAAAATTCCTAATACCCACTTTATCGTTTTCAGGGTAGATCAGAGCAAGGTTTTCAGGGACAGGGTGAGGAAAATGTTATTTGTTGCAAAGCAGCCACTACAAACAGGATCCTCATCCTTACTAAATATAATCTGAAGATGTCTTCTTTCTTGTGACCTTTCACTGCGTGGTTAAGCAATGCAATGATTTCATGGATTCTGCTCTTTCCTCAAGAAGCTCCTTAGCCTACAACTGTGACCTGAAATTCCCATCCTGACCTCAGGTCAACACATACTTGTTGCTTTTTTCCCCTCTAAATACAGCAAGGGCAGTCTGTTGTAAGCCTTCTAGCATTATTACCGCTTAAGCTACTGAATTTGCTGGCAAATTTTAAATCACGCAACCCCCCTGCCTTCCCTCCCCCCAAAAAATCCAACCCTAAAAACACTAAGATCGTATCTGTTGACACATTTTCATTTCGGCTTATTTTTAGATAAAACTTATGTTTCTAGTCTGCAGCATTTGTATTTGGCTGCCTAGTTCACAGCGGCCACATATTTTATGCATATTACTCTAGAGATTTTATTGCAGTCCTGATTAGCTATTTCAGTTATACCGTTGTGTACAGTGGGGAAAAGAGGTGGGAGACTCTGGATTCTTGGCCTGTTTGATCCCCTTCGCCCCCCTGCCTCCCACAGTAACATCAGAGGGAAATCCAAATAAGTGTAGAAATGCCTTGTGACAGACTAAACTTGGTACAAAAAACTGCATTATATTATTGGGACAGAAAAACTTACAGGGCAACTAATTCTCATGGTGAGCTGACATCAGTAAGTAGACCTACATTTCTGAAAACACTGGGATCTGAGAAGGACGGAGAACTCCAGCAGCTCCTAAGAGAAATATGTGCCTATGGCAGCAGCAGCAAATCTATAGCTTGCTGTATAAATTTTGCACCTCCAGGGAAGCATTCAACACTGGCATGGGTTCAAGTCTGAAGCAGCATAACCTAAATGGCTGTCTGATGTCAGCAGAACAGTCTGAAGCCTACTAGCCTACACAGTGTGCACCTGCTGGCTGGCACCGCTCCGCCTGACATCAGAGCAGTGGGCAGCAGGACAGAACGACCAAGACAAACTGAAGATGTGAAATACCTGCTGTGCGCCCAGCCCACAGCACAGGAAGTCACGCAGGAGCTTCCTCACCAGCACCCAACCTCTCAGTGCCACACTCAAGGAGACATGACTTCAGATCTGGAATGAGAGGCTAAAGAAAATACCCAACACCAGAAAAATGGGCATTTCAGCAGCTGAGTCCTTACCACCAGGGGCTGATGAACCATGACAAAGGTAGCGATATCTCAACTGCCTACATACTGGAGTCAGACACTCCAAGGAACTAATGAAGAAGTGGGGCTATACTATTGATTCAACCACCTGTGACTGAGGCACAGAGCCTCAGATTATGCAACACCTGCAATGCCCGTTGCTTGAAGGCACATGTACAATGAAAGACCCTGCAAAGAACAATAAACAAGCAGAGCATGTGTAACAAAAGGGTCAAATGTGCTGCAGAGACGCACGAAGCAGAAGAACAGTGCCACTGGAAGTTAGGCCTAAAATACTGTATCCCTACTACATGGGTCTTAATGTTGCCTAGTGTGAAGGGGGTGAAGTCAGAGTTCTTGGTACTGTATTAAATGCAAGGTCTATATTACACAACTCTGAAAAAAAAGGAACAAAAATACATCCAGTTAACACTTCGATTTGCAATTACATGCACACATGAAAGCTTTAGCAAATCAGTACTGTGAATATTGCTGTATTATAGTTTTATAGTTGGTAGAGTCGGAAGGGACCTGAGCAGATCATCAAGTCCGACCCCCTGCCACGGGCAGGAAAGGATGCTTGGGTCAAATCACCCCGGCAAGGTGTGTATCTAGCCTCCCTTTGAAGACCCCCAGGGTACGAGCGAGCACCACTTCCCTTGG
>NW_017729028.1:26675322-26675568 GCF_001723915.1 Gavialis gangeticus | reverse complement strand
GGTTGGCCTTCCTGACTGCATCCCCGCACTGCTGGCCCATGTTCATCTTGAAGTCAATAGTGACTCCAAGATCCTTTTCCGCCTCTGCACTGACGAGAAGGGAGTTCCCCAGCCTGTAGGTATGGTGCTGGTTCTTTCTCCCTAAGTGCAGTACCCTGCACTTGTCAATATTGAATCCCATCTTATTTTCATCTGCCCACCCCTGTGACTTGTCCAGATCCAATTGCAGCCTGTCCCTCCCTTCTA
>NW_017729028.1:26674198-26674560 GCF_001723915.1 Gavialis gangeticus | reverse complement strand
TCCTCTCTGACCCTGGGCCTGGCTGCACCTCTCATGGGACCATCGGGGATCCCAGTGGGGAGATGAACTGGTCCCTGCAAAAAAATTGTTAAATAGGTTAGCTTTGTCATCTTGTGAGACCACCAGATTTTCAAGTGTCCTGCAGAGGCCCCACATTACTTGGTACCTTCTTTTCGCCCCAAATGTATTTAAAAAAGGACTTCTTGTTGTCCTTGATCCAGGTTGCTAGTCCCAGTTCCATCTCCGCCTTGGCCTTCCTAACAGTCCCCTTACAATCCCGAGCAACAAAGGTGTAGTCCTCCCTGGTGATGGCCCCTCCCTTCCACTGGGTGTATGCCTCCTTCTTAGCTTTGAGACATTCC
>NW_017729028.1:26664104-26669198 GCF_001723915.1 Gavialis gangeticus | reverse complement strand
TCTTAGCTTTGAGACTTTTCTGAATGCTCTTGGTGAGTCATGGGGGCTTTTGAGCACTCTTGCACTTTGATCCATGTTGGGATTACTACCCTTTGGGCTTGGAGGATCATCTCCTTCAGGAACAATCACTCTTCTTGGACTCCAATTCCCCTCCCCTCCAGGACCTCAGTGCCTCCCCGACTAGTCTCCTTAGCTCAATGAAATCCACCCTCTTGAAGTCCAGGGCTGCTGTCTTGCTGCAGGCCTTTGCCACCCTGTGCTGGATGGTGAATTTCAATAGGTGATGATCACTATTGCCCAGGTGATCGAGCATCTGCAGTTCCCTCACCAGGTTGTCGCTTGTGGCCAGGACCAGGTCTAACAAGGCATTTCCCCTGGTAGGACTGTGTACCTCCTGGGTTAGATGGAGGTCCTGTAACACTGCTAGGAATCTATGTGAGTGGTCAGACCTGGTTGACTGCTCTTCCCAGCAAATGTCCAGATAGTTTAAGTCACCCATGACGACCACATCCTTTGACTTAACTGCCTTCCCAAGCTGACCTGAGAATTCCCGGTCTAGCTCTTCCCCCTGGTTGGGTGGTCTGTAATAGACCCCCACCGTTTAGTCCCTTTCCCCCCGATCCTCTTGTATTCTGACCTAGAGCACTTCAGTCTGCCCCTCCTCTGACCCAGTGCTGCTCACTGAGGATGTGAATTGTTCTTTGACATAGAGCGCTACACCCCTGCCTTTCCTCCCACCACACCCCAACTTATACTTAGGTTAAAAGCAAAGTACAGACCTTTGTCACGGGGTGGGCAATTATTTTGGCTGAAGGGCCACTTAAACAGTTTTGGTGAGCAGTTGAGGGTAGCCCTGTGACAGATGCCCTGCCCCCTGGCCACCATCTTGGGATCAGAAGTCCCACCCTCTAACCCCTGACCTCTGCCACCAAAGGTCCCTCCCTTTCCCCCAGAAGTACTCCATTCAGGAAGGAGGCTTGCCATCATGGAACTGGAAAAAAAGCCAAAATATATACTAAAAAAATCAAACATCCACAATAACATATTTTAATTTTATTTAAAAAAAATTTTTTGTCCTGATTTGTGTTTGTATCGTGTATATAGAGGTGATTGTATAATACCTCAAAATAAACTATTGCGCTTGTATATTGCTGGGGTGTGAAGGGTGAGGGCATATTGGTAGGTGGGTATGGGGTTTGTGGGGGAATGTGAGGGTGTGTATGTGAATGTGTGTGTATGTGGGGTGTGGGAGCATGTGTGGATGTGGGTAGGTAAGTATGGGGGCATTTGTGGGGGGATGTTTGTGGGGATGTGGGGTGTGGATGGATGTGTGGAAGGGGAGGGTGGCTGGGGGTGTAGGGGTGAGGTATGCATGGATGTGTGTGGGTGCATGTGTGTGGTGGGGGGTCCTGACCTGGCATGCCCCATACCTGCTCCAGACTCACCTGCTTATGCTAAACAGCAGCAGCAGCAGCAGCAGCAGCAGTGCCGGCCAGACAGAAACTGCTGCAGGGGGGAAAAGCAGCTTCTCCCCCTTGCTGCTGCCCAGATCTCCCTGCTTCAGCTGCTCAGAGCCTGCGCTGGGTTACCCTGAGGCTCCTGTGCGCTGCTACCCAGCGTGGGCTCTGGGTGGCTGTAGCAGGAAGCACTGGGCAGCAGTGAGGGGGAAGGGCCACTTCCCCCCATGGTGAGCAGCAGTTTCTGTGCAGCCAGCACTGCTGCTTTTAGCATGAGCAGGTGAGTCCAGAGCAGGTGTGGGGCGTGCCAGGTCAGGGCTGTGGCGTGGGTCCCCACCAGTACCATGAGGATGAGACCAGCAGCAGTGGAAGATGGAAGAAGCTGCCACCACCTGGTCTGCCTAGAAAGGCAGTCCAGCTGCAGAGCCGCCCCAGCCCTGCTCCATGCCCAGGGGGCAGCAGGACACACCATGGCCAGACAGTGCCTGGGGCAGGTGGGACCGAGGGACCCGCTGCAGGTTGTATTTTGCCCGCGCCTGGTTTAGTAGGTGCATCAGTATTTCATTTCCTTGAACGAAAAATCAAGTGTGCTGATGTTCCCAATGGTACTCAGAAAACTTAGGTTCGTGAAGGTTCCTTGCTCCTTGGCTTCAGATAGTCAAATTTGGGGGCAGAAAATAATTTTTCCTCTAGGTCACAATGGCAAGGATAGTGGTGGGGTATGTGTGTGCATGGGAGGTGAGAAGAGATTGCCTCTATAGTTTGGGGCATGACAAGGAGCCTCCTTTAAGGATCCTGTAAGCATACAGAAACTAATTATTTCTCTGCCAGTACTGGCAGTGCCCTCACCTCCCATTTTTAGTCCATAACATTCTGCAGGGTGTTTCAGGCATTGTGCCTTATAGCTGTATGTAAAGACTATAGTGTTGGGGATTTTGGGGATTCCTGGAATAAATGTTTGCCTGAAAATACATATGGGACTGGACTTGATGGTTCAGGAGGCTCCTTTCAGTCCGATTTTTCTACACTCCTAATTCTTTTCACTCCCCATCAACCTCTTTCCTGATTCTGGATGGAAGCTGGGCCAACAGTATGCCTTTTGGTTCATTCAGTCAGACCCTTTGCATTTTGCAGAATGACTCAATCATTTCCTTTAGCCTTACTGATTCATAGATTGTGAAGATTGGAGAGCACAGAAACCATTTTGATCACGTCTTACTTTCTGCATGATACCGGCTGCACAACCCTCACCTGGTAACTTGTGAATCCCAACACCCTGTGGATGAACAAAAGCATTTCATCTTGCAAGACTGTTCTCCATCTATCTAAACTGCAGGTGAATAGCTGGAAAGTTTGTGTCTCCAGAAAAAACTCTGCATTAATCCATTCCAGTGACCAAACGGTCTTTCTTGTTGAGATCTTCTTCCCTAATAATTAGACTAAGTGACTCTTTCCTCAGCTTCAAACCATTCAGTCTGAAAGCTTACTATCGCCTTTCAAAAGGGTTGACTAACTCCCTTCCAGGTATTTACGTCTCTGAGCTTTTGTTGTTTCTGTTCTTTCTTCTTTCCTGTCACCTTCACAGCAACTGGGAAGATTTTTAATATAACCAGAGTGAGAAAGGAGAAAAAGCTGCTCCGTCCCAGCAGCTAGAACAAGATAAAACTGGACAGAGCTTGACCTCCAGTTGGAGTCTGAAACCAAATGATGGACCCTACTGAAGTTCCAGGTGCAGCCCCAATGAGAAATCACGGTATGCGTCAAGAAGGCCAGGCACCTTTAATCCCCAGCAAAGTAGATAACACTCAATTCTAAATTATTTCATAAAACACACTAACAAAATGCAAAAGAAAGGATGATCTTGTGAATAATCAGGGCCTTCTGTCAATATTCCTATACCATCCTGGGCAAGTCAGTTTGCTTCCCTGCATATTAGGTTTCCTGTTTATAGAATGAAGATGATAATATTCGTCTACCTCACAGGAACACTGCCAGGATAAATTATTCACGTATGTGCAATATTCAGTTCAATGATGATAAACACAATAGGGAATAAAGCCTATAAATAATAAAAAGTACCCGTTGTAGTAACTCACTTGAGTCTACTTCTCATTTGGAAGACTTATCTAAAATTCCCTATTTATTGTCCAATTTTTGATCTACGCATAGTTTTAGTTTGGTTGTTATTTATCCATTTCTTTACATTATTTACAGCCCATCAAAAGTGAATGAACCACTCTCCAGAACACAGCTTCTAAACTCACTCTGATATGGTGCTATATCAGTTGCTTTACTGAATACAGTCTACATCGCCACTGAACCCCTTTATCTTCTAGGTCAGTAATGACATCCAACAGGGCTTACGGTCTACCTGGCATATATTTCAGAATAACGTTTGTCTATTACTAAACATCTTTCTTCCAAACATTCAAATACTGGCTCCACTACATGCATGAATACTGTGGTCAGGCTCAGCAGATTCACTTGTTCAGAAGTCTCCTTGTTTTTCTTTGATGCCCTTCTTAGCAGCGGGTACCTAACTTTATCTCTTTTCCAGTCAGGTACATCTCCTAAATCCTATGATTTACTGCTGTTTATTCCCAGTGGTTCCAAGATTTCCTCTTCCAATTCTTTAGAGATGAATTCTCAGGTGCATTTCATTCAGCAGGATCGGTAGACAGAATTTTGTCAAATCTTCTTTCATCATTTCTTTGCTTTGGTTTCGACAGCTGATGTCTCTTGCCAAATTTTCCTACATATAGTTCTTCAGTTTCCTCATATTTTAAAATAATGATAAGAATTTTTGTAGTGCACTTTACAAATATTAAACAATTAATCCTTGTTATTCTCAACCCCATTCTACAGACAGGAAACAGGCACAGAGGTCAAGCAATTTTGCTTCAAGCCACATTTCTAGCCCCACATCTGTCAGTGATTTGCTTACAGGAGCTCTCAGTTCCATGCTCAAAGCTAGACTGTCCTGGTGGTTTCAGCTGATTTATATAACGTATGATTTACCATCCTGTAGGTACAATCTTCTGAGTCCTTTTGGATGTTCTGAAGTTGGGAGAAAGAATGATAGTGGCAGGAATAAAATGAACAAAAAAAAAAAGGGACAACAGAAAATCCCAAACAGGAAACAGCAGCCCCTAAAACTATCCAGATGGTATCTGTGACCTTTGTACTCTGAAGTTGTCTAGTACTGTCCCTCAGTGACAGCTGCAACAGTGCCAGCAGAATGACCAACGTCATGCACAGGGACACTATAAATGTAGATGAACAGCATTTAATAAAAAAAAATTCCTAAAAATAGGTAGTTTCCCAACCACTACCTAAACCAAAGCCACAGTCCTTCAAGCTACAGAAGAATTTGAAATTTAAAAAACCAAAGTATGTTTCAAAATGGCTACACTAAAGAGCTTTAGCACTTGATAAGAAGATTACAGTATATTCAATTGCACGCAGCAAAAGCCTTTTAAAATAAAGTACAGAAATACTGAAGCTAGGTGTTTGCAACAAGATAACAAGAAGCTAATGGGCTATTTGAGGAGGTGTACCTTGCTGCATTCAGGCTTCCAGGAACCTGTCATATTTTAAAATGAGAATAATGAATACTTTTTTTTTTTTTTTTAATTTC